>NC_067164.1:29150092-29493425 GCF_903995435.1 Acomys russatus | reverse complement strand
GTCACTTCCTTTCCTTCTTTACACTGTCTAACAACCATCTTTCTAACAAAGAGGATCTCCAAATAAATGCCTCCCTCTTGTCAGGGGAGAGTCCAATCCAGACTTAAGTTTGACCTTGGCTCTTTGGCGAGAGTTCCCTCGTCAGGGTATTTCTCAAGGGAAAAAAAAAAAAAACAAAAACAAAAACAAAAAAAGAAAGAAAGAGAGAAACAAAACAAAACTGTGCTTTCCACATCCTCGCCTCCCACAGCAAATGGTCGTCTTCTTCCGGGCTTAGACTGACTGATGCTGTCAGAACGATGCAGTGTCAAACAGAGACAGCCACACATCTATTCAGTGCAGACAAAAGGAAACCAAAGGAGACAGTTGCAACAGAGGCAGATTCCAGGGCTCTCTGTGGAGCCCCACCAGGAGAGCGCTCAATCCAAGGCAACTACTGGAGGTGAATTCTGATGTGCTCTCTTCAAGCCCTGCATAAGCTGAGCAGAGCTGCGATTTCTCGATGCCTCTGGGTATAGCAGTTTATTAATTGTCGTAAGGGATTATCTGGGAAACACCAGCTGATCAGTACCCTCACCATTCCTATTTAATTTCCAGATTTTCTTTTTTTTTTTTCTGATTTTTTTTTAAAAGACATCCTTTAGAATTGCTATCTTCAGCAGGTTTCAATCTGCAGAGATTCAGGGACTGTGTGTTATTTTTCCTTATACTTGCCATTTGCTTGATCTCTTTCCCCTTTTGCTAACTCATGAGACTTCATTTGTTTCAGCTAAGGAAGAAGGAAATAGTTTTGGACTTTTTTTTAAAAAAAAAGAAACAAATGGCAACTTTTTGTGAAATATGTCGGTAGGTTGGGTTCTCCCACCTTCGTGGGTAACTCCCCCACCATGAAAGTATAGCGAGATGAAAGGCAGTTAGAAACTAAAAATTGACGCTGGGAGAACAATCATCTGTTCTTTTAGGAAACTGGGGTAAGAGAAAATAAATGCAAATGGAGGTGAATTTTCTCGGTGAAGAAAGCATGATGCAGCTTGAGAAATTCCATTCCAAGACTAAAGCTTATTGCCTCATCTCCCTTCTCATCAGAATCCAAGTCCCACATCCCCACCCAGCAGGGTTTGGACTTAATCTGGCTCACTATCTACCCACCCTAGAGGCCACTGCATGTGGTACGGGACCACTGCCAGCCATCTGAGGAATGCACACAGTGGTCAATGATATCATCACAAGGTGTCATCCCCTCCCCATCTTCTCCACTGGGAGCTCTGGGTGAATTGGGATGTGATATTTTAATTTGAACTCAAGGACAGGCTGAGCCATCTGTTTGTGAGTTGTGTTGTTTTTGACCGACTGAGTTGAGTGTATGTAGTTGTTGGAATAATAACTGGTGTGCAGTAGAGGGCTACATTTCCGACAGAAAATTGCTTCCTGCCAGGATCTTGACATACATTTCTGCATAAGTAGGGCTTTCAGTGTCCCCTGGCCAAAGGCAGAGTCCTGCCCACAGCAAGTCGTTTTCGTTCTTGTACGTCAGGAGCCATTGAGATAGAGATCATGCCTACTTGAGAAAGAAAGACAGTCACCAAGAACACTGTGCCAAACAGTTTGTGGTAGTTAATTTTGACTGCGAACTTGAGAAGATTAAAGAATAGGTAGGTTGTTCACAAAGCATGCCTTTGGGCATGCCAGAGAAGGCTTTTCTAGAAAAGCTTAAACAAAGGGGTCCAAGACTAAATAAACAGAGGGAAAAGCCAGCATTCCATGTTCTCTCTGCTTCTTGATCAACGGAGATGTGAACACGCAACCTCATGTTCCTGCTGCCTGGGATGATGGCTGTATCCTCAACATGTGAGCCCAGACAACTTCTTCCTTCCTTCCTCAAGTTGCTTCCTGTCAGATATGACGAGAAAGTCACACGCGCTTATTCTAACCTTTAATCCCGTGCTGGACTCTGCTTATCGCATACTTCTTCTCACATCTTGAAGTGTTGCCTTAGGAAGGTAAAGGTTGCAACCTCCCTTGTACTGGATGGATGCTTCCAGGGTCGATTCCAATGAGTCTGACATAAAAATCAAGGCTCTGAGTCTGTCTTATACTTCATGTGACCTATGGTTATGGGATGTTTGGTCCTGGTCGTTGGCAATCTAGAGTGATAGAACTTTTGAAACTTGGTAATCTCAGTAGTTTTGACCCACGGAAAATGTTGAATCAGTGAAGGCTCAACTGGTCCGGAGCGGTGGCGCACGCCTTTAATCCCAGCACTCGGGAGGCTGAGACATGTGGATCTCTGTGAGTTCGAGGCCAGCCTGGTCTACAAAGTGAGTCCAGGACAGGCAGGGCTACACAGAGAAACCCTGTCTCGAAACAAACAAACAAACAAACATACAAACAAAAGGGTTCAATTCTTAAATATCCTGATTCATAACAGTAGCAAAATTACAGTTATGAAATAGCAATGAAAGTAATATGGTTGGGGGTCCCCACAACAGGAGGCGCTGTATTAAAGGGTCACAGTTTTAAGAAGGTTGAGAAACACTGGTCTAGAGGGAACAGGAGTTGCTCCTGAAAGTCTTTAATCATAGTTTCTCCTCACCAATAGTACAGAGCTTTGCTTTAGATGTGTGTAAAGACGCTTACTGTGGTAGTTTGAATGTAAATGACCCCCCCCCCCATGAAAGGAAGTGCATCATTGGTGGGTGGTATTTGCTGTCTCAGAAACTCAAACCCGGCTTAAGGGGGGTCACAGTGCTGCCGGAGGACCGAGTTGGGGAACTCTCAGTCACTTCTCCAGCACCATGTCTGCCCGCCTGGTGCCGTATTTCTCGCCATGATGATGATGATGAGCTAAACCTCTGAACTGTAAGCCACTCCCAATGAAATGTTTTCCTTTTCAAGAATTGCTATGGTCATGGTGTCTCTTCATAGCAATTGAAACCTTAACATAGATATTTACTTAAAGAGGCTTTATTTAATGCATGTTGTTGATTGACGAATGTTGAACTCAGGGCTAAAGTCATGCTTGAAGGAGGTTTATCTAGCACACTTCATAAGGAACGTCCCATTCTTGCACTCAGGAGCAACATGCAACACTATACTTGGGAACATCTTAAAATAGACTAACTCGTCAACAATATGCACCCAAATGCTAAATTCTATCAGCACATATGCTGCAAAGTGCACATAATTTTAGTATAGAAACAAGAGGGCAGAGGAAGGGTCACAAACCCTACTGGGCAGCTCACATTTTCTCACTGTTCTGTACAGATCTATGGGTGACCACTAAGCCAGGAATATTGAATTTAGCATAAATAATTTTATCAAGTGGGTGAACTTCTAACTGCAGACCTGTAAATAATGAAGACTTGACGGCTTCCCAGCATGCCCCCCTGAGCTAGCCCAGCCAAAGAAACCCCAGGCTTCAGTGGGAAAAGGAAATATTGATCTTTCAGCCCAAGTGTTTGCAGACAAACACCACATAATGGCTAAATACATTCTTTTTCCTTCTGCTTATTCAAACCCTCTCCCTCCAACGCTGCAGTATTTTGTTTCACATGGGCTTTTAAGACTGTAGCTTTTAGAGAAGAACACATCAAGCAATCGTACAAACAAAAATGCTTGCTTCTGTTCTTTCTTTCTTTTTGTTTTTCAGGGCGGGGTTTCTCTGTGTACTCCTGGCTGTCCTGGAACTCTCTCTGTAGACCAGGCTGACCTCAGACTCAGAGATCTGCCTGCCTCTGCCTCCCAAGTGCAGGGATTAAAAGTGTGCACCGCCACCAGCTAGCTTGATTCTGTTTCAAATTGTTATTTTTCCTTTAAATAAAATTTAGGTTAGCATTCAAAATAATGGGCTTCGCTATAGCATCTTTATACAGATGAATCATCATGACACTTCGTTCCCAATGATTCCTTTTCCCCATGGCTACTTCCCATTCCTCCCCCCTCCCCGCTCTGGCTGGTTTACCCCCACCCTCCTCCCCACTCTGGCTGGTTTACCCCCACCCCAGCCTTCCCATTCTATTTTTAATGATGTCATGATGCTTCTGGACACCCCTGGATAATTGTTCTGCTTATATCAATCAAAAGCAAAATTAGCCAACATTTCGTCCCTGCTTAAGCTCTGGGTAGAACAGGCTCCTGGGACCTCTCGTGGGTAACTATGGACCCTGTCTGTCCTAATGACTGGGAGATGGGAAATGAAGGGCAGCAACCTCCTTTTACCACTCGTGGGATACATGGCCGCCTTCAGAAAATTCTATGGGACATGGGTCATGGCAGAAATTGTCTTCTCCATTTTTTCCTTTACAACTAATGAGTGATAAGTACTTGCCTGTGGTTCCAGAAGCCTCTGTGGAAAAGAAGATGCTTTTGGAAGAGCTGGCTTTTTTTTTTTTTTTTTTTTTTTTTTGACATTTTATTTCTGTTTCAAAACTAAAGTAAATCTTTGGACCTGACGTTCAAGGTTCTTCATGATGTTGACTCAATTTTATTCTGTGCCAGCCAAATAGAATGTTACTATAGATGAGCAGTAAGGCAGGAAGCACACCCTGGAGGGGCTACGGAAGCAAAAGAGGGAAAAGCCATAGGTAGCCATGTGTAGCTATGTTCCTTGATGTGACGTAGAGCAGGGAAAGTCTGTGAGCTACGGTAGGAGGGAAGCAGAGAGGGCGGGAGGGAACGGGGGAAGGCCAGGAAGGAAAGCATGGGTGAACGAGAGAGAGAGAGAGAGAGAGAGAGAGAGAGAGAGAGAGGACATAGATAGAGTGGGTGGGTGGGGAAACATGATTAAAGTACATAGTATGAAAAATATTTTTAAAATAAAATAATAGTTCTTGGATAACGTGGATCTTCCATAGAACTGGGGAAGGAAGAGGCTAAATAAAGGAATGTACAAAGGGGGGGGGGCATTCAAGCAGTGATGTTTGCAACTGGGAACGTGCGTGGGATTGGTGGTGCCATGAAGAAACAAATAGCAAATGGCAGACATGGCAAGGCTGGTCGTGTTGAAGAGCAGAGGAGACAAGTTTGGACCCAAGGGAAGGAGTTAGGTGTAGCTAGGCCGCTTAAAGATAGGCAGGAACACTGACACTTGGTGACATAGTAACAGTTAGTAAATGCTTCTGAGAACACATGCCAATGACCCCCCCCCCCCACGTGTCCTGCGGATGAGGGAAGTGTGTGATTTTTCTCCCTATGCAGATGAGTGTTTCTAGTAAGCCCTCATTTGTTACTCAATATGTCTTTGTTGACCACCAAGTCTCACTAGATGTTATGGAAAGCGACAGGCCTATAGGAATAGAGGAGACTGAAGTTGAAGGGCGGGCACTCCTCCATGCTTCCCACACGTTCTGATGCACCTGCTTTCCTGCTCTTCCGGTTTTTGGTTCTGCGTCCCAGCTAAAGACACTGGAGCCACTAGGCAGCGGTTCTGGTGCTCGGTAACCTGAAGGGGTGTGACTTTCCTTAGCTGAATGTTTCTGTGTTTCCCTTGAAGTCAGGGTTTGGGGAGAGAACAAATATGAGTTCCGTCATTGCTTCTATATCTTCCATAATGTCTTTGAGCCACGACTGTGTCTAGAGTTTCTTGTGAGGCTCATAGGAGTGCAGTGACAGAGGAGAGCCTCCTTTGCGATGTAAAAACAGACAAGGGGCAGGTCTGTGCTCCTCCCATTTCCTTCATAGCTGCATTGTTAGCCCACTCCATAACTTGCAGCAGCCAAGTCCATCTTAATGGGATAACTAGCTCCATATTGTGGCCACTCTGTAAGTTGTCAGATAGTTATTAATTAGAACAAGCTCTCTTCTTGAAAAATCAGGCTTTGAGGTTTGAATTTAAAAACAAACCAACAAGCCATTTCCGATGTCGCCACGGAACTTGTTACTTTCAATTCACTGTCTAGAAGTCTCCCTGGCAGCTTTGCAAAACAAATCTTGGACCGGGCCTAGAGAAGATTGGAATTTCCTAAAAACTTGGGGTTTTTTTTTAATTCATTCTGGTGCCAACATCAGTGAGTGACTGCGCTTGCCTTGTTTGCACTTTTACCAACTGTTTTGCTCCCCTGTTCGTTGATTTTTTTTTACTCTGGTTTTTAAACTTGAAAAATAAAATTTTTTTTAATTCAATGTTCAAAAGCCGGGGAATACTCTTGGATTTAAAGCACCCCTGTGGTCTATGTGAGAGTGTGTCGGTTAAACTCTAGGTGGCGCTCCACATCCGGCTTGGGAGGCAGGGCACAGCGCATGCGTGGCTGTAAAGCTTGGTGTGGAATGGGACCCACAAGGAGCACACCAGCTGATGTTGGGCTAGCAAGGGAGCTTTCCGTGTGGGGTGGAGGGTGTGGTAAAGCAGGACGCGTGCTTGGGTTTCATTTGGGAAAAAACAAAACAAAACACCATATTACAATGTAATTTACTTTTAGATTTCTCCGGGGGGAGGGGGTGTTATAAAAATACTCAACTCAAACACCATGCTTCGTACCTCCCGGACTGGGTTGGTGTCTCTTGTATTTCTTCATTGCGGTCGGTCCTGGTTGTAACAGTTATTTGTTTAATCTTTTCCCTGCTTGGACTGAAATTCCCCGGAGCAGAGACCTGGCCACGCTCGGTTATTATGTTTGGTTTGTATCCACTTGCCCACTGTTTCATTCATTTCTTTGGTCACATTTTGTCTTGTCTTCCCTCTTCCCACCACCATCCCTGCGCCACGCCATTTCCCCTAAGGCCTCCTGCCCTCCCATTCTATATGGGAACCAATCCCACCCTACCCTTATTGATCTTGAGATTTTAAAAGTGAAGAAAACATTAATGTAAGAAAATGAACGTCTAAAAGTTATCTATATAAATAGACTCAAAGTAAGACTGCTCAAAGGTAGATCAATTTTGCGGATGCACAAGACCAAGGGTGGCCTCCTGTTCTTGTCCTCCGGAGGCTCTCCTGAGCGGGCACTGTGCCCTAAGACATACTGCATTTGCAAGGCAGAGCTGTTGTGTCTGTCCTTTCTCTCCTCTCCCCTCCCCTCCCCTCCTCTCCCTCCCCTCCCCTGCTCTCCTCTCCTCTCCCCTCCCCTCCCTCCCCTCCCCTGCTCTCCTCTCCCCTCCTCTCCTCTCCTCCCCTCCCCTCCCTCCCCTTCCCCTCCACTTCCTTCCCTCCAAGCCCTAAAAGAAAAGAAGGAAAGAAATGGAGGAGAAGGAAAAGGGAGGGAGAGGAAAGGGAAACTAAGTACATATTGTTATTCACAAAGGCCTAACTGACTCTTTGTTTCAACACAGTTCAGGTTGATAGGAACTGAAAACAAAAGTGCTATTGGCAGCCTCTCTGCTTCCCCTGAAGTGATAAGTGGAAAGCCCGAATTTTGGAAGATTGCATCCCCCCCCCCCCCGCCCCCAAATCCTTACATTATTCCCAACCACAAAAACAAAACAGAGGGCTGGAAAGGAACTCACAGGCACTGATGCCAAGCCTCATTTGTTCAGACGAAGATAATGGGGCTCTCCTCCCGTGAGTAACTTCCTCAAAGCCACTGAACTCAGGCGGTGGAGCCAAACTTCAGTCGTCAGGCCAGGTCCACGCCCTTCCCACTCACAGGATGTAGTTTTTCTCTTTCAGTTTAAATTTCCAACAGAAGGGTCCATCATAAATGTATTTTCTCAACTCTCATTATTTTATTTAAAAACCTCACTGGAGACCCAGCTTATGATGATGAAGGGAAATAGTACGCATTCTTTAAAGGCTTCTCAAAAGGGAAGGAAAACTTGAAAGCATACAAATGTCCTATCTCATCGCATCCTCACACGCGGGAACTTAGTAGTATTGCCGGGGCAATGAAGATTTTAGACGGGTTTCTGTTCCTTCCACATAGAGTACGTGCTTTTGAAGTGATTAAAAAGTGTTTTTTTTTTTTTTTTTTTTTTCTCAAATGCTGTCATGTACAACACATGCATCTGTCCTATGGAAGCTGAAATGATTGACCCTGGGGAAGCCAAGTGGGCAAACCTGCCAATGACATGAATGATTTTGTTTGTCTACTATCTTAAAACAATCAGTCTTATACACATTAAACTGAAAATAGCTGGGTTCTGCGTATCGTCTCATAAAACCCAAAGTCGTCTTTTAATTATTTCTCCAACACCAGGGCAAACAATTCTTACGGAAGAGACTAGAATCGCTTCAATCTCTTAAGATAAAAATACAAAGATGTTTTAAATACATTAATAAAAATCTCATTAAGATATTTGATATTTTTAGCCAGCCTTCAACGTACTAAAGGGTTATATTCCAAAAGTCAGTGAGTTGAGTAGTGAGTTATCTGAAATTTGGAGTGCATTTTCCCATCAAAACATTATCACCCACAGTAGTTAGTCCCCAGGCTGTCCTTTCATTGCTATTTAACTCAGTATAGCGAGCGACCATGTGCCTTAGAATTATTGTTTTAGTTGTAAGATTAGTAATAAATTGGCCCAAAGTTAATCAATAGATTCAGAGAGTATTTGAGATGCTAATGTCTAAGAGAAGACATTTCAGTTAGAAGTATCTGAGATGGGAGGTGGGGACCTTGTTGTCTTTTCTGTAGGAGATTGTGAGGTACTTTGAAGATTTGGGAACAATGCTAAGACTGTAGTGTCTTTCACTGCCTCTAACCAGCATGGCAGCTTCCACTACTATCAGGGGAACAGGGGAGAAGAGAGCACAGAAGCTGGGATCTTCGTACTTGGGTGCACACAGAAATTGCTTAAGCCTCAAGCAAAGGGAGTAAATTGTGATGGAGAGGAAGTGAGAGGGGACACCTGTCCAAGAGTTCTCTGTGCACATAGAAGAATGCCGCTGGTTTCCAGAAAATTCAGCAGGGAAATAGAAACATTACAGCAGTGCCTCTCACCCTTCCTAATGCTGCAACCCGTTAATACCATTCTTCGTGTTGTGGTGACCCCCAACTATAAAATTATTTTTGTTGCTGCTTCATAACTGTAATTTTGCGACTGTTATAAATCATAATGTAAATATCTGATGTGTGATTCCAAAGGGGGTCTCAATCCACAGTCTGAGAACCACTGCATTGGGGGCATAAGCTGTTTGTAATGGGCCTATTTAGGATTTTCAATAAAAGTGTATTTGTTCCTCAGGACCAAGGGTTTAACAAGACCTGGACTCAGGTTTAAATTCATTCATAACTATGATGACTTATGGTGTTTGAGAGCTGGAATAAATCAGGTAATCATGCTTTACCTTGTGGGAATGGTAGCCCATACACATGACTTCACAGTGGTCTATGGGATAGGTAGGATGATGGTGATGATGACGACGACGGTGATGACGACGATGAAGATGATGATCATGGTGGTGGTGGTGGTGGTGATGGTGATGGTGATGATGATCATGATCCCACTTTACAATTAAGGAGACAGAGGATGACTAGTTTGTCCTCGTCATGCTGATGTGTTAGCAACGAGGCCCGCATTTGAACCCTGTGGTCTGAACACAGGCCATGAAGCCACAACTCCCATTTTACACTCAGTCCTCACCTTGCTCCGGTTGACTCCTTTGCCTCTTACCATCAATCACTCTTCCCTGATTTCATCTGGGGCTTGCAATGCCTTCTGGGAAGTGGCTATGCATGGAGGCTGCAAGTGGAAGGGTGATCCAAGGCCTTCAGGCTCCCTTCAGATTCTACTGCCACCGTGAGGAAAGTGCATTCCCACAGAGAAGTTGTCAGGGTGGAAGAAAATTATGGCCAAAGGTCTCCTGAAAGACCTCAGAGACTCAGATCCTATCTCATTCCACAAGCCAAAGGCCCCTTTCTTAAATCAAAGGCTGATATAAAGCACATCTTTATCAAGTGCTGTTTTGACATCTGCTCCTCTTTGTACAACTGGACAGGCACTCCCATTTGTCCCTTTGAATAATTTTTAGAGAGTCTTGAACTTTGGCTTGGAGATTGTCCTTTGAAATGACTTTGCCTTCCTGGACATCTGAAGTCTTTTTTTTTTTTTTTACTTCAACCTGGCAAAAGTTATTGCCCCCCATAAAACTTTATATTCACTTCTCAAAACCATCACACAACTCATTCCTCACACTCCTTTGCAGCAATATCCATGTCAGCTCACTAAGAGGGCTAACATGCTAGCGGGAACGTAAGCACTCTCCCAGGTAGAAGAGGAAATGGATGGTATTTGATGCTGAAGTCAGCTGGTCTAGGTTCAAATCCCGGTTCGTCCATTAACAAGTTACGTCACAGCAGGCAAGGGTTTTTTTTTTTTTGTTTTTTTTTTTAACTTTCCTTGAACACTGTTTCTTTGCTTAGAACATGAATGTAACACTTGTTCTGAAGACTAAGCTAGATGTGGCAAATGAGAAACCTAGTTCAAAGTGAGCCATCTCAAAGTTCAGTAAGTGTTATCACAAATGTCTCAGTGTGTAAATTATCAGATATATGCAGGAAATGGGCATGGAGGGATGTTTAACACACCATTTTTTAAAAAATAAGACTGAAAAGCTAAAAATAGTCACACCTAACCATTGTTGACTGTAGAGCCACTTATAATAATGCAAAAATGTTAGGCTATATAGTGAGTTTTATTAAATGAGCCATGAACCCTGCAGAGTTAGACGTTTAGGGGGAAAATCCATGCTAAGAAATTTTGTTTGACCCCTTCTATAAAAAGAGTAGATGATAATCATCTGAGCAGCTGGGACGTTTGTGCCGTGTGGATGGGAACTGGGGCTAGGGGTGACTTTCACTTTGTTTTGTGTTTTTCTGCCTTTACTACAGTTTGTGACTTTTGTAATTGGGAAAATGATAGTCTGTTGAAAAATGCTCTATAACGGTTTCCCTTCTCAGATGATCCCCCTCCTGGCTCCAATTAATTCAGATATCCAGCTCTTCCCACCCCGTCTGGCTCGCCCACTGCCCATGGATCTATGTTCCCTGTGCACAGCTGCAGCTGGTTTTCAATGGTTGGCAGAGTCTATGGTTGGTGTTTAGACATATTTGTGTGGGTTCGCTCTCATCAGACTGCGTTTTCCACGAGAGTGTCTTCCCAGTTTTTTTCTGAAATTGTTCACAGTGACTTAGAAGATCTTTGTCTTAAATGTTAACAAATAGAGGCCACTGTCAGTGAATAAAAGAAGCCCACACCATTCACTTCCTCATGAGCCTTAGCATCTACTGGCGCTACATCTCAAATGTTAGATGTTGGGGGCGCTTATAGACTATTTGAGGATTTTGTCTTGTCTCTGTTTTTATGTGGGTACTTTATTTCCTCTTGGGACTCAGAAATACCACGTTCCTAAGGCCCTTTGCATTGAGGAGGGGTTACGTAGCTGTTCCAACCAATGAAATGGGAGCATACACACTTGCAGCATTAAATATTTTGTGGGGTCCTCCATGAATTCTACTCTCCTCTGGTTTCAATTGTCTTTATAGCCCTACAATGACTTGAAGCCACAATATATTAGACCCCAAATTATGAGGAAAACCTGGGTCCCCGAGTTTCTACTTAGACAGAAATCACCCAAGAGTATTAAAGAGCAACATCTAGAATGGAGGGTGCATGTGAGAGAAGCGAACTGTTTATTACATAAATGTATCCTAAGTATATACAGCACATAAAGGAATAGTATATACACTATGCATATATACTAAAGCATATACAAAGAATAGAATATCAATATATAATTTAAGAAACTGTCTAATGCTTTACCCTCACATATTTTACAGTCTTTCTTTGCTCCGTCCCATTAGGAACTTTGATGAATAGTAATAAATTCATTTTTGTGTTGTGATATAAGAAATTTAATTGCACAGTTGTTACCTTGTTTGACATATTCTAGAGACTTTTTTTCTCTCTAAGATATATTTATTTATTATATAATGCCAGAAGAGAGCACCAGATCTCATTATAGATGGTTGTGAGCCACCATGTGATTGCTAGGGATTGAACTCAGAACTTTTGGAAGAACCGACAGTGCTCTTAACCTCTGAGCCAGCTCTCCAGCCCGTTTGCTGTATTCTAGAACCAAGGGTTTGGGGCGGTACATTCTGGTTCTCTCTCTCTCTCTGTTGGTGCTGACTCTTCGCCCTTATCCATAAGTACTGCAAGAGTCCAGGGCAGTGGCTAATGATTCAATTCCTTGCCAAAAGAAGACTGATTGCATGAATTATCTAAGCAATAGTTCAGAAAGACTGGTTCCATGAGAAGTTAATAGATATCTCATGAAATTGAGCTCCAGAGGCAGTTGACTTTGGAAAACATTTAGTCAAGCAAACAAGACCAGAGGTTTTCTCTTAGTTGTTGCTCTCTGGGTCTGTGGCTTGGGATTGGAAGCTAACTGGATGAGGTGTGTGCAGCCCACACACCTAACGATGGAACCCTTTCTTGATGGTGCCATGGTGAGAAGAGTTGCTGAAGCAGCCGTAGGGAACAGCTCTGCTCTCCTCTGCATGCTGCACCCTCCTTAGTTCAGTTTACATCCATTCAGGAAACGTCTCAGCTAGCATTGCAGCAGCAACAGTCTCAACCCATTAAACCATATTCAACAGGAACTTTCAGAGTAAGACAGAAATTCACAGACCTTTTAACTGATTCCAAACAAGAACAGGGCACATGTATTGCAGCTGAAAGAAAGAAAATATAAATAAGGATGGGGCGGGGGGGGGGGGGGGGTTGGAAGAGCCTTACCGGCCAGCATCATTTGAACCAACTGACATATTCAGCTTGGAGCATTTGCAACCACAGGGGGCCCGTTGAGGCACAGTGAACTTGGATCCTCAGATAGATGAGACATTTATGAGCGTGACTGGCATGTAAATTTATGTGAACTATGAAAAAAAAAAAAAGACACAGGAAATAAAGTCTCAAGTTCCAGGATGTAAATTGATCACATGTGGAGGGAGGGGCCAAAGGAATTCCCACCTCATTCCAGTGTGGGGATTACATGGTGGCCAGGTGCAGCAGGCTGGACTTTTCCCTTCTTACTTTTCTTTGGCATATCTGATTCTGCCTAAACACAAAGTGTGGTATTAGGCCGAACAAACAGAGATCTGATCCTGCCGGGCAACTCCTATTGAAAACAAAGATGCTGCAAATATTTTCAATTCTTCAAGTTGAACCCATACTAAGTAAGCATCCTGCTTGGGAGGGGGGGGGGGGGGGGGGGGGGGGGGGGCTGTCCGTGACTTTACTCATGAGAGTTGAGAAGATTTGCACTCCCAGGAGGAAAAGAATTGAAAATGACCAACCTACACATTGCTCAAGCAAAACAAACCTGGAGAGTTTCTGCAAATTTAAGGTAAGCTCATCTTGATTAGGGGGAGACTCCTGAGCTATAGTGAGTCCAGTCTGAAAGGGCCATTTTAATTGTTCGAAAAGAATGAAACAAACCACAGCATCCCACTCCTCACATTTCTTTTTAGCGGAAAAGCAAAATGTGCTTTTGAGCTGCGGTCCTCTGAGCTGGCTAGATGGGAAGTCCTGGCGGAGGACATGGCAGATTTTTATGGGCTGGATGGCTTCTCACCCTCCAGCTTTCCATGGGAAAATTTGTGAAAATATTCAACTCTGATGGTTCGGTGAAAAAACATTTGGGCCCCGAGGGGATCAACGAGAGCTAAGTTTTATGGAGGGAGTCCCATCTGGGACCAGAGGAATTAAGAAACAGAACCATGGGAGACAAACAGTAAGAAGAATAGAAAAGCCAGCTTCATGGTACAACCAGTTCCTTTTTCAGCTCATTACCGAGGTTAGGAACTTCTGCAGTATGAAGAGCAGAGCACCAAGCAGGTCAGGGACTATGGGCTTTTTCATCTTTTCTTTTCTTTTTTTTTTTTTTAAAGTTTAGGGCTTGAACTGGTTCAAAACTGAATTACTTGCTTGTGTGATGGCCCCACACCCCCCAGAGACCCCTATATACCGGTTGCTTCATGGGAGAGTTTTCCTCTCCTTCCTAGAAATGTTTCTGAACTCTTAGAAACAGCACATGTTGGTGCTCTTTTCAGGTTTGTTCTCTGCCCTTTCTTACCTAGCAGAACTGTTTCCCATGATGAAAACCCTTCCAAACCTCACCGCCATCTTTTCTGACTCACCTTGTCCCTGGCATCGGCTATGTGATGCAGTTCTGTTGTCTCTCGATTGAGGATTCTAAGACATACCCCCTTTTCTGTGATTAAAAAGAGACAGACTTAGAGCGAGAGATTTTTTTTTTCCTTCCTCAGACTTCTGTTACTACCATTTTTTTCCTGCCTTGATGTAATTGCAGACGAAGGAAGACAATGCTTAGAATGGCGATAGTCAATCCGTGGCCATGGGATGACAAGTCTGAAGCACAAGGACACTCTGATACGGTTGACCAGATGGACAGACAGAAAAGCCTTGAGCTTGTGTTGGTGTCACTGGCTCTGGTTGCATCGTGGGGCCATGTGTGGCCTGATGCCTTGCGAAGAGAAGCCAGTTTGACGCGGGTATCCCAATGCATCGTCATGTCTTCTCAATATTTTACTATGTGACAAGGTGATGATGTACATCAGTGAGCACAGAGCCCCGATGAAACACACGGTCTGTGACGTCTGTCCACCTGACTCATCGATGGCCACAGAGACAAACCAGCATAGCCCGTGGACAAAATGGAAAACCAGGAAGTTCGTTGGCTAGTATTGACAGAGACCCAGGCCATGTGGAATCTCATCAGTTCTGAAGGAGAAAGCCAACACAGAGGTTAAAACTCAACATGGGAATGAATGGGAAGATTTTTTTCTTCATATTTCAATGCTTGTTTCCTTCCCCCTCCCTCAACCTTTCCCTTCTTTCTTTCCTTTCTCCCCCCTCTCTTCCTCTCTTCATCCTCCATCTCTCTCTCTCTCTCTCTCCTCTCTCTCTCTCTCTCTTATTTATTTATTTATTTATTTATTTATTTATTTATTTATTTGGTGTGTGTTTGTATGTAGTATGTGGTGTATGCATGTATGTAGGCCAGACATCACGTTTGGGCATTTTCCTGGATTGCTTTCCATCTTTTTTTTTTTTTTTTTTTTTTTTTTTTTTTTTTTTGAGATAGGTTTTCTGAACAGGGTTGTGAGTGTAGCCATATGTCACTAGGAGTCATGCTATTGCTATGGTCTTTCAGGAGAATAATAGTTGTAGGTTTTTCCTTAAAGACAACAACTTATCTAGTCTCAAGTTCTTGGCCACTTTAGTAACATCAGACATGGATTCTATTTCATGGAGTGGGCCTTAAATCCAATGGGGGAAAAATAGTTGGTTACTCCTGTAACATTTGTTCCACTATTGTACCTGAATTTCTTGTAGGCAGGTCACTGTTGTATGGCACTGTCGCTGGCTGTGATACTGATGGTTGCCCTGCTTCTGTGGTAGCGTGCAGAATACTTTCCAGTACCATGAATGCTTGTCAATAAGGGTGAAGCTTCTAGTGAATGTTTAGCAGGAGGGGTAGAACTTCTGCTTGGGCACCGGTTAGGTTCCCCCCCTCCCATGCTCCATGACATAAGTAAGTTGTGTCTTCAGCAAGAAGCCCTGGCTATCAGGTTGTGGAAAGAAGCCAATAGTCTTGGCAATGGCCTATGATATTTCATGGTGGGTGTGTCTATGGGAAGATACCCATTACAATTTAAAAAATATTATTAAGGTTTCTGTCTTGAGATAAGAATATAGCTCAATTGATCAAGAACTTGCTGTGTAAACATGATGATCTGAGTTCGATACCCAGAAGCAGCATAAAAAGCCAGAGTGGCAGCTGAGGGTTATAATCTCAGTGCTGGGGAGGTAGAAAAAGAGAGATCCTTGGAGCTTGCTGACCACCCAGCCTAGCATAGTAGCTTCAGATCTGCCTCAAAAAACAAAGTGGGCCTTTGTCCTTGAGAGTGACATCTGATCTCCACATTCACAAACACACACGTGCATTCACCCACATGCATACAAGCACACATGTGCATTCACCCACCCGCCTCCCACTTCCTGTCCTTCTGCCCAGCTGATTGGCTAAACAGCACTTTATTGATGGTTGATACATTTACTTAGCATTCTTCCACAAGTGTGTGGGGCACAGGCCTTCACAGGGCAACTTGGTTGTTGTGTGTGATGCTATGAAGGCAAACACGTGTCTTTAAACACCTATCAAAACCCATAGAATTACATACAACACAGGAGTGAGTCTTAGTGGAAGCCGTAGACCTAGGTTGATAATCACGTGTCAGTGTTGACTTATCAAGTTTAGCAAAACATGGTATGGGTTCCTTGATGGAGGGAGAGATTGGGTTTATGTGTGTGGATGAGTGTATTGGAAACGAGGTACTTCTGCTTCATTTTACCATGGATCTGAAATCGTACTGTAAAACGAAACTGACTAATTAAAAATAAACAAATTATTTCAATATGTAAATATATATATAATAGAGTAGGTATTACCACATAAATAGACTAACTAATACAAATCATGATTAAATTATGTTTTAGCATTATATTCAGTTACATATGATGGAGAAAACATCAACAAAAGTAGTGGCTTAGACAAGAGAAAATACTATTTATCTCTCACATAAAACAAGCCCATAGGCAGTCCTGGATGCTAATGGCAGTTTCATTTCATCCGTCAAGCCCAGAGATCTTACAGATGAGGCTTCTAAATTAGTTGTGATCACCATCTCAGCATTTGAATACCATCCCATGATCTCGCCTGTTGGAGAGTGCTCTAGCCATGCCATCTATGCTCCAAGCAGCTATGGGTGAGGACATGGAGACTATTGGCATAGCTCCTTCCTCTCACAGTCACGTGCAAGAAATTCTTTACTATACCTCTTCTGTCTCACTGGCTGTCCCCCTGGGCAAATGATTGTATCTATGGGTCAAAGAGTCTGGCAATATTTAACAGTTGAATTGCTATTAAATTTTTAGATAAAGGCCTAGCTAAAACTCAGGGATTTCACCTGCGAGTGGCATTCCTGCTTTGCTGCCTATAAAAAGGCTCTTTGGACACTGAATAAAAACCGCTGCTGCTGCTGCTGCTCTCTTAGCACAAAGGACCTGCTGTTTTATTGTGTGCTAAATCCGCAGTCTCTGGCCCTTGACTCGGTACCACGGTGGCACAGGCACCACAGAGAACAGCCATTATGCATGCTGGGTTGGTTAGTTTTATATCAACCTGACACAAGGCAGAGTCATTTGGGAGGAGGTTCTCTCAATTGAGACAATGCCTTCAGAAGACTTACCTATAGGCAAGTCTGTATAGCAATTTTTTAAAAATTAATGATTGATTTTGGAAGGCTCAGCTCACAGGGGACAAATACCTTCCCTGGGCAAGTGGCCCTAGATGGTATAAGAAAGTAGTCTGAGGCTGGGCATGGTGGCGCACACCTTTCATCCCAGCACTCAGGAGGCAGAGGCAGGCAGATCACTGTGAGTTCGAGGCCAGCCTGGTCTACAAAAAACAATTCCGGGACAGCCAGAACTACTTCACAGAGAAACCCTGCCTCAAACTCCGATCCCCCCGGAAATGCAGTCTGAGGAAGCATGGGGAGTTAGCCAGTAAGCAGTGTTCTTCTGTAGCCTCTGCTTCGGTTTCCGCCTTCTTTTGATGATATTCTGTGATGCAGAAGTGTGAGAGAAAATAACCTCCTTTCTCCCCAAGTTGCCTTCGGTCTGTGTTTTTTAATCACAGCATCAGAACCGTAACTAGAGCACACAGTGAGAACTTGGTAATTCCTGCATACTTCAGAGAACGATATGCATCTGCCCATCTGAGACTCAAAGAGACTTCTAGAAGGAGAATTCTGTAGGAGGACCCCAGCATACTGTGAAAAAAAATATATAACAAGAGTGGTGGAGTAGACGGCAAACTGAATATAGGGACTGGCATAGGGAAGGGTCGGCTGCTGGGTGACAATGGGGACTGTACCTGTCACTGGTCCATTTTTAGAGTTCACACAGGTGCAGAAATCGCTTAGGCAGAAAGAAATGGAAGGATGTGCTTGAGGATTTATCCCACGATGCAAGCTTACAGGCTGCTCACCGTCCCCGAGGGGGTAGGAGGTGGGGAGAATTCCATTACACACACACACACACACACACACACACACACACACACACACACACACACTTTGAGTCTCTTGGGCTATGTGAGAGTTCTTTTCTTTTGTATTTATGATAAAACCTCCAAATATGTATCCAAGTGGGATTACCAAGCTGGGCTGAATCCAAGGGACTTTGGTTTCTAGAACTATTTCTCATCATAAATCCCCAAACAAGTTGAGTTTTTCCGCTTCCTCTCCTAATCTACCACGGAGCACAGCCGAGTGGCTCGAAATCATCTACTTCTTGGCAGTGGCTCCCATCCCAAGATGATGGAGCGATTCTTTTCCATATACATCATTATTATTTCTAGTATAAATATTTATCAAGCACTCACTGTGCAATAGAGAAGAGCTCCTGCTTGGTGGTCCTCCCAGCTGAATAACACAAAGAAACACCAGACGGGAAGAGGTGGGCTGGGACCTTGGCTGGTGGGAAACGACAGGAACAGATTCTCCCCACACCCCAGCCCCTTAATCCATGTCAGGCAGTCTTTAGACATGATCGTCATATTTCAGATAAGGTACGTGCGGTTGTTTCATGTATATAGTTTGCTAGGAGCTACGCACCCCTTCTAACCTCGTCAGCCATGTTAACCCACCCAATGTTCACAGTCGTCCTGAGAAACAGATGCTATTGTTATCTCCACTTATCGATAAGGAAATTGAGGCAGAAAGTAATTTGGCTAAAGTCAACAGGCTTGGTGGCTCTTGGGTAACAGCTCAGCAGGAACTCCTAAAGTCAAAATGTCCAACCGCTGACCTGCCAGCAGGGTTGTCAAGGGTTCCCAGAAGCTGAGAGAAACAAGTGGCTGTTATCAGAGCTCCAATTAAAGCCCACACTGTGCGCCGCCGCACTGTGCCTTTCTTTTCTTGCCTAGAGGTCACGAGGGTGCTTTTGTATAGCAGAGATCCCGCCTGATGCCTTTGCTGTTTTATTATGACAAATAACGTGTGATGCACCCTTACTGGAGAAAGTCAGCGAAGCACTTTGATGGCGCCAGTCTTTTGTTTACTCTCTGGCTACAAGATGAGGCTCCAATAAAGAGCCACCTCCAAAGACAGTTTTCACACAATTAGTAGCAAACAAAGAGGTGGAAAGGTGCCCCGTGGTTGGTTAGGTCACACGTGGTTAAAGTAAAAGGCAGCGTGGCACCAGGTTGGGAAGGGAATGGCTCAAGACCAGTCCCCATGCTGCCCTACCCCGCCGGATCCCATTTCCTTTTTCTCAGACATTTCTAGTTTGCATAGTTTTCATGCCAAGCTCTCTTGATCAATTGTCCTTTCTCTCTATTAGAAAGGAACCCCTTAGTAGAAAGGCTCTTTTCTGGCAGGTAACCCCATCGTGGCCACAGGAATAGGAGTCTTAAGTAGGCTGTTGTACTCTTGCCTATTGAAGATTAGCTTTCTCCTTCTGTTAATCTTCCAGGAAACTGGGCATACTTCCTTGTCTCCACATTGTCTCCACATTCCAGAGCATTTGCACTTTTGTTCTCCCCCCCCCACCCCCCGCGGAAACTCGAGTGTGTTGTTTATGACAGGATTGTTGACATCCCTTCCCCGCCACACACACCAACCAACCATCCGCCGTTGTAGGTCATCAGCTGCCTCCTACTTCTTAATAATCTTTAGATAACATTTTGCTGAATGAGTGGCTATGGCCAGAGCTTTGTAGTGTGTGTCCTGCCTGTCCTCCTCTACCTGGGAGCAGAGGAAACATGGGCTTCTGTTCATCAGGACTGTTTTATAGTGACCCTCACCTGGTCTAGCCCAGAGAAGGCAGCTTATCTAAAGAAATTTGGATTTTAGGGAGCTTCCCAAAACCCAGAACAAACAAACAAACAAACAAACAAACAGGTAACAGCGTGAAAAGAACCAAATAAACAAGAAACTACAATTTTCTACAAGTCTATGAGGTTTAAGAAGCATACTTAGGGCTGGAGTGATGGCTCAGTGTTGAAGAGCACTCATTACTCTCATGGAAAAACCTAGGTTCAGCTCCCAGCCACCACACCCGAATGTTTACAGTCACCTACAATTCAGGTTCCAGAGAACTCAGTGCCATAGTCTGGCCTGCAAGGGAATCTGCACACATGGTGCACAACACAACACACACACGCACGCGCGCGCGCGCACACACACACACACACACACACACACACACACACGCCAAATCTTTTAAAAAAGGAAGTATTTGTGACACATTGTATCAGGTGTAGTGGAAGCAGAGGCAGAGAAGGGCTCAGATAAAGACCAGACCAAAAATCTTTTGAGTCTTTGATTTGGTTTCATTGATCAAGCAAAAGACAGACAGACAGACAGACAGACAGACAGACACATACATTAGGGGGAGGAGGGGCGGAGAGAACTGGGGATGGTAAAATGAACAAATATAAAACACTGTAGCAGGAATTACTATAGCTTTGCCTTAAAATTACTTGTTCTACTAGGAAGCAGTCCTGTAAGTGAAAGGACAGCTTTTCATGTCTTTTATGGCTTTTTGCAAATGATTAATTAAATCCTCTGAGTGTTTCATTAAAAGTATGCATTCCTTTCAAATTAAAACGTGCACAGACTTCTTATAAATGAATTCATTGGATGAATGAAAGAAGCATTTGCTTTCAAATGAATACTCTGGCAAATTTCATTCTTGACATTGATGAAATGGCCCAATATATATTTTAACAGTGCTATGAACAAATGACAGGGCTAATTGGTTTCTTCCTTACTATTTTTGCCTTGTTTAATGCATTTATAAGGGATCCAACAATGTTAAGTGTTTTACTCCATTAAAAAGAAAAGCCTCTTGGTAATATAGGAAAACAAAGGAACAAATGAGATTCTTGTCTTGACTATTCTGTGTCTTCACAATTCACGGGACACTTTTAAGTTCCCACGACATGCGAAGCATCTTGCTGGATGCTTCACACGGCAGAAAAATAGAATATAAACCATGTTACTCCACTCTGGCAGCTCAGAATGCCAGAAGAGAGACATGTGCACAGAGTAAGTATAGTGTAAGACAGACTCTGGTAAGTAAGTGCTAAAATAATCAAGGCACAAAGCACCCGGGGAGTAGAAGGCACACGGAGGGATTAGGTCTGATCCAAAAGGCATCTAGAGCCACTTCTTGGAAGAGGCAGGACTGGAGTGTGGCCTTGAGAGATGGCTGGGAGTTCAACAGGAGACTCTAAGGAGACGAGGAAGGAAAGGGCCTGTGTGGTCTCTGCCCGCTGGCACATGTCACATAGAAAATACACAGATGGACTTGAAATTGATCTCAGCTATGTGACTTGGGGTGGGAGGGAGGGGAAGGGAGGGAGAGAAAGGAGAGGGGGGTTTAGGCCTGGAGTGAGGACAGTAAAATCAACAAGCATTAGACATTGAACTGATAAGCATATATTTTTTAATTAATCTGCTCATTCTTCCTATTCTGGCCTTAAAAAGAACTTTGGGGCAACATTTACTGCTGACCATGATGGTTTTCTGTATTATTTATTCCCCTGCCCTCAGCCCTAAAATAGGAACTCTTTAAATGCTAAACACTATGACTTCCTTAGGGCTCTGTGAGAAGACTGGCACCAACTAATAAAACCAAAGAGTGCCATCCTCTGTAGCCATATCCTCCTTCCTCTTGTGTGGAAACTGAGGCAAAGGTTGGTGGATCCTTGAGCGGTCTTCTCAGCCTGTCCTCATGAGATTCTCCTGCTTGGGGGTGACAGTGGTTTCTACTGCCTTGACTTAAGAAAATTCACTTCTCTTTGGCTACCAGTTACAAGTCTGAAGATGGAGACTGTTTAAGCTGGGAGAGATGCTACAAGTATCCAGCCCCGCCATTGTTTGCAAACATTAAACTGGAAGTGAGACTCAGTGTCGTAGGTGCCTAACTTAGATCCGCTCTTTCTGTGTCACGCTTTATTTCATCTCTCTCCCTGTCTCTCTGTCTCCCTCTCCCCTCCCTCCCTCACCTCTGTCTCCCTTTCTTTGTCTTTCTGTCTCTTTGTCTCTCTCTGTCTCTGTGTCTCTGTCTCTGTCTCTTTCTCTCTCTCTCTCTCCCTGTGTGTGTGTGTGTGTATTTCTGGCTTAAAGCATTCATCAGGATCATAAGGAATCGTGTATGCTAAACCAGAGAAATCAAATGCATAGCATCAAAACCCTCCCACTTGGAAAAACATTAGAATCCTGGGAATTTCTTGAAATACAAGAGAGCCCAGCCCCAGGACCTGCAGTGTAAACACTGTGGCTAATTTGTTGAAGCGAGATGCCATTGGTGATTCTCCCTGCCTTGAGAGATGACAGGGCTCCTGGGCGGAACAAAGCAGATTGCTGTAGCAGATTGCTAGCTGCAGAGAGTGATCAGGAAAACACCAGACACGGTACTGAGACAGATCATCTTTCCTAAAGAGGAGTTAAAAAAAAAATAAAATAAAATAAAAAGGAGGAAAAAAAAAAAAAACTCAAAAGGAATTCCCCTCCCCTGGAGTTTGCCTTACAGAGGGCAATCGTTTCTCTGGCTCTGCTCCTGCCCACAGACTGTTGGACAAAACCAGGGAGCAAAGCTTGGCACCCCTCGCCCACCATTCTTAGAGAAACAGCTCTGAGACCAGTGGACAAGGATAAGGCAGAGAGCAAGCCAAAGGCTTGATGTCACACTAGAAATTATTAACTTTTAACAGGCTTGCTTTCTAGTTACTGGTGATTTCATAAGACTTATTCATATGGCCAAAAATGGTCCCCTTCAGCACTTAGGTAGTAGTTGTTATTTATTATTATTATTATTATTGTTGTTGTTGTTGTTAATCAAAGCAAAGTGTTCACATTTTCTGTAGAATAAGCTCCCTGACCTGTTAAAGTTTATCGTTTTCAGTAGGTTTGAGTGGTGCTTATGACTCTGTTTCTTTCCATTGATTTAAAGGCTATTTATAAGATCAGGATAATTTATTTGCATGGAGTATTTTAAAAATATGTTTTAAAGTTCTTATTTCCAATCATTAATAGACTGCCCCTAAACTATTTTTATTCTGGTCTTAGGGAAGAACGGAAAATCCAACGCTAGATCAGAAAGTAGCTAACATTGCCCTTCCTCAAGCTCTGGCTACCACCAGAACATTCTGGATTGCTAGACTGTGGTGGCTCACCCTAGGGCGGAGGCCACACTGCTCAGACAGGACTAACTTCCTCTCTCACTCTTTTTTAGGCATGACCATTTTGTCTTCATAAGAATGGCATTTTAAAGGACATTTCCTTTAGTAAGTAAGACTCACTTTGGGCTTTTTAGAGTACTTGCCTTCAAGGAAAAACATGAAGAACCACAAAATGCTCTCCAAGGCTGGTTTAGTGATAGATAGAAGTTTCTTTCTACTTTGAATTTCAGCTAGGAGAGTAATCACTATGTTGAACTTTATTTGAAATGCTATTAGTAATTTTTTTCATATTTTAATTTTAAATGTGGGGGATAAAGAAATACTATCTCAGGAGGGGGCTGGGATCAGGCTATAAAGTGATTAACCAAATAAATAAGTGGGGAAAAAAGATAAAAGAAACAAATACACAAAAAATGAAATACTGTGTCCTCTAGGAACCACCTCTTTTGTAACATTAGATATATTCATTCAGTAGCGGGATAGTTATTGTTACTATATGCCAGGAACTAGTTATAATACACCAATGAACTAGTTATAGATATACTATAATTACTTATATACACTAGTTATAGGTACACAGGAAGAAAAATGGCTGCCTTTGTGAGGCAATGTTCTAGCAACCAGTATAGAGAGGAGAGATGCTCATGACCTCTCCCTCCCCAGCTGAGCTATTGACAGTTGACCTACAACCACCACACTTGCCTAGGATCCAGAAAGAGCAACAACAACTGAAAAAAAAAAAAAACAGAACATTCACTCATTGAAGACAAGACCAACTATCTATACCAACAGACCCATCAAACGTTGTAACTCCAGGTGCCTAGATTCCAGGGCGAAACACAGACATGAACTGCAAGTCCATGCACCTTCTTCAGAAGCCAGTGGGCCCTAAGAGATGCAGTAGAGTTGAAACACCAGACAGAGACTTTGAAATAGCAATTATGAATAGGCACAAGAGCCTTAAAGAGGATACGAATAAATCTATTAATGGAATTTGTGAAAACACAGTTGAACAAAATAATGAAAACAATTTAAGATATGACTTTAAACAAGGAATAGAAACACACACACATGTGAACAAAATTAGAATAAAACTAGAAATGAAAAATTAAGGATTTCAACTAAAAACCTCAGAGGTAAGTCTTACTAACAGAATACAGGGCATGGAACAGAAAATCTCAGGTGTTGAAGACAAGGTAGAAGAAACAGATACCTTGATCAAAGAAATTGTTAAAATTTTAAAAATCTAGGCACAAAAACATCCAAAAAAATTGGGAGCACTATGGAAAAAAAAAAAACCCAAAATCTATAAATTATAGGGATAGAGACAGGAGAAGAAATCTATGTCAAAGGCACGGACAATATTTTTAACAAAATCATAGAAGAAAAGTTCCCAATCTGAAGAAGGAGGAATCAATCTAGATACAAGAAGCAGACAAGATCACCAAATAAACAGGACCAGGGAAGTAATTCCCCACATCATATAATAACAAAAAAACACTAAGTGTACAGAGCAAACAAAGGATATTAAGTTGCAAGGGAAAAGTCCAAATAACATATAAAGGCAAACCCATAGACCAGCACCCGACTTCTCAATGGAGAATATGGATGCTAGAGGGTCCTGCATGGGTGCTCTACTAACTATAAGGTACCACAGATACCATCCCCAAACCGGCTCCTACCACAGTGGCCAAGAAAGGCCGTGGGCCTAGGGAAAACCTACAGCTGTTGTTCTGCTAATGAAAGAGCCATAAAATGACTCGTAATGTCTTCCTGTTATACCTGTACATCGCAGTGCCCTTCCCAGCCATCATCAGAGATGCTTCTTGCAGTGATGGGAATTCACCAAGACCCACAACCGGACAACGCGCAGAGAGTGAGAGACTTTGGAGCACTCAGTCCTAGTAGGAGCCCTTCAGATGCCGCCCCTGAAGAAGGCTCAGGAAGCTATGCAGAGTGGGAGGTAGGAGGATTGTAAGAACCAAAGGGAATGGATGATTCCAAGGAGCAGCGTCTCCCAGAGCGAACATGACTGCTGCACAGATGACTTCACAGAGACTGTCGCAGCATGCACAGGATCCGCACAGGCTCAAGCCAGAAGGGGTCTCACCCCTAATCAAGAAGCTATCTGCAATTGGTAACTTCTGGCAAAGGAAAAAAATCAGTTTTCTCCAGTGGAGTCTCCTTGGGTATACCAACCACACTTCAGGGCAGGCCCCATGACCAGGAATAGTTGTCCAACGCAAAACAGCCTCAGTGGTATTTTATCTCATTTTGTTTTGCTTGGGCATTTATTTTTGTCTTATTGATCTTTTACTTGTTTATTTAGATTTCCATTTTTGTGATATATGTGCCTTGTTTGTTTGTTTGTTTAGTTTTGTTTGTTTCGGGGGAGCATAAAGTTGGGTGGGGAGGGAGATGGGCAGATCTAGGAGGAATTGGGAAAGAAGAAAACATGATCAAAATGAAAAGTTTTTTCAGCCAGGCATGGTGGCAGATATCTGAGTTTGAGGCCAGCCTGGGCTACAAAGCTAGTTCCAGGAGAAAAAAAGGGGGGGGGGAAGTTTTTAAAAAGTGGGGGCAAAAATCTGAGGGGTGAGAGGGATATGAGGTGAGTTAGAGGCCAGAGTGGAGGGGTGTATAGGATCAAAACACATTGTGTCACATATGAAATTCTCAAAGAATTAATAAAATACATCAAAAGTATATGATTATATGGTAAACTCATCAGAGATCTGGCTTAAGAGCTTAGGCATTTTGAAACCTTATGATTTGTTAATCAAATTATTGATAGTTAAACTTTTTAATAGTCAAATGTACCTAATCTTCATCTATAGTCACTTAAACCAGTGGTTCTCCTACAGTTGTTCGTATTGTGGTGACTTCCAACCATAAAAATTATTTTCATTACTACTTCGTAACTGTCATTTTGCTACTGAGTGGTGTCTCCGTTCCTAAGACCATCAGAAATATGTGTGACGTTGAGGACCGTTGTTTTACAGGTTCGGCCACTTCCCTAATGGGGAGGTGGGACCATGCCTTTTAGCACATGTGTTTCGGGGGAACACACAGACCCCCCAGTAGAACAAGTAATGACTGAGAGTGGTGACAGATGTGTCCTTCCATAGGTCTGCTAGGTACTTGACTGAAAACATAAGAAACCTGTACTGGAAGACTTGAGAAGGGAAGCAGAAAGAGAAAGAAAAGCCAAACACTAGCTCTGAGAATAGAAATGATTACATAAGAATCCACTCGCGGTACAGGTGTGGGAGCAGCTGTGAGAGCCTAGGGTCAGCATGGATGCTCTTCAGGCCGCTGGGGTTAGAATCAAAGCGTGTGAATGACTTTCAATTCATCAACACTCTTTTGGGGGGGGGTTCCTTGCTGGGATGAGGATGCCTAACAGGAGTCCTCAGCCTGTCCTAGACGCCATCACAGAGTGAGCTGTCCCTCACCATGATCCCAGAGGTCTGTTATCAGAATAAAGAGTGATGAAGACAAATACAGCAGCTGTCTACCCCGGCCCATGAAGGTATTAGAAGCGAGGTGTTTCATTTTAAAGGGTTATAATCTAGTTTGCAAGGAAATAAAAAGAGGTCACTTATCACAACGGAGGAAATGCGCCATGAATGGGAAAATAATGACCCCCACAACTGCCAGCAAGAAGGCTGAAGTTCATCACTCTGGGGCTCCCATGGTTTCTTCCAACATCCGTTTTAAGAAGGGTCTGGCATCTTCAGCAAACTGTCAGTGGGGATAATGGCCTCTGGCTTCCCCAGGACGGTGCTGCTTATCCCTGACTTCAGAATGTCTTCTGTTCTCACCACATTGCTGAATTTCGCTACAACTTGGGCAACAAGCCTTATGTGGCAACAAAAATAACCTTAATCAGGCTCCCCAGGCAATTTGCAGCCAATTCTTCTGATGTGTGTATGTTTAAGTCTCTCTCTCTCTCTCTCTCTCTCTCTCTCTCTCTCTCTCTCTCTCTCTCTCTCTCTGTGTGTGTGTGTGTGTGTGTGTGTGTGTGTGTGTGTGTGTCTATGGTTTAGGTAAGAGGAAAGGAGGACAAGAGGGAAAGAGCAGGAAAACTCAGGAGAGAAGGGACCAACAACAGAAGGATAAAGGAGCCATCCCTGCAACAAAACATGACCCCCTGCAACAAAACATGACCCTCTCCTCCAGGATGCGAGGGATTTAGGGCAGTTTGGTTACTTGGAGCCTAGGGATTTTGAACCATTAGTAATGAATCACATAGTGGAAGATTCATTTTTATGGCAATAGCCCTATGTGCCCATTTAATTCTTTGGCAAGCATTTGCTTTTTGCCTGCTTCTGAGATATGCCTGAGAAGGCGATAGGTGTTTCCCGGCCTCATGAAGTTGCCAGTGGTGGTCCAAGGCAGGTAGAGATAAGAAGACACTTGGAGGGAACCTTGCTGTCGTGGGGTGAGTGGGGCCTGCAGTGAGTTGCTACCAAAGAGAAAGGACATGAAAGCTCCTGAAGTAAACTGGGGGCCTATGACATGGCTCTGTGGGTAAAGACACTTGCCACCAGACCTGATAACCTTTGCTTAATTCCTGGAGGCCACATGGTACAAGGAAAGAGCTGACTCCTTAAGTTGTCCTCTGACCTCCACATCCATACCTAGGCACGTGTGACCTCCTCCCTCCCTGAGTTATAAAAATCAGGGATTTAGTCCTCACACTTTTGGAGGCTTGGGAGTGCCAGAAAAAGGCACCAGAATATGTGGTGTAGTTGTAGAGCTCTTTTTAGTTAGTGTAATATTTTTGTTAATTCTTTGAGCATTTCATATATACACAGGATATGTTTTAATCTACCTGCCTTGGACCACCACTGGCAACTTCATGAGGCTGGGGAAACACCTATCTCTCTGTCTCTCTCAGACTTAGCACAAAAGCAGGCAACCAGCAAATACTTGCCAAAGGATTAAATGGGCACATAAGTCAATTAGCTAGTGCCATAAAAGTGAACCTTTGTCTATGTGATTCGTCATTAATGGTTCAAAATCCTCAGCTGACCCCCTAACTCCTCCAGATCCACCCCCAACCCCTTGCAAGCTACCAGCACCCCCAGTCCTCTTCTTAATAACCCACCAAGCGTCCAGTTTGTGTTTCTCATGGAAGTGGTAGACTTCTTGGTGGGTGAGGGGGAGAGGAAGAGAGGGAGGGATGGAGGGAGGGGGAGGGGAAGTGAGGGAGGGAGGGAAGGAGGGAAGGAGGGAGGGAGGAAGGGAAGGAGGGAAGAAGGGAGGAATAGGTGTTCGGTAAGGATCTTGTAAGCTATATTCTCCTAACATCTGCTAGATACCATCAAGACCTTTTTGCAGGGCACTAATCCCATAGAGTGGAGCCTCGATGCTCCAGTGTCTCCTGAAGACCCCATGTTTTAACAGTAACAAGACGGCAACTGGGTTCCTATATGGAATTTGCTGTGATGCATTCAGACTATAGCAGGAGGTAAACATGCAAACAGACAAACAAAACACCCAGAGGACAAGAGGTAGCTACATTCCAGAGCATTCAAATCTGGTAAACAGATACCACAAGATCCCCACAAGAGAAGGAAATGAGTGGGGTTTCGGATTGTTCTATAAGATTTCCACCACTTCCAAGATGAGCTAGCAGATCTACCTTGTATTAGTCAGTCATCCCGTGCAACAAACACTCCTGAGTAACTCAGAGGCTTAGAGCAATGAACAGGTGTTTGACACACAGCTTCCATCAGTAGCACACCAATGCAGCTCTGTACTAGACGCTGCTCTCCCAGCTCTACTTGTGTTGTCTTATGAGCACTCCTGAGTGATGTACAGTCATCACCGCCGCCACCCACTGTCCTGTAATTCATCTGGAAGGCCCTACAGTAGTCCTGGAGTTTGCACACTGAAAATGTGGTTCCCAAGTCTGTGCCCTCTTGGGATTTGCTAATTTTTTGTCTCATTTCCTTTCAGCCCGATTTCCCCTAAGCAGTTCTGTTAAGGAAGGTGAAGGCTTGGTTCTCTTGGCACCATTCATTAGAAGGACTTCTCAAGCGTTTGCTCAAAATGGGGCACTAAGTACTAAGTACTTGGTATTAATTGATGGGAGAAAACAGACATAGCCCCTGCCTCCCCTGTATGTGCACTGGAGTGGGATAAGTAGACTTAAACAAGTTAATAAGTGCATTTACTTAAAACCACTGAGTTGCTAAGTAAGGACAAAGCTGAATATTACAGCAAACGTTGAGACAGAAGCCAACAAGACTCTTTAATAGCAACTTCCAGGAGGCACCTCCTCAGGCTCAGTACAAACACGGAAATCCTCCTCTCACTTTAACTAATACCTAAACAAGAAAAAAGCCTGATTCACTCCATCTCGACGTGTGAAATGAGGCATTCTTTAATCCTTGCCTTTAGACAAACCCTTCTAAAACTGAGAACGAAAAGAATTACCTATATAGAAATAAAGAGAAAGAGAATGGGTGGGGAAAAAGGAGGGAGAAAGAGGAGAGTAGAGGAAAAGAGGTGAGTGACAAGGAGGGAAAGAGACAGAAGTGGGGAGGGGAAATGGCGTGAAAAAGGGAGAGGAGAGTTTAGTAGTCTCCAAGACTGAATGCATGTTTTGCAAGCTAAAAAGTGGGAGGCTGGGTGGACGTGGCTAAAACAGTGAAGGGGGACTATCAGTACTGCTCCCTCCAACAGCAAAAAAAAAGTCTCAGCAATTGAAGACTCTTGTTCTCTGAAAATCAGGAGCAGACCTCAGGAGGTGAATCTGAGAGTCTCTACACTTAGAGGCACACAGAACCCTACATTTTCTTATCCAGGTCTCCGGGCAACAGGTCTCCCTGCCAGGATTCCTCCATGGTGGGACTGTTTCCCCGCTTCTGTGCTGCCTGCTTCAGAGGAAGTGGGGGTGCAAGGAAGCAGGGGTTGGAACACAATTATCCGGGAAAATACAATTCCTACATTCAGAGAAAGGGGAAAGAAACAGCTGGGTGAATGAGTGAAGGCTGGAGGAGGATGGGGGCGGGGGGGGGGGAGGAGGGACGGGGCAGGGGTGGGGGGGGGCGAGTTGTCAGAGAGCACGGGCAGCCATGTGCATCACGCACCCATGAAAGGGGTTTCAGCCATGGGAAACATTATCTTATTTAGATGTAAAAACAATTACTCTGGGTGTGTGAAGAATAGATTGTCACACATTTAGCTGGGTCTTCTCATGAAAAATTGTGTAGTCCCAGCCTTTAGATTTAGAGCAGAGAGGCCCTACAAGATCGTTTAGCCCAACCCTTCCTTTTAAAGATAAGCAAGCTAAGATGTAGAAAATTTATGATTTACACAAGGTCATATAGCTAATAACTGTGTGGGGCTTTTAAACTTGGAGTTTGAGGGTGATAGATGACACTTTTAAGAAATCTTTCAAGTCTCTATTTCCTTTGGCCAGAAGTGACATCTCCCTTTCCCGAACTTTCATCTCACTTTATTCCTCTCTGTTATGTTGTTTATTCATTTGTTACCTTGACCAGAGTTCCTTCTTGTTCGCTCTTCTTATCTCTTGTGAGAAGCTTTAAAAGCAGTCCCCCTGGTGCAGGAAGCATGACCTGTCTGTGACAGGCTAAGTACTCGGCCTGTGTTGTTAAACGGATGGATGGGTGAACTCTCCTCGTGCTATAAATTAAGTGCTCAGTGCCTGAATATGCATGTTTGGATATTAACGGCTTTAATTAAGTACCTCAACAGTGCTGTCCAGAAAAATCAGCCAGACTGGCTGTGGGGGTAATTATTACATTTCGGGACTCATCACAGGCGCATTTGACACCAGCACATGGACACTCGGACTGAATTGCGAACTTGCTGGATATGAGGTTATGCGCTGGGTTTTGGCTCCTGGCGAAGAAACATGCTTTAGGCCATGGGTCAGTGGTGATCTCAGATCTGCACGGGGCATTCAGCACATGCAGAAGATAAACATGACTCACTCACTGCGTCTGGGACCTCCCTCCCTTCACTGCTCAGAGATCTTGGTTTGTGGGCCGACAGGGTCTGGACACGATTCTGGGGCAGTGCCTAACTCAGAAGGGTACGGATTGTTTTCGTGGTGTTGTGAAACAGTGGAAAATTGGCAGGAAAGATCCGAGCCGCCCTGCTGCCGGGGCTCCGATGTCTCACTCCGGCTTTTCGCTCTGGCCTCTCCACCATGACAAGGGAGCCTCTGTGCTCTGGCAGCCCCCAGCTGCCGCACTGTAATGGTTATCTATTGCTGTGAAGTCAGATGTCCACAGTTACTGGTTTCAAGCCACCTCCGCGTATTATTTGTTCGTGGTTCTGTTATCCGGGTGGGTCCCTGCAGGGCAATGTTCGGATGGCCTTGTCTTTATCCGAAGCTTCCTCCAGGGCTGACTTCCAGCTAAGACACCGTGGCTTTACTTAGCTGTGTGGTCACCTCAGCTGGGAGAGCTGGCAACTATTGTGTCTGGCAGGCCTCCCCCACTCCCTCTCTTGGCTTCTTCAGCAGGGCACTTGGCATCACCACATATCTATTCAAGGTTCCTAAGGTGAGGAAAGCAAAAGTGCAGTGCTTCTTAGCGAATCTTTCCCACAATGCCACCCTGGGTGTGTTCCATTGTGACAGTAAACATGTACCAGCCCAGACCTATGCCTCACATGCAAGGCATGCCAGAGAGCTTCTAGCCTTCTCCAGTCCACCTCAATCAGCCAGGACACTCGTGAGTCCTCGCTGGATGTTCCCCTACGTCACATGGGGGCGGGGCGGGGGGGGAGGGGAATCTGTGCCTGCTGCCTTCTTCTCCAACTTGACCAGTCAACTTCCCTCTGTGTATTTTTCTTCAACGTCAAATGATTGTTTGTGGGCTCTACGGCACCCTGGTTTAACTACCGACTGTGATTTCTACTGGGATCCTTCTTGATACCCCCCCCCCCCTTCCTACTTGTTGTCATAACTTATCGCCAGAGACATGGGCCCATCTCGAGCGATCCAGTGGGAGAGAGGGCTTCTTGCAGTTTGGTCTCATTTCCTGCAGATTTTGCTCCGTGTACCTTTTCCCTTTGCTGGTTTTGTTTCATAGAATCTCAGCCACAGCTAGGGCTATCTGCCGGGTTCCATGAGTCCTCCTGGTTTAGGAGAGAAGGGGAAATTGTTATCAGCACAGGTTATCACCAATTGTTAAGGCAACTGACGCAAGACTATCCTATCTCATATATGTGAACTCTTACCTGCCGACAAGGCTCTGCCTTAGGTGCGGAGCTCTGTGCTGTCTATCAGGGTCCGCATTATGCACCACATTCAAAGGGTGTGGGTAGAGGAATGTCTTGAGTGGATGTAACAACTGTCAATAAAGCACGTTTAGCCAATCAGCTGGGCAGATGGACAGGAAGTGGAAGGCAGGACTTCCTGGAGAGGGGGTGGAGCCAAGTTTGACAGTTGAGAGGGAGAAAGATGGTTGACAGTGGACAGGGAAGGAGAATGAAGGTAGGAAGATCAGATTGGCAAGTGCTTAGGATATATGTATGTTATGAGGTTTAGAGTAGTTTATGTTAGTTTGAGAGTAGAATAGAATCAGTTAGATTTTGTCCAGCATAGTGCTGGCAGCCTTAAAGTACATTTCAGACTCTGTGTCAGTTATTGGCTTCTTAGGCCGAACTGATACAATTTACTGTAACAGGTATCCTTGGAACACAAATAAGGAGTAACCTTTGAGAGGTGGGGATATCTGAATAAGAAGAGTGGAAAATGGAGGCAGTGGAGTCTAGTGGCTTAGAGTCTGGTCACACAGTTGGGTTTGCATTTTGATTACTCTGATCATAACTCCACATGATCATGATAGCTGAGTAATACTCCTAAATAATATCTGTCAATCACTTATCCTATCCCAGGGACTTTCTGTATTAACTCACAGTAGTTCTATCAGATAATCATTATTTTAATACGTGTTGCAAACTCAGGAGCACAAATCAGGGGGGCGGAGAGAATTGTGCTAATACCTACAACATCAGGGTACTGGGGAGGTTAAAAGAGTGCACATGGGGCTGGAGGGATGGCTCAGTGGTAAGAGCATAGGCTGCCCTTCCAGAGGACCCAATTCCCAGCACCCACATGGCAGCTCACAACTGTTTGTAGCTCCAGTTCTAGGGGATCTGACACCCTCATACAGACATACACTCAGGCAAAACACCAATGTACATAAAAATAAATAAATTTTAAAAAAGAAAAAAGAAAGAGTATACACATCATAGCATTGGGACCTACCAGAATATCCGAAACATTTGAAGAATGTAAAATATAATTTTGAGGGTAGAAGAAGAAAGGAGGAGATGGAAACAGGGCTGCTGTGTGTCATGGTTCAGGGCGAAGTGCATTCTGTAAACGATGTGTGGCTAGCTGGATGCTTGGCCAGATTCTCCTACATCCCTGACATTGGGCTGGGAGCTTCAGCCACTGCATAGGGAAAGGATGTTGAAGACTAAGAGGAATTGTGAGCTGGGGGTGGAGTTTAAAGGGTCTTGACCATTATTTAAAACTTGTGATCTGGGGCTGTGGTTCTCGAGAGTCTCAGAACACTGGTTAATGTTACTCATGACAGTGTAAAGCAGCCCGTGACCCCAACAGCTGATGACTGGGGTGAAAGACTGGGGAGAAAATAAGAAAGGGGGATTTAAAATAGAACACTGGCTTAAGAAATAAACACTGTCTTTTTCTGTGAATGAGAAAAAGAGCATTACTTGATAGTTAGAAGTTGGAGAAGTGCTGCATGAGGCAACAGAGAAAAGATGGATGGTTGGAAAAATAAATCTTGTTTGCACTAGCAGTGGTTATATAAATTCACACAGGCCAGGAATGTAGAAAGAAACTCTTTTGTCTCTCTATAAATGGTCAGGGCACTCATATCCAAACCAGGAGTACCATTCTCAGTCAATTGTATTCTCAGCTTTAAAAATATGAGCTTGATATTCAAATTTGGACTAAGTTTTAGCCTCTCCAAGCCTTACTTCCTAATATGTAAAAAGCAGTAGAAACAAGCCTGATTAGCCTTACTTCTTGTGTGAGCTCAAGGAGATTCCATTTGGTTCTCATCAATCAATCAGTATAAATTCTCCATTTCTATGAGTTGTCCAGAAGAGCTCTAAAACTCTTGGCTGAAGAAAAGAGTATGGGTATAATTTGAAAAGTTTTTAAACTAAATCCATAATTTGGCTTTTGTCTTAACCGATAGAGGCTGATGGGGGAAATGCCTATGGTTATATTCAGTTCTAAAAATGAAGAATCACTTTGTCACATAAAATATGGGCTTGGAAATTCATGACTTTGATTTGGTACCTCAGTGGAAAATGGCAGCTTTGTTTAGGGAGAACATAATGAAAATACCAAAATACCACTGACTTCATGAGGGCCAAATAACTGGCCTCAAAAATGTAAATTTACAATATACTATTACCTAACTTGTGAAGACCCTCTGTTCCAAGAACCCTTGTACAGAACAGAGAGCTTATATCTGCCTTAACACCTGGAGAAATTCCATCATGGCTTTATTCTCCCTGGTGATAAGCTGTGTCTGTCACTCCATTGTTCCCTTAGTGCACTACCACCACCCTCTCAAAGATACACACGGAATGTTTGTGGGGAGATGAAAGAGGGAGGAAGGAGAAAAAGGTCTGATGCAGCCCTTGGCTATTCAGTCTGAACTTTTTAATAAACTCTTAAAATCTGGAATAAGTCACGTTTCCTGTTCCTCTCTTAGTCATAGACTTTGTGGGTCAAGTCATGAAGAAGTGGGCAGACAATGAATGTGTATTCTTAAAACTAGATTAATATGTTACTTAAGTTTGTTGTATGTGTGTGGGCACTTGTAGAGGCCAGAGGTCAGAGGTCAACATCAGGTGTCTTCTTCAATTATGCTTCAGTCTCTGTAAGACAAGGCCAAGGCTGCATATAGTTGCTCAAGGCTCAGCAGTTAGACTGGACTGACTGCCAGCAAGGGAAAGGAATTTTCTTATCTCTGCCTCCCCGGTACTGAGATTACAGGTGTGTGCCATAGTGTCTGGCTTTTGAAAATTGTTTTTATTTGTGTGTGTGTGTGTGTGTGTGTGTGTGTGTGTGTGTGCGCGCGCGTGTGCGCGCGCGCACACACGCACGTGTGAAGGCTTGAAGTTAACACTGGATATCTTCATTAATAGCTCTCCCTTTTTTGTTGAGGCAGAGTCTCAAAGTGAACCCTGATCTCACCAATCCTGCCTAGTTTAGCTAAGTAACTTTCTCCAGAGGATCCCCTACCACCCGCCCCCCCCCCCCCCCCCACCCCACCCCCCCCCCCCGTTTCCTATACATCTGCCTCGCTTTGATATGCATCTTGGGCTTCAAAACTCCAGGCTTTGTGCTTGTGTGGCGAACAATTTATCCATCAAGTCATTTGCCCAGCCCCGCCTCCCCCAGACTTTTGCTGGGGCTCCTGGTGATCAGACTTGTGTCCTCATGCCTGCTCAGCAAAAACCTTACCAACTGTGCTATTTTCTCAGCTCACACAAGTTAAATCTTTATTAAGTGCTGCCTAGAGGTCATGTGTTGTGCCCATTGATGTCTATGCATTAAGTAATTTAGCTATCATAATAAGGGTGTGAGGAAACTTTTAATTGGCAGAAGATAAAATGTTGGGATCAGTTGCTCTTATATAGTTTTATCAATCAGCTCGTGGCTATTGGAAGTGGGGTTTGAGGCAGAGCCTTTGTGATGTCACTGCTATGAGCATATGTCTGTGGTACTTGAGAAGAACTGTCTGGTGCTATTTCTGCAACCCTAGCATGGTCAGGGTGGAGAGAATCTTGTGGGTCAGCTCCAGAGGGCCATATCTGTTTGAGATAGAGTCAGGCAGTCCTCGAGGACCCACAGGGGTCTGATGACCATGCAGTTAAGAACCAAAGCGGTCTGTGGTAAATATGAATGACCACCAGCAGTGAGGCAAGTTTGTGCTTACCCAAGATCAAAAGACATGGAAACTTGACAAAGCAAATAACCTGAGTCCAAGGGTAAGAAAGGTGGTGGTGCTGATGTGACAAAGAGAGATGTGGGAGCTACTGCTGGGCATCTCAGGAAGGCAAATAAAGGCATCTTGAGCCAGAAGATGAAAGAAAACACACCAAGGACACCTAACAACTCTTTTTTTTTTTTAACATTATCAATTGTATTTCTATAATCACAAATGCCCTACTCTGTCTGTTGCCCTCAGCCAAACGTACATGAATGAGTACACACAGAGACACACAGACAAACACACACACACACACACACACACACACACACACACTCAAACATACACACACGGCTAGCCTCATGCTGTTGGCTCCTGATTTTCATACAAAGATCTTTGGAAAACAAGGTTGAAATGTCTGGATGCAGCGCTGAACTGACAGTGTTTATGTTCCTCTATTCTTCATCTTGAGAGCAAGAACACATATTCCATTTCTTTTTTATCCCTCTCACAGCACCTATTAGTAGATACCATATGCTCTGCACGTATTTGGCACTCAATAAATGCTTGCCGAATGGCTGACTTTCCCTGCCTCCCCCACCCTTTCCTCCCCACCCCTACAGCATTACTTTAAAGATTCGCTGCAGAACTTGTGGGGCGAAGTTTAAGATCCATTTTGACAAATAACCCTTATGGGTGTTTAAAGCCAAAAGATCGAATATTTAAAGCAGAAATATGAGCTGTGACTTCATGGGTGTTCTGTGAAGAGATGCATAAAGCTGTACAAATAGATAGCCTTTCAGACAGGACATAACAGACCCAGCTTCGTACATTTGCAAATATACAGAGGAGAAGAGCTTTGAACCCACATTTCCTCCTGAAATCAGTTTAAATGGACAAGTGGAGGTGGTTAAAGCGGCTATGGATCTTAAAGGGGATCTTACAAATGCTTTTGGCTTTAAAAGCCCATGCCACTGATTCATAATATAAGAGGTGACTTTAAACTCACCCTCACCCCCTCATTACTGTCACATTCAGGCTGGAGAATATAGGCAAAACCAACATTGACCCCCATGGATGTGGTGGGAACAAACTGACGGCTATAAAAGACATCTGGTAGAATCCAGGACATGGGACCCTGGTGCTGGGAAGTCTTAGACAGCAGAAAGATGGAAGACCCCAGCAGAACAGGAACTACACATGGCTCTGCTGGGCCACTTGATGGTGACACAGGGCTTAGAATAGTCCCAAGAGGAACACAGAATCCCAAGAGAATCCTGAAAGGTTCTCTGAGCATACCTCTCTTCTACAGAGTCTATTTTTCCCAGATGCTCTGAGGCCATTTTGTCTCTGCCAAAAATTCAGCTTGGGCCACCTTCTTGTTGTCCTCAAGAAGCAAAGAAGAGAAGGGGGCATACCCTATGTTCTTGGCCCCTACAGATAGTTTCAACCAAGACATTTGCCTTGTTAGTCACTGTTTGTATTTTACCTTAAGTACAACTCATTTGTATGGAGTTGACCCAGTCAGTGGGTGAAAAGGTTACCTGGAGACAAGAGTTTGTAAGATATTTAGACTCAAGTCTACTGAATTGTCTAGCAATAGAAACTAATTTGGGCATAAGGAGGAGCCTTGGGTTCATCATTAGAGTCTGCATGCCTTTTTTCTATTTATTCTTCACTTTCTATTTTCTGTAGATTCAAAGTAGATGAGTGACTCCTGAGATTTATAGATGTTATACTTGCATAAGATAATTGGCAAGAAAACAGAAGTTCAGATAAGCACACGGTGCTTTGGCTTCTCTTTTCAGATGGTTTTTAAGAACACCTATAGGCTAGGGATTTCTGTCACTGGCATGTTGCTGAGGAGTAAATGAGAACCCAGAGACTCTTGTTTTAATTTACGTGGCAGCTACTCTTTAGGGCTCAATTTTGTATCAGGTGCTGGAAATATAAAGGCAACACAAACATAGCCATGATGTGTTGGAGTTTATTGTCTACTACATTAGAAAATGATAAAGAATGCATGGCAGGAATGTATCATGAATACACTGCTGGACACAGGTAACACATAGGTCTAATGCATTGCTGGACACAGATAACACATAGGTCTAACAGTGGCAAAAAGGAGAGCACTGCCTACCTCTGAATAGTCTTCTTAAAGAGCGAGACACCAAGTGGGCTTTAAATAAACAGAGCTCACCTGAAAGGCAAAGCAATAATGGGACAACAGGAGGCAAACACAGACTCAAGGGATCCTATTATCCAGGCAAAGCATGACAAACAGTTCCACATGGTTGCAATCTGGGGGAAGGAAGGAAAACTGAGAGCTTCTGTAGGGCACTTCTGTTTGTCCCTTGTTGACCAGAGTGAGCCACATGGGCAGCCCCACTGTTGAGAATGTTTACAAGATTCTGATATGGCTTTCGATATGACCGCTTAAAACTTCCTGATGATGTCAGTGGAGAAAGGAGAGCAGACAAAATCGCAGGGATAACTTGTATTTCAAAGTCAGCCAGAAGAACCATGAATCATTATCTTTAAGTTCAGACTGTACCCTCTAGTCAGTGGGGAGTCACTCAAGGGTTTTGATCAAGGACCTCATAGAACTGTATCTTTAATGCAGACAATAGACAGGAGAAAATTAGTGCTGGAGAGACCAGGTAGGAAAACACTGACTCCAGGTGATGTCCAAACGAAAGTGAGCAGAGATTCTATATATATAAAAAACATCAGAGGTACAGGGAGAAGGCACGAGGAGGGAGACACAAAGAAAGTCGCCTGTCAGGCTAGTTGAATAGTAGGAGACAGAATTCAGAACCCCAGTCTCTGACCTCTAACTCAGGCCCACAGACTGTAAAACTCTTTTCTGGGGGGGGGCTGATGGCTCAATTGTTAAAAAGAACAGTGGCTGCTCTTCCAGAGGACCTAAGTTCAATTCTAGGACCTACATTGTGACTCACAGTCGTCTGTAACTCCAGTCTCAGGGGACTGACACCCTCTTCTGGCTTCTGCAGGCACCAGGCACACATGTGGTATGAAGATGTGTGTGCAAGCAAAACACCCATACACATAAAAAAGAAAATGTTTTAAAAAAGAGAATCTTTCCTTATTATTTATTTGACAAAGCTATACATTATAAAATCGTTATGATATACAACCTGAAATGTTGAATGAAATATTATGGTATGTCTTGATTGAGCAAATTATCATATGTGTTATCTCACATACTTTACTCTTATGGTGAGAATAGTTAAAAAATCTTTTTTAAAAAGTAGTTCTTAATTATACAATATTGTCACTATGATATCTATCAGATTTCTGTCAGAGATCGTTCATCCTTTTGACTAATCTCTCTCTGGTGCACCTGAGGCCCTGATAAGCTCCATTCTAATTTCTAAGTCTATGAGATAGATTTTTTAAAAATTACACATATAAATTAGATGATGTGTCCTTTGCCTTTCCACACCTGGCTTGTTTCACACAGTATAATGTCCTCTACATATATCCCTGTCTTCCCAAATGATGGGATGTCCTTCTCTTTTTGGAGCTGAATAATGTTCCTTTGTGTGTACATAAGGAGTTTCTTTATCCATTCATCTCTAGGTGCACATCTAGGGCATTTCCAGAATTCTCACTTATGAATAATACTATAGTGGATGCAGGAATGCGGATGTCTCTTTATATACACTAATTTCGTTTTCTTTGGCTATATACCTAGTAGTGAGAACACTGGAGCATATGGTCAGTATATTCTTGTTTTGTGTTTGTTTGTTAAGGAATGTCTACATTTTCTTTCTCTTTCTTTCTCTCTCTCTTTCTTTCTCTCTCTCTTTCTTCCTTCCTTCTTTATTTTTTTGAGACAGGGTTTTTCTGTGTGGCACTGGCTATCCTGGAACTCACTTCATAGACCAGCCTTGAACTCAGAGATAAATCATCTGGCCTCTGCCTCCGGAGTACTGGGGGTACCGTGACAGGCTATATGATTGTGTACATTCCCACCAACACTGTACACCCCTTAACTTTTCTCTACCTCCTTTCACAATTGTTATATTTTGCCCTTTTTATAGCAACCGTTCTAATGCAAGTGCAGTGACAAGATTCAGCCAAACTAAATTCCAACTCTCCCAAGCCCCTCAGATCCCCACACCGAGTCCAGATCATCATGCCTACATCCTGAACTGAAAAATCTGAAAGGAAGAAAGCACTCATGGGCTGGGCTAACAGTTCAAAGCTGTTGACTGAGTTTTCTTTCTGTATCCCAGCAGATAGATATCTTGGGGCTCTTTGCCTCATGAGGGTTCCAGGACAGGACTTCCACGTAAAATCTGGGGCAAAGACAAGAGGAAGACAGTTTGAAGTAAGGGTAACTTTTCACCCCCTAAGGGAGACATTTTCATCTTGTCACTAAGAGGCACCACTCTGGTGAGGAAGGGAACAGCTTTGTGGTACCTGGGAAGGGCAGGGTGCTGAGTTCAAGGAGTAAGGCTTAGCAATACCTACAGTACTCTCCACAGATCACAGGATGACTGAGCTGATGAGAATAGGTGACGTACAATACTGAAGGGTCTCAAGGTCTGTTAGAAAACAGTACTAAGGGAGACCAGTCGACATCAGCCAGTGGACTATCTTTTAAAAAGGGGTGAGCAGCTGCAATATTTGACACACACAGCATACCACAATACTGAAAACAAAGTTTATGAGCTATGAGAAGTAAGGAAAAGCTACAATCCATGCCTACACGTCAGCCCTGCAGTGGAATCTTGTTCCATAACAAGGTTTTCTAGTGTCTCAGAAATGGGGAACCAAGAGAGAAGCCAGAGCACTTTTAGAGCGACCTGGTCCTCTCACTTAGCTCACTTAGAGACAAATTCAGGCTGTGTAATGAGTTGCGACTTATGGACATCCATAGTCATCATTCTGAGGACAGTCTCAAATAATCCAGGTCGCCCTTAGAAGGCTCTCAGCACCGCTCAGTTGGATGTCTCAAGACAAATGTGTTGTCCTTAGAACGTCTACCTCCCGTTCAAGCTTTCCCCTTCCCTCAGAAAATGCTCAAATCTTCACCTCTGCTTGTGGCGCTCATGTGAAATCCTCCTCTCTGTAAATTTTCAGGGCTATTGACGTTGTGTAGAGCCTGAAGAATTGGCAAAACCAGCTTCGTTCTTCTGTTTAGCATCTTCTTCTACATAGCATCCCCCAGGTGTGATCTGAGCTTGGAGAACACGTTCATTGTATTTTCTTTCTTGAAATAATATGTCAAGCCTTAAATGTGGCTACAAATCAGATGTTTGAAAGAAAAATCACCCTGTAATGGAGACAACTTAGCAAGGCTGGGGAGTAAATGACTCTGTTTCAAAATTTTGGAGGGAAACATTTTTTCTTTGTTCTCTTTCATCTACTTTGCCCAATAAAGCTCTTCTTTCCCTATTTTTTATACCATTTCTCATTTTCTTATGCCTGAAAGGGCTTTGTTCTATTTTTAAAATATTACAATTTGAAAATAAAGCTAGGAGAATTCAACTAAAACAAATAATAATCAAAGCCATGCATGGTTCGTGTGCCCAGACTAAGCTGTATTTATGGAACAGATGGCTTTTTTCTAGGAGACCGATGTGTAAATTAAGTTGCACCAAGGCAAGTCAAATTATTCCCTGGCCATTTGTAGTATGCGGTGTTTTATGTGACTTTCTACCCTCTTATTCAATAAAACAATATGTACTTGTATAGCAGCCAGACGGGACGGTGATTCACACACACCCAGAAGATGCCAAGTACAGTCCCTCCTGCAGGAAGCACACTCACCATGTGTAATGAGACCCCTTTGGATTTCCTGAAGTGACTCAACTTCAAACTGAGTACAGCACTGACCTGAATATTCACGTGCTCACAAGACCGGATGTACTCCAGGACCCTCTGCCTCTTTGGAATTCCCTCTCATTAGAAGCTCAAAGGCCCCTCCTTGTTAGGTTTAAGCCAGGCATAGTTACTCACAGAACTGATTAAAGACTTTGGCCTGTTCCTTGTGAATAGAGAACAATCCCGAACATTCTGGGTGTAGCTAGCTGCAGATTTGGTGGAGCCCTCCTATAGATCTTTTCTCCAAAATTTCGCACGGTTATGGACTGGGTGTAAAATGTCTCCCAGCTCCTGTGTCTGAATATTAGGTACTTGCCTGGTGGTAGGATTTCCTGCCCCATGTTCCACTGCTGTGCGTGCAGCTGTGCCAGCCACCAGGCATCCCTGCCACCCTGAGCTGTATCCTTTGAACCAGGAGTAACCATAAGGCCTTCTTCCCATAAGAGAGCATAGGTTGTACCTATCGGGTACTTACTCACAGCAATGGGAAAAGTAGCTGAGCATCTTTCTTTGACAGTTGGTTTTGCAGTACTGGGAATTAGGCCCAGGATCCCCACAATGCTGTGCTTATCATCCACCACCATGAGCTACCTCCCAAGTATACCACTGCAATTTGAACAAAAGGAGGGACATTAAACCAGGCTCGTCAACAAAGCATTTGAAAATGTAGGACCTGGCCTCTCTATGAAAAGAAACTTATAAAAATCCATAGTGTGCCAGGGATGGTGCTTTGCCAGCACTTGGGAGATGGAGCCAGGAGGATTCCCAGCTGAGGCCTAGCTTAGGCAGCATGGTGACATGGTTTGGAGTATGTAGTAGACATCAGATCGTCAGAAATCAATGCTTCTAAACTCAGAGACACAGAATTGATGTGGCCGGCACTACAGAGGCACTGAGAGTTCCTGAGACATCAGGCGTTCAACTGCAAATTTAAGAGCACTCCTAAACTGTATAAGCATTTCTAGTTAGAGACGTACAGCTGCTACAGCGGTCTGAAAAATAGTAGCCAAACCCATGGTTCTTGGAACATAACCGAAATTGTGGGTTCTGGGTGGGATGCAGGAGAGGGAAGCAGCTACCACAGTTGTATTAGGCCAGGCCACTGAAGAGAAAGAAAGTTGTATACTCATCCTGAGGCAAGCCCCCCAGAAATAAACCTGTGTGAACAAACAGGAGGCAAAAACCAAACCAAACCAAACCAAAACAAACCAAAACAAAAAACTGCCAGAGGCTATGAATTCCCTCTCCACCACACCTAAGTTTTTTTTAAAGTCACACAGTGTATGGAACATTGAGATTTGAACCTAAACTACTTACACCAACAGCTAGATCAGGGTCCACCTGCGCTAAACTTTTGGGGGGCAACAGAGTACATGCTTCGGTGGTTACTCTAGCTCCAGAGCTTGATTTCATCGGAGAGTTCTAGGCCAGTGAGAAACTTTGTCGCGAAAAAAAAAAAAAGTGTTTGATGATGTGAGGTACACGCTCTCTCTCATGCACACACACACAGACACACACCCACACACACACATGCATGTGCACATGCACACGCATGCACGATGTGATTTTAAGAACCCACTGTGTGATCCAGGGCAGTGGACCTGGAACCTGGTAGGACAGCGTCAAGCTCCAGCCCCTTCTAGCATCAGAAACTCTCATGGGGTTGCGGAGGAATGCTGCTCCCCTCCTGGTGTTTAATAATCCTTCCAGGTGATTCTGATGGAGATAAAGCTGGGCAGCTTCTGCTTAGGAGCTTGGCTGTGACAAGCTCTGAGGTGCAGTGGGGGAAAAAACTCAATCATGTGGAAGGTTGCTGTGCTGCCAACCAGAAACAGAACTGTCAGAGCTGATCTCACAAGTGCTCTGTAATGAAGGGACCCACATGTTTGTCACGGAGGAGATAAATTTGTATTTTATGGCTACTGGCACCTCTTTAAAATAATTGAAAAGCTGCTTAATTTTGAATTGCTATCTCTGCTGTGAAGGCAACTAGAATGGCCTTTCTCCTAATAACAGAGGCCAGGGGAATTGGAGAATTTGATTGGTCAATTTGAAAAGACCCTCCTTGTGGGAAAAGATAGAATCATGCCCTACTTTCCTGTCACATCTGTTACAAAAGATGTGACTTTCTTTTCAAGGGGTTGTTGGGCAACACACACACACACACACACACACAGCATCTACAAAAAACCCAGGGAATAAAACATGGGGGAGGGCTGGGAGGAGGAGTGGGAGTGGGGGACAGGTACTGAAGAGAGCCAAAAGCACTACTATTTGACTGCCATAGTCATCTCAGTGTGAAGCCAAATTAAACTCAGGACTTTCTAGTTCTGTAACCCAAGAAATTACCTTTTGGCTTGAGTTAGCATGAATTGCGTTTCTGTCTCTTAAGACCAAGGGATCTTGATGAATACAGTCCCTAGATAATTTACACCTTTGTGTGGATCTCAGACGTCCTAGTAAACACTTTCTAGGAAGACACAGAAAAGACTGTTGTTGGACAAGTAGTCGAGAGATCCGAAGCAAAGTTTGGGCATTATGTGTCAAACTAATGCCCATTTAAGAGATGAATATGTTTGAATTAGTAGAAGCCTCAGAGATGATTCTGTTCACGTCTTGATTGTAGAAAAGATACATAAACAGCAGACAAGGCCATATTGAACTGTCCCAAAGGGCCTTTAAGTTATTGTCTGTCTCCACTGCGTATGTTAGGGTGGCTTAGGCTACTGGCACCTCAGACTCTCTGTTTTAATCAAGAGCTTCATGGCCATACACCACAGAGCCTAGGGAAGGGCCCTGTCCCCTGCTGGTGGGCCCAGAGATAGACAGCAGCTGAAGATTTATTTATTTATTTATTTATTTATTTATTTATTTATTGGCTTGGGTTGGTTCACATTGTAATCCTCACTTTCAGGAGGCTGTGACATAAGGGTCACATGTCAATTGTGAGGCCAGCCTAGGCTACGCAGTGAGCTCCAGGCTAGGTCAAACAAACAAAAGCAACCCATAAGTAACCAAAAGAAAACACCAAAACAAAACCTACTTTGTGCCATAATTCCAACGTGCTATTCTCAGCTTGTCAGCTTCATGACCACTAAGGGGCCTTTGCTTAGGGTCATAAGATAGTAAGAGCAATCCAAAAAGTCAAAAAACCAGAACTAAAAAAATTTCCTTTTCTGTTAGTTATGTGTAATATGAAATGCTAGGTAGGATAGCAAGAACACCCGTGTGGAAGCTCTTCCATCTGCTGGCATGAAAATAAATCAATGAGAACGCTTTCTTACTTTCAGTCAAAGAATACTGACCATTATATTTCCTGGGGCCAATTCACACCTTCAAAAGGCACTGGTTAAAAAAAAAATCTCATTTAAAATTTAAACTTAAAATTAGATATTTAATGCAAGTGCCAAGACATCCTCTGTCTCCTAAATTAAGAAATGTTTTCAAAAGAATGTAAAGCCAGCCACACTACATTATTTAGAGACATATCAACTGTCTTCTTCTTTCTTTAATTTCCTAAGGATTTTGATAACAGATAAATACTTTGAGAGTGAAAGTTTGATTGTTTTATTTGTTTGTTTTTGTTTGTTTGTTTGAAGGGATATGTCTTAGTCACTGTTCCATTGCTATGAAGAGACACCATGACCAAGGCAACTCTTATGAGAGAAAGCATTTAACTGGGGGCTTGCTTATGGTTTCAGAGGTTCAGTCTGGCATCATCATGATGGGGATCATGGTGGCATACAGGCAGGCACTGGAGAAGTAGTTGAGAGCTGCATTTTGATCCCTAAGCAGAAAGATGGGGGGGGGGGGGATAGTGGTGAAGGGGGGTTGGGGGAGATAGGGAGGGGAGAGGGGAGGAGGGAGGAAAGTGGGAGGTGAAAGGGGAGAGGGAAAGAGAGAGGGAGAGGGAAAAGGAGAGGGGAAAGGAGGGGGAGGGGGAGAGGGAGGAGGAGAAGGAGAGGGAGGGAGAGAGAACTGGGCCTAACATGGGCTTTTGAACCCTCAAAGCCCACCTGCAGTGACACACTTCCTCCAACAAGGCCATTCCGTGTAATTCTTTCAAATAGTTCCTCTCCTTGGAGAGTGAGCATCCAAACAAGGCTCTTTTCCAGTAGCCATTTTTTGCTCAAACCTCCGCAGGAGACTTTTAAAGAAAGAAAATGACCTGATGTGCCTCTGTCAAGCTAATTAATTGTTTGCCTTTAGGCCTCTCTGCAACACTGGTCACCAGTCTCAAGTCTTTTAGTGCTTTGTTGTGGGGTGCGGGGAAATAGCAATGTGTGGAGGAAGCAGACTTCTCTGTAACTCAGTCTTGGTGCTCTGGGTGAGCCTCAGTGACAGAGCGTGGCTTTAGCATGCATGAACCCTGGGTTCAATATCCAGCACAGATATTGAAATAAATCCAATAAAAAGAAATCTTACTTTGACTATTTTGTTTTTGTTTTTTACTTGTGTGACACCATCATAGAGACATAAACATGTGAAAATGTCTTTAGGTCAAAGATTCTAACTGAAGGTGTGATTACTTGGACTTCAAATCACTATCCCTAATTCTCTAGTAAAACCAAATACTAATATATCTAACTTGGTAGGGTGCACTGCCTATGGCTTTTTAAAGTGATCAAATATCTGAGGGGCCAAACAGTAAGAAATCTCGTCTTTAAGGATTTAAAAAATGTTTAGACCAGACTTTATTTTTATATAGCTATACAATTTACATGTCAGATGACACTATAATGATTTGATAGAATTTTAAACAGAAGGAAAACACCCTAAAGTTTTGGATTAATAAGCCTCCTTCTCTTCCGTTCTTTTAATTTTGAGATTATGATTACATCTTTCCTCCCTTTCCTTCCCTCCCTCTAAAACCTCTCTTTATCTCCCCTTATTCTCTTTCAATTTCATGACATCCTCTTTTCACTAATTGTTACATATATCTATATCTATATCTATACCTCTATACCTATATAGCTATTTATAGAAAAGCTGCTCAGTCTAGGCCGACCATTTGGTACCGGATAACCAATCGCTGTACTTGTCTCTGGAGAAGATGTCTCCCACTCTTAACATTCCTCAGCAGCCTGTAGTTCTTTGTGTAGGTTGAGGTGGTATTCCACTCTCCCCCCGCCAACCACTTTGACATGTATGTTGTCTTTGTTCATATAATATGTAGGCAGTCATGTTGGCAAGAGTTTATATGTGAAGCTTCTGACTTTATTAAAAGACATAATCTCATAGCAAACACCCTGGCCCTCTGGGTCTTACAATCCTTTCGTCCCTCTTCCACAGTGTTCCCTGAGCCTTAGGTATTTGGAAGTATTTTTGTAGATGTATCCACTGGGACAGGACTCTACAACTCTGCATTTCAATTGGTTGTTGTTTGCTGTAATAATCACCATCTGTTGCAAAGAGAAGTTTTTTGTTTTTGTTTTTGTTTTTGTTTTTTTGATGAGGGGTGAGGACTACACTTTCCTGTGGGTATAAGGACAAATTTGAGAGTAATCTAATTAGTAAAGTGGTGATTGTAGGTTCTCTTCCATGATCCAGGACTCCGCGAGTCCTGGATAACTGGCTAGGCTTCTAGCATCAGGCATGGTTTCCCTCTTGTTGAGGGGGTCTTAAGTCCAGCTAGAGAGCTATTGGTTACCGCCAAAGTATGCATGCCACTACTGCACCTTTAGGCATATTGTGCTGTGTTGGTCGTTGCCGTGGTCCATAGGCACTGTAGTTGGGTAGAATTGTTGGTTATTTTCCTCCTTCGGAAGCTTGCATAGTGCCTTCTGGTACCATGAGAGCTAGTGAGTTCCAGTTCAGGGCCCTTGCTCTAAAGTGCATGGTGTCTTCAGTAAGACGCCAGGGGGAGAGAGTTGCCTTCTACCTCTGGAGGGTATCCAAGGAAAATAACAATAGCTTACAATGTTTTGGGAGTGTCTTGGACAACCCTAACCAACAACCCAAAAGAGACCTTCTCATGCCTGATGTTTGTGTTTTTGTTAGGTGGTCTTTGGCCCTTGGAGGGAGCATTGTCATCCCAGATAGGAAAATTTCATTTAAACTATATATGTGTTTTTGCATATAGACTTACATGTATTGTAATTTTTTAAAGGCAGATAGTTAATAGTGTAACTTCTGTGGCTTTTTCATATATCTTTACTGTTGTTTTACCCTCCTCTCTCTTTTTATATTTTATCTCCATTTTCCCTCTCTAATTATTGTCATTGAATATATAGGTGTCCGGGCTACCTACCACTCTTTGCTCTTGGCGTATAAACAAACAAACAAACAAACAAAACAAACAAACAAACAAAAAAATCAACATATACTGTTTGCAGCTTTGTGGGTGAATTTAATTCAAATTTATTTTCTATAGATTCAAATCAATACTAAGTATTTTGTGATTCTCTCTTGCTCCTACCCTCCCTCCCTTATTTTTTATCCCCCCCCTCCTCTGTGCCCCCATCTACAGTCAAGAAAGAAAAAAAGTTCATTTATGGGAGGAAGGGACCCGCTTGGAATGTAGATGCCAGCTCGGGGTTCCTGTCTCTGGGTGGTGACTGGGCATCCCTGGAGTGTGGGAGCAGTTTCTGGGAGGTCCAGAGGCTGGGTCAGCCAAGGGTCTTCTCTTTCCATTCAGCCTCAGTTTGACTCTGAATTCAGCTGACTACACTTAAAGGATTTATTGCCATCATTTTGTTCCTTAAATTAAGAGTCATTGTGGTGACAACCAACCACAGCAATATGGACCAACCACAAAGACAGAAATTACTTTGTTAAGTTTCAAAAGAAAAGATTTTTTCACCAGGGAACTGCTCCGTGTAGATGATGTTGTGGGGACATTGGTTTGAGACACGTTTTCTTGCAACTGTGGTAAGGTATGTGTGCCCCTGCTGAGATGTGAGTCACACCCTGTGACAGGAAGCTGTGGATAATTTCTGTGGGTTTGGGGAGGCTGTGTTAAAACCCTCAATGCCGTGTGTTCCCTATGACTGGTGGCTGGCTCATTACTTGACTCATGTGCTCTTTAGGGAGGGGTCACTCCAATGTAGCTTTTAAACATTAGTAATAAAGACACCCAGCTGCTCCCATTCCTAACACCACGGCGATGAGAGGACACACAGGAAATGGAGTCAGTGCTTTGAATGAACTTTTTTCCTGAGGTCATCTCTTCCTGTCCTTCTGCAGAATTACAAAGTAACTGCTCTAAGCTTCCAGACTTTTTGTTTCTTTACAAAGACCTCCTTATTTTAAATGACTCCCGTTTGGCCCCAATAGGTTAATAGATTTGAGTCAACATTTGGGTCTGTCGTTGCTGCTTCCCAGGTTAGAAGACACAGCTTTGCTATGGGATAGCTCTATGAGACAGAAGAAGGGATCTGTTAGGGATCGAGGTAGCCATATTGATGTTTTAGGTGCCTGTGAGGTATCCATGTGGAAGTAAGTCGAAACTCATTGGGACTTGGAGTTAGTGGGCAAATGAGGTATGAAGTAGTCTCCAAACATCCAAGGCCAAGTCATCAGTCCATTTGAGATGAACACTGCTGAACCGGTTAATTGATTAGTGTGAGTGGGAAGACATAGAGTCCTTTGCTTCCCAATCCAGCATGTCAATTGAGCGTGGCAAGAGAGCCACTGTTCCCTGTTCTGAGTCTGCAAGGCTTTAAGCTGCGAGACGCAAAGACTAAACACCTTGCCGTTGTTCCAATGGTTTCTCAAGAAAGCTGGCCTTGTCAGTCTTGTAGTGCGATAACTCTTTCCAGTAGTCTAAAGACTTGGCTAAAGACCCCTGCACCCAGTACAAAGCAATTAGTAGTTTAAAAGTTGGTTTTGCTGTTGATCTGCTATGTGTAGCAAACCGTTAGAATTCTTTCTGTCAAAACAACATCAGATTTTCTTTGGATTCTAATCTTTTGATTTTTAATCTTTCTTTTCCCTTCCTGAATTTTCTTACTCACTTCTCTCAAGTTTTGGGAAAAGATAAAAGAATGCACAAGGAGAGGCTAGAGAGACTGGGCTGCTGGTATGGCGCCTACAGAGCAAGCATGCAGGCCTGAGCTCAGATCCCCAGCACCCACATAAAAGCCAGACACAGTGCCCCATGTCTGTAATTCTAGGCTTGAGGAGTTGGAGACAGACAGATCTCTGAGACTCGTTCACCACCCACCCTGGCTGAATCCATAAACACCAGGTTCAGTGAGAGACCCTGTCTCAACAATAAAAGAGAGTGATATGAAGGGAAGACACAGGAGTGTTGACCTTGGGGTTTCACAGCATGCCACATACACAGCAGCCCCCTTCCTTCTCCCCTTTTCACGCCTCTCTCTCTCTTCCACACAATAACAACAACAACAATAGAAAGAACGGAGGAAGACTTTGTCTTGTGTGGTGTTGCTGTGTTTAGCACAGTGTGTAGGCTAAAACATAAAATAGATTTTTCAGTAAATTTTACTCCGATTCACATTAATGTCTGCCTTCCCTTGATGCTGATGTTCCTGGGACTTCGATTCTCTTTCAACAGTATCCCTAGTCACTGAGTCCTGGTAGACAAGTATAGATGGATGTGAGATCTGTGCTGCATCTCCAGCCACGTCAAAGTGTCCACGTCAGCTTTAGATGAAGAAGATCCCAACTCATTCCAGTCTCAGAAGACTGAGCATGCCCAGTAATGGATAGACACATACATTTTTCTGTAAGGCCATGGAGAATCCACATTTCCATAGCAGCTTACAAATCCTGCTCCCAGGATGAGTCCTTCCATCAGAAGCCATCACGGGCTTCTTGTTTTCCTGTTAAATGGCAGGGAGTGAAGTAGATGTTGTCACTCGTGTCTGAAGTAGGGACAAAAAGGAGAAATTGTGAGCATAGGGCTGGTGAGAAGGCTCCGAGGGTAAAGGCACTTGCTGCCGATCCTGATGACCTGAGTTTGAACCCCATGAGAGACCTGACTCCCACAAGTTGTCATGCCCCCTCACTCTCTCTCTCTCTCTCTCTCTCTCATACAGACACACACACACACACAATGTAAAAAAATATTTAAGGTTTAGAGGTTTTTATCATTACTTATGACAATGATAATACTGATAGTGTGCTGGTCTACTGTGCTTTGAAGAAAGTGTAAATATGTGAAGGACACCATGAATCAGAGAAACATCCCTTTATCATTTCTATACAGGAAAAGAATGAGTTTTCAGTGGGGAATGCTAAGGTCAAGAGTAAATGCATATTTAGCATGTCCATTAATTATAGATGTATTTGTCTGTTTTTTCCCCCCTTTCCATTCTACAATGAGGACTTTTAAGTTTTTAAAAAAAACAAGCAATATTCCCAGGCATAGTGATGCACACCTTAATCCCAGCAATTCAGATGTGGAGGCCCATGGATCTCTGTGTCTTTGAAGGTAGCCTGGTTACATAGTGAAACCCTATGTTAAAAAAGGAGACGAGGAGGAGGAGGAGGAGGAGGAGGAGAATCAAATAACAACAAATAAACAAAATAAAGAGCAAGCCATATTAGAAGTGTTTTCTAAAGAACCCTTCTCATGTGCTCAGCAAGATTATCTACACATTTGAAAATGTTCTGACAGCAGAGATTGTTATATGTAGCTACTGCTGACTGAAGGCATGTAGGTACCTGGATGCCATCTTTTCAACTGAAGGCAAGCTGCCTTGTTAAGCTGTTAAATTCAGCAACAGTAAATGCACACAATTAATTGCCAGGAAGACATAATGCAGCAGAGAAGCAAGGAATACAATAAAATATTTTTAAAATAATTTAATAAAACCAAGTGCCTCAAAACCAATAAATGTCAAAGATCAAACAGCCTGAAACTGAGACAATATATCTAGCTACGATTTTTATTTAGATAAGCAAGACGGGAGGAATTCAAAATAGCCGAGCAGCTCCTGTGAACTTGAGTGGCTGCGCCTCTATATATACAGTGTTTTAATTGCTCTCCCTTCGTTAGTCCCTTCATCCCTTTTAGATTCCACAGATGCCCAGGGCACTTAGACCTTAAGTCATTCAATGGAGGTGTCAACCCCTGAAAGCCTGCTTCCCACAAGGAACTGGATATGCTTTAGGATTTATGGGTAGTGGGAGGAGGTTGTGGGACTTCAGAAATGGCCGGAAAATCCTTTGTAGGTGAAACCCATATTTCTTGACTATAGTTCTACATTCATGTGTAAAATCTCAACAGTGAGTGCAGAGCCGTTTCTTTGCCCAAAGATAAATTACCGGCTTCTGAATGATCCAGCTTTTTAAGTCAGATACAAATCTCTTATTGAGTTGGATGATCATTTAATTCTTTAATAATTACAGAGAAAGGCATTGTAATCTAACCAGGAACAACAGGCCAGGAGCTCCCAGATATCAAAGACTCCAGTGACTGTCCAGTATGGATCTCTTCTCTCATCCTTTGCCCAGAATTTAAAACAGGTCTCAGCAAAGAACTGACCCAGCAGGGCATTGCAGCCACTAGGTGACCAAGAGGCAAAGGAAGACCAGTCACAGGCCCTGCCCTAAAACAAAACTAATTGTCTCCATTCTCTTGTTATACAAGAAAAGTGATTATCAGTCTGCCTAGGCTGCTATAGGTTGAATATTCTATAATTTGTAGGAAAATGCACTCCTAGCTGCACAGGCTCAGCCTGTTGGCCAGGACAGCCTGAAGTCCATGTCTGGTTAGAAATAACTCCTTCAGGTTTTGGGAAATAGGCTTAAATTTAAGTGTAGAAAGGAAAGTGACAAAACAAAACAAAAACAAAACAGAACGACAACAGCAAAAACCAGCCAAACCAAAACAAATGAATTGATCTAGGGGTTTTTCTCTCCGTCAGTTTTACATTTCTTATGACTTGTGTCCCGTACATCCATCCTCCAACCCAAATCACTTAATTAAGTGGGACTCTGAAATCGTGACTTCGTAAAACCCCCCTTCCTCCAATCCCTTGCAGCTAGCTGACTTTTGCTGCTGCCTTCCTGGGCCGCAATTTTCTACTTCAGTGAGTCCTTCTCCAGCAACCAGTGTGTTAATCGTGACCCTTTCTTTCCACCTTTGCTTTCCGGTTTACTATGCCCAAGAGTTCCATTGGGCATGCTTCTGCACTCCCTCAATTCCTTTTATATGTCCTAGTTAAAACAAAGAAAAGAGAGAAGGAGGGGAAGGGGAGGAAAAATAGGGATCCTGTAAGGAGGGTGGGAGAAGCCCATCCTAGTGAGCTTTAACCTTTTTCTCTCTCTCTTCATCTAACCATCCCACCCACGCGACCCATTTTGAAATTAGGATCCTCAAATCCCAAAGGCGCATTATGGTTGCCTGTTTCAAACTCATCTCTTCTCTAACTTGCTTTCTCCCTCCTTAAGTTATCACTTTCTTCTCTTGGCGCTGCAAATTTGCAAAGTGTTTTCTTCGGCACCCAGCTTTGGGCATTCACCCAGCTCCTTGGTGCCTCAGCCCACAGGCCTGGCCTGCCCGCCCGTTTTCTGTCTGCTGGCTGCTCTGTGCACACTCCCTACTTTGGCAAAAATCACCATCTCTCTGTGCTTTTAAAGAGGTGAAGAGCCCCTTCCTTTGTGCTCAAACACCATCTCCTCCCAATTCTTTGGGGACATTTCTTTGCCAGCAGTTTTCACTTCTGTGCATCAGCAGCACTTTTCTCCTGGAGAAGCATCCCCAGCTGGCTATGTTAACAGCACACTTCGACAATCTTTCCTTTGGCAAATCAGGCCTTGTCTCTTGTTTCTCCACTTCCTGTCAGAGAAGAATTTCTCCAAAGACTTCTCTGAACATGCCGTCAGCACCTTATCACTTCTCCTTCACTCACTGCCCTCGGGGACTGCCATTCTGGCTTTTGTCCCCATCACTCTACTGTAACTGCTCTGTCCATGGTCACCCTTGGCCTCTGGGCTTCTCTGACATGCAGGAGCCCTGAATAGTAGTGTAGTGAGCCACTCCCTCCTTCAGGGAATACCCTCCATCCACTCCCCACATCCATCCTACTATGCTCTGCGCTTCCCTCCCCCGCTCCCCCCCTCCATCCCCCCACCCCAGTCTCCTCACTTCTAGGTGCCCTTAGCTGGAGTCCTGTTGCTTAGCCTCTAATTGGGAACTATTCTCTATTTAAATTGCTGCCCCCCCCACCTCCATTAGAGCCCCGCAGATTCACGTGGCATCGAAGAGCATAGGGTGCTTAGATTCACACATCTTTATTTACAGCCTTGATCTCTTTCTTGAGGTCCAGATATTTATATTCAACTTCTTGGGTTTTATATTCCTGGCATCTTGATATGTCTAATAAGGATCTGAAACTTCAGCTATGGGTAAAAAGCATCATCCCTTGTCCCTCCTGCTGTCAGGCACATGCTAGCTACCCTTTGTCCCTTGATTCTTCTGTTTTTATAACGGGTACCAGCTTCATCTGCTAACGGTACCTAAGGGTAATCTGAGGTTTTTCTCTTTTCCTGAAACTCATCCATCTAGACCCCTCCCTCTGCTGCGCGTCCCAGAGCGACAGAAAACCCATCTGTCTCTCTCTGTCCTTCACTGATGCTTTTTTCACTAAGTCTCTTGCTCCCTTCTAGTGTCATTCTGGACAGAAGATTCTCTTATAAGCTGGATCTTTTAGAATTAAGCGTGTGGGCAGGAGAGATGGCTCGGCAGAGCACAGACTGTCCTTATAGAGGATCAGAATTTGTGTAATTCCCAAAGTTAACCTGTTAAGCCCCACCTTCCCAAGGACCAGGTAACTTCCTGGAATGCTGGGAATTGTAGTCCTTTGTAAGTAACAAAGCCTCATGGAAAAGTACAGTGGCCTATAGGTTAGTCTTTTATAAACCCCTGCAACAGGTGTCTCAGGGACGCTCAGTTGGAAAATGCCGGAGAGTGGTCCTGACCAAAGTCCATCTTTATGTCAGTATTTAATACTAAATAAAGTTTGCTTTAAATTTGGCCCAAAATGGTGGAATTGTATTTTCCCCCTCTAGTGAGCCTTGAGATTAACAATTGTGATTGCAACTTCAGAGTATCCAGTGACTTCTGGCCCCATGGACACCTACCTGTATTCAGGTGCACATTTTCACACATACAGAATTTAAAATAAAATCTTGGAAAATAAGCAGAGAATGTACATGCTTTTCTTTAGCTCACCAGGCGGTGCCTGGTGTTGGTCTCCACCACCCTGTAGCTCCTTTCCTACAGTCTTCCTCACACCTCATTACAATCCAGGAACCGACTCTTTCTTAACCTTGGACCTTGACAGTTCTTATTTTCCCTGCATGGACTGCCTTTTCCTCTCCTCTTAAATGACTGAGCCATACTTATCCATGACTTCTCATTCTAATTCTCTTTTCCAAACAGGCTCCCCGGGCTATGTTGCCTAACCTGGCCTTACTCACTGACTGTCTAGCTTCTGAACTTGTTTGACGTTTGCAAAACCCTTGTCACAATCCATAGCTACTATGTCATTTGCTTATGTGGTGGCCATGCTAAAGGCTGAACCCTAGGGCTCCAAGCATGCCAAGGAACTGTTCTAACACTAAACTGTATCTCTGGGCTCTTCTTCCTCTCTTCCTTTCTCTTACCTAGCTTTTAATATTGAGATAATATCTTGCTGAGCTGTGCAGGCTGGCTTTGAACTCATCCGATAGCCCAGGCTAACCTTGAACTTGCAATCCTTCGGTCTTCATCTCCTGATTATACTCAAGGCATGGATTTGCTTATTTATTTGTAATTCATCTCCTGAACTAGATTATAATATCTGTACCCCTAAGTTCACGTCTATCTCCTCAGTGAGAAGCACAGTAGCAACTCAGTAAATTCTATTTAAGATGAAAATAATCGAGAAGATGGGTTGTTTTCTCATAACATAAAATCCAAGAATGTCATAAAGTAAAAAGACCTTATAATCATTTAACCCCATAATTACATCCACTGAAGAAGAAGATGATGGTACATAGTGAGTGACCCTTCTACAGCCAAGGTGCTATGACTCACTTTTGTCCAGCGGTAACCTCCTCAAGTTCTTCAGGAAACTGAGGCAGGCCAGTTCAATCAATAAAGGAATTGTTAGAAGTCCTGGGGTTGTTCTCATAATTAGAGAGAAATCTGTTGCCTTGGGGTTAGAGAGGACAGAATGCAGCGTAGTTCCAGCTGTTTAGGGAGTAAATGTTCCTGTGACATCGGCTGGCTGCTGGGGGCAGGATGAGTTAAACAGATTCCTTCCCCTTCACTGAGACTGTATTCTACAGTCATGATCACATCGCAAGAGAGAGAACGGAGAACCTCCATTTGGGTCTCATTCCCATCCCTCACCAAATACCAGTCCTGCCAATGCCGTTTGCTATGGGGGTTGATTTCCCAAATGGAAGTGCATGTGCTGTACCATAGGAGGAGCAGGTGCTAGGCAGAGTGCGTCAACAGACACAACTGGTAGGAGCTGTGCTGGATGCCAAGACGTCGGCATCCAGACAACCCAGGCCCCAGGCTGGCATTGTTTCTCAACGCCAGTTACTTGGCTCCCTTTCCAGAAGCCTTTATGCTAATTTTCCCGTGTGAGTACCAAGGCACAGGAGACAGAGGGTAGAGTGTCTGTGATGTGAGCATTGCCAGCTTGCATTGTGTCTCACTTACTGTACAGCATGACCTGCTTGTTCACTTGTTCCTGTTTACCTGGAGGTCAAGTTCCTACGTATCCTACATTTATGAGCGTTCTCTCTCTCTCTCTCTCTCTCTCTCTCTCTCTCTCTCTCTCTCTCTCTCTCCTTTCTGTCTGTCTCTGCCTCTCTCCTCTCTGTCTCTCTCTTCTCTGTCTCTCTCTCTGTGTGTCTGTCTGTCTGTCTCTCTCTCTCCTCTCTCTCAGCTCTCAAGAAAGTTTGTTCATTTTTCTTCTTCTGTTGATGCTTCTGCAGCTAAGCTAAAGAAACTGCAATAAATTGAAGATCAATTCTCCTACTGCATCATAAGGTCCTAGGCAGGGATTGAGAGAGACTATTGAAAAAAAAAATAGTCATCTCATTACATTTCCTAGATTTGTGACATCACCTGTTCTTTCCAGCTCATTCTTTCCTGTCCCAAACATAGCTACGGATGACTAACACCATAAATTCAGCCACCTGGCATTCAGGCCTATTTACTTAGGTTATAAAAAAAAACAAAAATGGAGGTAAAAGAAAGAGAGAAAGACAGATGTAGTTAAGGATTTTTCAAGGTAGAAATATGCATTTCAAAAGTACTTGGGTAACCTCTCCTTTCAGGAGGCCGCTCCCTAGCCACTCCAGTCCTGGGTCCTCCTGCCTTCCTCCACTGGGACTCAAGATGGCCTCCATCCTCCTATGCCCTTTCTTTCCATCCTCTGTCACCCGCTTTCTTGTTTTCTAGTACTGGAGATGAACTCTGGATTTCACACCTGCTGGGTGCTTCAAAGATGGAGACCCTAAAACAATGGACCCTTATAGGAGCGAACAATTAAACCAGGACACTGAAGGAGGACCTGACCTCCTCCGAGGGGCGGGGTATATGCCACTGTCAGCTACCTCACAAGTAAACTGACTTGTGGCTTTCATTTGATCTCTGCTACATGGTTGTGATTCTACTTAAAGGAGAGCAGAGAGACTATAGCTACTTTTCTCCTTCCAATCCTGGTTGCACAATCGGTTAATCTCCTTTCCCTTAACACTTCATATGCTACTTTTTTTTGAAACACAGGGCAACTGAAATGGCAGGCTCGCGCTTATGCCTGGCGCCACCTCCAACATCACACGGTGTCCTCAGCCCTCTTTCTACTTTAGAATGATCTGTACAGAGCTACACGGTGAGCTTAACTCTAAGTCACTTGTAAGCCTCACTGTCGCAGGGGACAGCAATGGAATCCCAGCAAGTTCTGTAGAGCTGCACCCAGAAACAAAAAGCACAGGACACGGGAACAATCAGGTTGCGTTCCAGGCTGTGATGTGAAAAGCCAAAGTGTTTAATTTGAAACAGTTAGACAGAAATGGAGTAAATTCTTAGTTAGCCACTACATCGGCCATGAGGCAACACATCCCCAAATGTCTGACTAATATCTAATGTAGCCAGCTCCTTATCTGGGAGAAATTGATATGGAAAGAAAACGCAAGCTATAGCCCCGCAAATTGTCCAGATACCTCCACACCCTCCCCTACAACCTCCCCTACCAATCCTCCCCACCCCCCCTACCTGCACAGCCTTGAACAAAACCCAATGGCAGTTGTGAAGCATAGTGATGCTATTTTGGCAGCTGGGTACCACTGAGGATCCACCCCAAGGTTAGGTTTTTCTTGTATAAATGGTGGAATCGCTTCAGATCCGATAGTCCCATGTGCTGAGCCACCCAACCCTGTATCTGTGAGGTAGGCTATATGATATTGCCTATGCTCTAGTTGGCACAAACTGTGTTTAACACTGTCCCTTTCTAGAAACTGTAGGAGGAAAGACTCTAGGAGCCCCCAGGAGCCTTGGTGCCTGGGACTAAATCACTTACATGGGCAACACAACAACACCATGAGGAGAGTTTTCCGTTATCTCAATTCTCAAGGGAACCGGGATTTAAAAGACCCAGAGACCTGCCCGAGGTCACACAAGAGTCAGTACCAACCAAAGTGACATCAGAGCCTGAACTTCAGATCACTGCAGTTCTGTCACCATTGCCAAATGATTGACAGTTATGTGGTCCAAACAATGTTCACTCAGCTGCCAGATATTGTTTTAATTGAAAATCCCTGATGGGGTCTATTTTACCAACGAAGACTCAGGACCCCGATCTTGTGGTGAAAATCCTGCTAGCTCAGAGAGGCAGAGAGAGAACCAGTTGAACTTCCTATTCAGCTCACATCCCAATGGAGACTCACTAGTTCAGCTGACAACAGCCCAGGAGGAAAGGATCAAAAAACCCAAAGCCAAAGGCTTGCTAGTCCAAGGCCCAAAAAGCCAAAGGCCAAGGAGATGAGGAGCTCAAGAGCTAGAGAGCTAAGGGCCAAGCTAAAACCTCAAGCTAAAAAGCTAAACTTCAAAGACCAAAGACCCCTTTTACTTACATAGGCTCTTAAATGCCCTTCAACTCAAAGCCCCTCCTACTCTTTAATCCCTGTCAGCTGGTTTCTTGCTCCGCCTCTTGACCTAGGGTTAATTAACTTCATTAAATCCTGTGTACAGATAGCTCTTGGATTAAAAGTGTGTGTTAGGACTGAGCCACACCTTAATCACCTGTTTACGATAAACAGAAAGTTCTTGGACTAAAGGTAGGTTAGGGCTCAACCACCAGAAACAAGGATTTACAGTTCAGTCTCAGGGATCACATTGAGATCAAATTTCCTGCAACAGCCAGGGATGAGCATTGATTTCTCCTCTCAGTCTGCACCCGAGATATGTGTTCCCAGAGCCCAAATTAACAGAGGGAAAAGGCAAAAAATTAATTTAAAAAAATTATATATAGTGGCATCGTGCAAGCCTGTAAATCGAGTCACACTTGAAACCGGATCTATTTCTCAGCTTCTGAGTCACAAGTGATTTTCTCTTGTTCAAGCAAAGCTGATCTTCAGGCAGCTAGGCTGAGGTGGAAGATCACGGAGAACCATGTTTTGGGCACAAATTAGGAAAAGAGGAAGCAGGTCGTGGCTGTAGGAGATAGACTGTGGTAAAGAACTGCAGATTGTATTTACCACAGACTCCTTTCTTGAAGCCTCCTGGCTGTCTCTGTGAGAGTGGGGATTAGCATATGCTAGGAGCGATGGCATTTGCAGGGATATGTTATGCTAAGATTCTAAAGAGTTACAACTCACAGGATTCTTATCTTACTCGTGAGCTCAACCCCCTTCCAATCTCTATCTTCTGGACCACCCCTTTCAGTGAGGCATCTAGAAAGTTCACCTCGGAAAGAGTGAGTAGCTCTCAGGAGAATCTACAGGCTTGCCTGCAGTTTTACATGCAGTCTAGCCTGTGTTTTAAGTATCTCCACTGACTCTTTCCCCTTAGACGGGAAGCAGTGGTTGGGAGAAGCTCCTTTTGTGTTGTGCTAATAAAATGACATTTGGTGATGCAATTCATACTAATTATCTCAGTGGGCTGAGTAACAGGGAAAATACCACTTTCAGGTATTTATTTATTTTTAAATGCAAATAAGCAAATGGAGTGTCTGTGAGGACAGAAACAGCATTCCTTCATCCGAAAGCTCCAAGCATTATAAAAAGCTCTCTGAAGACCGAAGCCTCAAAAGCCTGGACTCACTGTTGTCTTGGGCCAACTGAACGGTGTAAAACTGAATTAAAAGGGGGGGTGGGAATGAAGGGAACTGATGAGAAACAGAAGCAAACCGTCTTCACTTCACTTATGTGACTTGAGGAGGCAGAAGAGACAGCCACTGACATGCGTAGATACAGGAGGTGCATGTTTGGAAAAAAAAAAAAAATCAAGATTCTCTTTTATTGAAGGGAAGCTGCTCAATTTAGCTAGAACAAGATTAGCATTTGTCAGTGATAAAACATTAAGGGTCCAGATACATGGTTAGGTTTTAATAGGGAAAGTCCATGGCAGTATTCCCTGTAAGCCCGCAACATGTGTCCCTGTGCACAAACACCCAGAGACACCGAAGAAGAAAATCACGCTGTTTGGGCATTTTGCTATCAGTTGCAAAATTCCATGTAGAAAAATGCTTAGTGCTCTTAGGGATGGCAACTAACAAATAGTGTAATGTGCAGGGATGTCTGCATTCAGTGGTAGTTGGCCTGGGTTATACATGTTTTGAGCTTCGAGACTCTTAGAGTGCATATAATATTTAATTGACTTTTCTTTGGCAATATCAGCATGTTTGTATTATATTGGTGGGACTCCCTCTGGTGTATAACTTAACATATGAAAATCCTTGTTTCTGTCTTTACCACGGTCCCCTCGCAGCCCGATGGATAAGGCGTCTAATCATGGAAGACTGCAGAAGGCTTTGGATCAAATCATATGTTTTTATTGAAAATGAGGTCATGTTGGGTTGTGTGATATAACAAAATAACCAGCTAACTAGTGTTCCAAGCCAAACAGAGTAATTAAGTTCAGTAACCTGGTTTCCTCTGCAGGATCCATAACTCAGACGTGGTGGTCTGGAACAATATTGGTAGAAATTCTGTATGTTATTATTGGCCATTTAGATGAATATTATTTCTAGCTAAGCTGCATTTCAGATAGAATTTAATTTTATTTCTGGTTTTATTTTTTGTAGCATTGCCTCAAAATGCATTTGCCAAATTATCTTCGAAAATTATGTGGTTTAAACAATTATCACACAAGTAATGAAAATCACATTATTACAGATAAACAAGAAATTGAAGTAGTGTTTTAAATAATAACAAGTAAATTTTCAAGCCGACTAATAATATTAAAATATTTTAATAGAGTTTCAAATGTTTCATGCAAGCATTTATTCCAAATATACTATCTTCCAACATTATTGAAGTGCTCGACTTTTAATACATCCCTGGTTCCCAAGGCTGCATGCATTTCTTTTGTGCCTGGGAGACCTAAGGGTTGCATCTGACATAAGCAAGTACGAGATTCTTGGAAATGAGATGGCTCCCCGGGTAAAATGCTCACCATACCCAGCATGAGGACCTGAGTTCCCAGCACTGACATGAAAAGCTGGACACACAGGCACACATGTAATCTCAGTGCTAGGGAGGCAGAGGTGGGCAGGCTCCTGGAGCTTCCTGCTAGCCAAATAGGTGAGCCTTGAATCCCAGTGAGAGACCTGTCTCAACAAACAAGGCAGCTGGCTCCTAAAGACAGCACAGAGGATAGCCTCTGGCTTCTACCTGTGTATGCACACACATGTGTATGCACACACACACACACACATACGAGTTGTGTGCACACATACACATACAGAGAAATACAAAATGTTTGCTGCATTTAGGTTGCTTTGTTTAAATTGTATTAAGATAATACACTTAGAAAGAAATTGGCAGGACCATATCATCCTTTTACGATTGAATTAGCATTTTTGTTGTCACCTCCCAGGACTAAAGCAGTAGGTCTTTTCAGAACACGGACTGACACTGACTACACATTTTACATACTTGGGTTGATCATGAAAAACTCTTTCATAATTTAGCTTCAGTCCACTAGATAATTTTTCCACTCAACATTTATGCCTGAGAGGAGTGTTGCACAGTGCAACACTGTAGAATTTCCATACTCCTCTTAGGTTTACCACTGACATGACTTCAAAAATACGATATTGTCAAAATTGTGCTGACTGTGAACTTAAAATGCCTTTTTTTTTTTTTTTTTGGAGTATCCAGAACAGCTGTATTGAATAGGCTGACATCTGTGAAATCAAAAGTGTATTTTGAATTCAATTTTCAAACCAGAGTATTCAAGTAAGCAAAAACTGACCATGTGTTAAAGACACTTGAAGCTCTTCCGCTAGTAACTGTTTATCTACATTTTAAAAACTTTGTTTACATTGTAGAAACAGCTGTGTTTAAAAGGGACACAGCAGAGCAGACTAATTTATAATGCAAAACTCCATCCTTAAAAAAAAAAACCCTCATTTTTGAAAAAAAAACATACTTCAAAAGAGGGCAAAAATGATTAAAATAGACACAACCATTTGTTTAAACTATGACTTTCTTACGAAAAAACAGCCTAATGTAAACTGGCCTGGGCATGTCCCGAAGAGCTGCTCCATGTTAAAGCCTCTAGGAAAGCCTTCGGGGAGGCAGGGGGTGGGTAGCAAGCAAGTGAGAAATTGACCATAACGACAGGTCACTGACATTGAAGAAACAGCACAGAGCAAAGGAGGAAATGGTAACTATTTTCAAAGTGTACCAAGTCAGTTCAGTCAGGGGATGAAAAAGCAGCCAGTGACTAACCTTGCTTTAAGTGATCTCTCCAGGGAGAGTGACAAGATCACACTCGATCAGCATTTGCCATTAGGTTCCTGGGTGGAAACTCATGCACGCACACACACACACACATGCTCTCTCTCACACACACCTGCACATACACACATACACACACACACACTCATGTTGTTTTGTATATGTTTTATGGTGTAGTGTCAAGCTTGTTTTAGTCCATTAAAATATTTTGAATTGTATAATTATTATTTGGACATCCTGTGAGCCTAAAACCTCTCTTTTACCTTCCCATTGCGTTCTCTCAGTCTGGTGGCCATCTCCCTTACAAACATCTTCATAGGTTCACAAGTTGCCACTTTGTCATCTTGCCTCTTGGCCGTCTCCAGAACTGTGGATGGCATGCGTTGTCCTCTGTTTGTTTCTTAGTTATTTGCAGAATATCCATCTCTGCAGTTCTCAATATGTGGGTTACAACCCCTTGGGGGCGGGGCGTCGAAGACCCCTTTCCCAGAGGTTGCATATCAGATCTCCTGAATTTCAGATATTTACAGTGAGATTCGTAACAGTAGCAAAGTTACACTTATGAAATAGCAACAAAATAATTTCATGGTTGGGGGTCACCACAAGAGGAGCTATTGGCTTTAAAGGGTCACAGCGTTAGGGAGGCTGAGAACTGTTGGTCTATCTGCTGTACTCAGATGTAGCAAGACAGTCTACGTATCTTGACGAGGCAATGAAAGCAGGGTTTCCCAGGTTGCATTTCACCCTGGCCTTTGATGCTATCAGGGCTTAACTAAAATAGCCACATCTTAAGGGACCCATGTAGATAAATAACCATGGATTGGGCCACAACGAGGCTTCATCAGATGCCAGAATGGACAGCTGGCAAAACCGTACCTTCCCTCTCACACATGACAACCCTGAAAGCGAAAATGGAGCCAGTAACCGAAGCCAGACCCACAGGGTAAGGACCCAGCATAGAAATGGAATTCAACTAGAGAAGCGAGACGATAGCTCTGCCCCCCACACGCGACCCAGGAATGGTGTCGGCAGCTGTTCTAACCACAGTGGACTTTAGGAGAAAGTGTGATTTCCTTATATCTGTGGAAGATGGATGGCTTAGTTATGGTTACTACCACTGCGATAAAACACCATCGGCAAAGCAGCCTGCGGAGGAAAGGGTTCATTTGGCCGACACTTCCATATCATTGTACATCGTTGGAGGGAGTCAGGACAGGAACCCAAACAGGGCAGGAACCTGGAGGCAGGAACTGATGCAGAGGCCATGGAGGAGTGCTATTTACTGACTTGCCCCCACCATGGCCTGGGCCCTCCCCCATCAATCACTAATTAAGAAAATGCCGTACAGCTAGGTTTCACGGAGGTATTTTTCTCAACTGAAGTTCCCACCTCTCTGATGACTCTAGTTTGTGCCAAGTTGACATAAAACTAGTCAGCTCAATATATACACAAGATATACATCACTATATCTATATTACATATATAGATTCCCCCCTCCTCCTCCACGCTCCCCTTCCTCCCTCCCTCCTTCTCTCCTTCTTTCCCCCTTGCCTCTTATTTTAAGATATATTTTGACATCTGTTCTATACCAACTATCATAGGAACCAAAGTCGATAACATCAAGTGAACGAAGTCCTATCCCTTTAGAGAACTGGAGAGAAGGGTAGGAAAGAAGGGACTGCATGGAGGATGGAGGGAGGAAGGTAGACAAGGAAAGGGTTAATCAGGAGTGGCAGGTACAAGGGGATGAAATGGAGACAAGCATTAGAGGATGGTGGTGGTGATGAGGTTACCATCTTTGCCAGAATGGCCAGACTCCTGCTCTGAGTGGATGTCATTAGTCAGTCCAGCACGTAGCACACATCTCCGAGAGACACTGAAGTATATCTACTAGCAATCTGTGGAATGAACACTCAGGGTAAGGAGCCAGGGGAACACAGCTCTGAAGACGTTTATAAACCAGCTATTGTATGAATAGATACACAGCTCAAGTTAACACCTGAGAGAAGTCTGTGTTCATGACATGACTTTTAAGTATTCTTTGGACACTGTAGATGTAACAGCAAAACTGTATTTTGGGAAAGTAAACAGCATTCAAAGTAATCATTTGTTCTTGTTACAGAGCTGTGATGCTGAAATAGGAAGGCATTACTCATGGGTCTGTGTCTGTGTCTTTGTGAACGTTTGCCCGTGTCATGCTTACATCATCTATAACCACACGGACATCTAGATATGCCACTTACCCTGAGTATACCTGTCCCCCACAGCCTGTAGCCTGGTCCCCAACAAACGCTCACGGTAGTGAAAGTAAGTTAGAGCTGTAAGTGACACTACAGACAAATCTCAAAAAAAAAAAAAAAAAAAAAAACAAAACCAAACAAAGCAAAAAGAAACAAACAAAAACGTAACAATGATAGGAAAAAAGTCAGGGACTACAAAAAGCATAACAATGCACAAGGATTATGAAATATAATATAGTACTTTTATTTAGAAAAATATTTATGTGCATATATGTTATAAACATGGAGATAATCTACTAGACACAAAGGGACCCACTAGGGAGAGTGTGCGGTGGCTTTCAGCGCCATTGCTGAGGTACCTTTTTAAGTTGAGTGATAGGTCATAGATTATTATTTTCATGTATAACTGAAATATTTTCTTAAGAATGTTGCTACATGACTAAATGAGCAACGTCAACAACCTTTGAAATATAATTAATTAGACAAAGCTATGTTCTTCCTTGGCAATTTTGTTTTGTATTTTCCCAGAATATTTAATTTTCTTTTGGATCAGGGGTTTTCAACTTGTCGGTTGTGACCCTTTCCGGGGTTGAATGATGCTCCCACAGATATGCTGCACATGTGATATTTACAGTTCAATTCATAACAGTAGCAAAACTACAGTTGTGAGGGAGCAATGAAAATAATTTTATGGTTGGAGAGGGGGGGGGTCACCACAACACGAGGCACTGTATTTGGAAGAGTTGCAGTAGCAGGAAGGTCGAAAACTGCTGTTTTAGATTGATCTAAGTGACAAAAACCATCTAGAATCACAACATGATACCTAGACATGAGCAAGATTATAACGAAGACTATAATGCAACTCCATTCAACATACTAAATCATATTAAATCTATAGTCATGTATGTGAAAAGTGGTAAGCCCGGATAAGGATGGAAAAAGAGTTCACATCAATCTCTTTTAATGATACTGACTCACTTAAAGCTCTTACGTGTTGTTTAAAACATTTAAAATTTTATAGGCTGGGTTTCTTCTTATAAAATGCGAGAGGCAGACATGCTGCCTTCCTTCCTGTGACTCTCAAATGCACTTGTAGGTCCATCTAGCACAATGGTTCTCAACCTTCTTACTGCTGCGGTTCCTCATGTGTGGTGAACCCCCCCCCCATCATAAGATTATTTTCTTTGCTACTTCATAACTATACTTGCTACTGTTATGATTGTAATGTAAATATCTTATATGCAGGATATCTAATGTGCAACAAACCACCCACCCTGCAAAGGGGCCATGAGAAACACTGATCTAGCAACTTTTTTGGAAGGATCTGGCTGGACACAGTGGGTACCCTTCAGGGCTTAGAATCCCAGATGAGAATAATGATTGTAGCATCCTCACTGGGCATCCTGGGAAGTGCTTTGTAAACTAGCCGGTCGTTTGCCAAAAATAGTAATTCATTTCTGTACCAGTCCAAATGCAAACTCACTTTGAAGGACTATTTGCACTGGTAAAGAAGGCAACAGCAGCACACACACACACACACACACACACACACTCGCGCACGTGCATGCACGCATGCACACATGCACACACACACACACACACACACACACACACACACACACACACACACACACACTCCGAAATGCAAATCAGTTCATATAGCTGTGATTTATCAGGTCTATGGGAGGCAAGCAGTGAGGTCCAGGGCTTGGGGTGATAAATGAATTTCCCCAGGCTTGAGGCCTGGTGCTTAGATCAGCACAGAGTGTGCTGTGTTATAGTTACGGGAAAGGACATTGTAAAAGAGGCCATTGTAGTTACGGGAAAGAGAAACACAGTGCATTCCCAAAACTGCAAGCATAGGTTTAATTTATCCAACCTGGTAAGGGTCATTTTTTAAAAAACCATCTTTCCAATCATGGTTTTCATTAAGTGTGGAAGGCTTCCTTGTTCCTTTGGGTTAATGTAGCTTTCAACTTATGTAGAAGGACTTGGGAAACAGTAAGAACTAATACATACAGTGCCAGTGCAACAGCAATGTCTGCTAATTATCACCCAGGTGGAATCTGACCTCTAGTAGCTGTTGTACTGGGGTCACAGCATCATAGGTCCACAGCTGTCTGATCATCATGAGGCATCACGGTGGGAAGCCTCATCTAAGTGGGTCGTTTCTAAGTCTACCCCATGAACAAACCAGCAAAGAGATTACAATACTCTTTTTTTTTTTTTCCCCAGCAAGCATGGCTTTTTAGACCCCGAATTATATACTTTTTTTCATTTAGTTTGCTTTCCGTTTTTTGAAACAATTATGCTTCTTTCTTTGCTTTCTCTCTCTCTCTCTCTCTCTCTCTCTCTCTCTCTCTCTCTCTCTCTCTCTCTCTCTCTCTCACACACACACACACACACACACACACACACACACGCACGCACACACACGTTTGGTTGAAGTGATGATATCTGCCAGGTTTGATAAAGTGCCGGGCATCCCCACTGGATCTTGCTTGAGAATAATCTTCACTAAGAACCCTGAGTGCACCTCTGCGCTGCTTGAGAGGCCTAAGGTTTCCTTAAGATATACTGAGATTTTTGTTTGCACTGAAACACCCTGTCGTCACCTCCCTGTCATCACCTCCCTCTCCTTCAGCGCTGAAGTGGTGCTTGTTGCTACCTATGTAGTCATTGTTTTGTAGAGAAATAAGATGATATTGAGATTTAGGCTAACTGTTTCTCAAGCGAAGTCAATCCTAGTGACAGTTTCAGAAGCAAAGGGCTCTTACTTTTGTGCCTCTGCTTTCTTTGTGTTCTTGGAAAGGAGGCTTTGCGCGTGAAGATGGGATTGTTTTGGTGGAGGAGACAAGTCTGATATTCCAGGAAAATGAGAAAGGAATAACAGATGTAAAGTCAAGGTGAGAATGGTGCACACTCCTCCCTCCCTCCTTCCTCCTCCCACTTCAGGTCGCATGCCATCTGGAACTCTTTAACCCATTCCCCAATACTTTACTTACCGAAAACAAAACCTGCAAAATTTGATCTGCTTGCCCTCTGTTTGGGACAACAATAGTTAGTCCTTACCTCCCGTGAAAACCAATAAGAATCCAAATACATTATCGTGCATTGTAGGTTAAAGTATATCACCCTACATGCCTTGGTTCTTGATAAGTGAGAGTTTCTGCCCCTCCCCCCCTTTTTTTTAACCACCCACCCAGCTGGGTTCCATTTCTTGTGTTTTACCTAGTCCATTAACATTGAGTTCAGCCAGGACCTACTTTTCCAGATCAACCTAAGAGTTACTCAAAGAACCATGGATTCTCTTTCATCTGAACTCAACACACTCACTTTCTGCGCAAGGGTGCAACAGTAGACTTTTGTCTTCCCACATGCCCCTCGGGGTCCTTCTGGCTGTAGGGGGCACATCAGAGACCTGAGACCACTGCTGTCATTTCCTCTCTCTGCCTGCCCTGCCCTTGTTGTTCATGCTGTAGTGGGGCAACACCTCCTCGGCTCTGCTCTGGAGCCAGCCTGTTTCCTGGTTTAGTTTCTCAGATCTCAAGCACAGAAGAGATCTTCTTCCCCACCTTCGTGCCAGGACCTCTACTTCATACTTTTCTCTTGAAGGCCACTCAAGAGAAGGCTGGTCACCTCACACTGGGTCCCATGCAGCATAGGAGTAGTTTTCCTCCTTGCGCTGGGCTTGCCAAGACTCTCCTTTGCTGTCCCAGCCTTGAGAACATCCTCTTAATGTTATTCCCAGATCCTGGTCGATCCCCTCTTTCCCCACTCGCTTTACCCGTCCTCCGGGCTATGCCTAAGCCTTGGGCTCTTCGGGTAGAAGTCTTGATGGATGGCTCTGTCTCCTAAGGGGTAAGTGTGGTCCCAAGCTTTGAGACCATCCCTCTTTTTTTTTTTTTTTTTTAACGGCAAAGTGTATGAACATGTCTTCTTCAACGTCTGCAACAGAAATTACAGAAGCAGCAATTACACATCAGTCACTGTTCTCATCGACGGAGAAGCAATGCAAAGTCCAGAAGTACCACAAAATGCCTCTCTTACTAGGCTGCAAGCCCTAGGTTATGTTTACAGAAAGAAACCAGTCACCAAATTGTATTACTAGTCAGGGATTTCTTTTAGAAAATTTATTTGTTATAGCGCTTTGGGCATTAAGATTAGAACTATTGCATCAGATTTCATACATCAGGCAACCAAGGAGCAAGTCTGCACAGAGAGGCTGGTCCAGAGGACAAACTCTAGCCAGAGCGTCCATCTTGTTCGTTCTCAGTAGTGGTGGTACTGCCCCCTAGAGGCCTTTTCAGAAATGTTTGGGAGGGTTGATGGCTTCCACAATTGCGGACTGCATTCCTTACCCTCTCACAGAGCAGGTTGGCTAAATGCCCTACAGAAGAGGGAAGCCCAAAAGGAAGCCAAATCTTCTCTCTTTAAGCATCCCCCCAGTCATATAGAAGAGAATTTTGTCTGCAGTTGTTTGGGCCTAACCCCGTATGCTACAAAGTATTAAGATATGCTGAAATTTCAGAGTAACAATAAACCAAAAAGCAAAGAAAGATACACTTGGCTTTGTTAAAGTCCCTCTCAAGTAAGATTCATTTGCATTCTGGAAAAAAACGATGCCCGCAGCTACCATGCCCGACTCTGTCCTCAGTTGGCTGGACTGCAAACCTGTTTGTCAGCATCCACAGATGTCCCAGAAAAGCATTGAAAGAGAGATCTAAGACGTGCATGGATAAAAGATAGGAGGAAATTTTCCTTGATACCTTGTTGCTTTCCGAATCCATGTCATAGTATTAAGAACTATTTTGACATTGCAGTTATGAACACGGACTAGATCACTTGCAAGGATTTTTCCAGACTTGGAACTTATTCTTCATTCATGTTTTCCATACTTAAATCAAGAAGACTCCTTTCACTTGATTATCAGATACAAAAATGTCTAGCCTGCTAGTCCTTAGCCAGCACCCATCACTCTTTTTTGCTCCGGTACCCATTCCTACACCCCTCTCTCATCTTACCAAACATCTTATCCAGACTGACTTGCGGCCTTCTGAACCGCCACTTACTGAAAATGAGGGCAAGCGTGATATGTCTTCAGTGCCTTGCTGTCCATGTGTTTCTATATTGAGGCACATGTCATTTTTATGATGTTGTTTTCCCTCACTTGTGCTTCTCCTAACAGTTTCATGCTATAGGTGGTGATTTGTGTTGCCTGTACATCTTACTTTAGGATTCTGTTACCTTTCCATTGCTGTGACAAAAAGCCTAAGCAAAGCAGTCTACAGAAGGAATGGTTGTCTTGAATTAATTTCTAGAGTTTCAGTCCATGGCTGCTTGGCTTCATTAAGTCTGTAGTGAGGCCAAATATAATGGTTGGGAACGCAGAACACAGAGATGCTACTCACCTCCTAGAAGCCCGGAAGGAGGAACGGGGGAGAGAAAAAGGAAAGTGCCAGGTATAAGAAAAAGTAGACCTTTCCCAATCCCCAATCCTCATGATACACTTTCCAATTGGGCTCAAGTTCCTAAGGTTTCTACTATTGCCCAGTAGCCCACTAAGTTATGACCATGTGAGTAGGTGAGCGCATTCAAAGAGTAAGGGACCTGTGACCTAATCACCCTCTGAAGGCTCCAACTCTGAACAACACAGTGCTGGTAACCACTGTTCAATGTTTGAGTTTTGAAGGGGTAGACATTCAAATAGAAACGGTAATAAGAATGACAAGGGGTGATAATTAGAGGAAGCAGTCAATTTTATGGGATTGTTTTGATGACCCTAGACCCATCACATTAGCCACCTTTATCGTGAAAAGAACGTTCATCTGGGAAAGTGTTTGAAATTTAGAATATTTTGTGGCTAGTCTAGTATAATTAATAGCCAATCAAAGTGATCCAAGATATTTACTGTAGCAGGTTGTGTCGTGTGAATGCTGGCCTTTACCAGCCAGGCCTGGCTTAACCAGTGACCCAATCCCAGCAGAGAGGTGTGAAGTTACATTTTTTTCACCTACAACAATGGTACTCACACGTGGTGGTTTGAATGAAAATGCCCCACTGAGCTGACATATTTGGATACTTGATCCCCTGTTTGAGAAGGTTGAAGAAGCATGGCCTCGGAGCAGGTGTGTCACTGGGGTAGGCTTGTAGATTCCAAAAGCCCTTGACATTCCCAGTCTCTCTCTCTCTCTCTCTCTCTCTCTCTCTCTCTCTCTCTCTCTCTCTCTCTCTCTCTCTCTCCCTCCATTGTCCTTGTGCACCGAGACATATGCTCTCAGTTACTATCCACAGCCATGCTTGTCTGCCTTCCACCATGCTCCCCATCATGAGGGCCATGGGCTTTGATCAACTGAAACTCTAAACCCCAAATGTGCTATTTCTTTTATAGGGTGCCTCGGTCATGGTGTCTTATCACAGTAACAGGAAAGTAACCAACACACGAAGCTTTGTTCAAAATATTCATATGTATTATTCCATTTGCTCCTGGTTTTCATAAGCATTATATATAGATACAGATGATATAAAATATAGATATTGATGGATATATAGATAAGTAGGTATTCTTACCTCTGATTTTTACAAACAGAGATAATGAAAGATTAAGAGGGCTGATGAGAGCCACAGAGCCAGCAAGCAGCAGAGCTGACGTTCTAGAATAATCATCTGGCCTCTAAAACAAGTACTTTACTCCATTTAAAAAAAAAATTCAACTACCATCAATGAGTAGAGTGGGAAAATCACATACGGTCATGGGCTTGGGGCAGAATTTTTTACCTGAGAAAGAAGTTAAAAAAAAAAAAAAAGAGACAGGAGAGTGACACCAGATGACAGCATTGTGTTGTTTGGCATAGTGGGCACCAATTAACATGGGCTGGATAATCAATGAGGTTGTGTAAGACAGAAGTATGACAAACCTTGAGGATATTCTTCATGACTTGAGATGGTCTTCAGTCTTGAAGGGAAGTCACTGTGATAGAATGCAGTTGCTATAAAGGATTCTCAAAGTCACTGTGCATGGAGGCCCAGGGGCAAAGGCAGTCTCTTGGGTGATTTTTTTTTTTTTTTATCTTTTTAAAAAATATTTTAATATTTTATTCATATTATATCTCAATTGTTAGCCCATCCCTCTTATCCTCCCATTCGTTCCTCCCTCCCTCTTTCCCCTACTCCCTTCCCCTATGTCTGTGACTGAGGGGGACCTCCTCCCCCTGTATATGTTCATAAGGTAGTAAGTCTCTTCTTGGTAACCTGATATCCTTCCTCTGAGTGCCACCAGGCCTACCCATCAAGGGGACGTGGTCAAACATGGGGCACCAGAGTTCGCATGAAAGTCAGACCCCACTCTCCACTCAATGGTGGAGAATGTCCTGTCCATCTGGGTAGATCTGGGTAGGGATTCGAAGTTTACTGCCTATGTTGTCCTTGGCTGGTGCCATAGTTTGAGCAGGACCCCTGGACCCACATCTGCGTGTCATAATGTTCTTCTTATAGGTTTCTAGGACCCTCTGGATCCTTCTATTTCCCCATTATCCCATGCTTTTCTCACCTAAAGTCCCAATAGGATGTCCTCCCCTCTGACCCACTTTCCTGGTAAGTAAAGACTTTCATGGGACATGCCCCTTGGGCTAGTGTCTCGATATAAGTAAGTATATACGATTTGACTCTTTTTGCTTCTGGGTGAACTCACTCATTATGATAATTTCTAGTTCAATCCATTTGTCCACAAATTTCAGGAATTCCTATAATAAAGGAACTTGGGTGATTAATTTTAAAAGTTTCAGAGTACTAAGTCACATGAAAATTCCCACAAGTTGTAACAATTTTATTTCTAGTCTCTGGTGAAGGGCGAAAACATTTACTGTGTCCTCAAGATCTTATTTCTGCCTTGTCAAAAACCACCGTCCAGAACAATGTATCTTCCCTAAGCCACTAGCTTACGCTGGGTGGAGTGGGTGAGCAGTGTCTGGTCATCCTACTAGGAGGAAGAGAGCCCAAGAAGCACTGTAGAATAAGTTCTTTTACAATTTAGGAGTTGCCCTTGGAAATAGGAAAGAGATGGGTAAAAGAGACAAACGTGAGAGTTATCATACCTAAGAAAATGGGAGACCTACAACCAGGCTTACTTTCAGCACAGATAATCCATGTGAGATTGAATACTTTATGAGTCTTCTTATTTGACAACTGTACAACTTTAGTAGACTACATACAACTTTTTTCCCCTTAAAAGTCTGTTATTTTCAAAGTTATTGACAGTCCAAGTACATATGCTAAATTAGTTTCTATTAAAGGTTAGAGAGGAGAGAAGTAGCCACTGACAGCAGGGAAGTCAAAACACAAGGCATCTATCTGGTCTGCTGCTCCTGAAAGATAACAGAGATATAACAGCAGGTCATCCATTTGGGTTGCCTGATCTTTTCTCCCTGGTATGATCAGGTGGGCAGGATTTGCTCTTTCATGTCTAACACTCTCTGCTCCTGCATTTTATAGTCTTGCGTGTAGAGGGGGCAGGTTTGGATGGTATAAAGGAAGAAAAACATTCCTCTAAAGGTATCATAGCTAAATACCAGTGTTCTGGGGAGAAGGTCCATACCCCAAAGAAGCTTTGGAATGAAGTGTGCCCATTGATGGATTTGTCTTCCCACAGCTCTCTCCCGAGTCGCCTCATTACCATTGTTATGTGCCATTTTGACATGCTTAGGATTCAGCTGTCCCAGAGATCTTTAAAACCATCTAAAGGGTGAACATTTTAATATCTATTGACATCATTACTCTATGAAACTTCTTAGAGGGCAAAACAAACTCTTTTAAAACAAAACAGTTTTTTATTAAAGAGAGCAGTGAATGAAAACTGGAAAAAGTTTAAATGCCAAGTAATAAAAATTTAAAAGTCAAGTAATTAAATTGAAAAAAATGTACTAATTTGAAATAGATACTCTGTTTAATGTTTATTACATATGGTATACTGGTAAACCAACAATTAATTAAGCCAAAAAACAGTAAGCCAAACTAGTAAGCCCAAACCTATCTTTCTAAATATGACCAGTTTAAAAAGAATGTCTTAATTTGATACATTCCCAAAAGTCTTAGGAAACCCAGGATTCCTATATGACCAGACATACTTATAAGAAAAAGTGTCAATTTTATGAGTAATTTACCAAGCCATTTAAAGGAAAGACAATTGTGTTAGCTTTATGTGTTTGCTATAACAAATTACCACAAAGTTGGTGGCTTGAAAAAACAGAGAGCCCACAATGGTCTCATTTGGTACCATGGTGCCAGCAGGGCCTTTTTGCCCATTGGAAGAGAGCCAATCTCCCGGCTCTGCTTAGTTTTCTAGCCCTGCTTGTTTGTCTTGGTTCATAATTCTGCCCTCCCTCTTCAGAGGCAACAATGTAACATCTGGTTTGGTTCCTTTCCTCCGGTCTCTAGCCATCTTCTTGTAAATTCTTGCCATTGTATTTAAGGCTCATTGGAACAAACCAGACTGATGTTCCCCCACCCCCTCCTTCATCTCAAGAACTTTAACCTAGTTGGCAAAGTCTTGCAAAAATCTTTTGGTTATAGGAAGCAACGTTCAGATGCTCCAGGAACCTGAATCTGAAAGGAGGGTATTATTATTTAATTCAGGAGAGAGGCTCACTTGTGACTTATGTCAAGGGCAGATGGTTTGAAGTGCTGGCTCCAAACTGGCCATGATCTCAGGTAATTATATTAGTAATTTAAAGTGCCCAAATTTCTAAAATATGAGTACATGAGAGATACAGATAAATGAAGGAAGCAAAGATCAGATAGCCTTGGCTCATTTCCCTCTCAAAACCAGGAAAATAGACACCAGGTCTCTTCCCTCAACATTTTCAACAGCCTTGTCACTACTGCTTGTATTCACTGGCAGCAATAAGTGTGTTGTCTTCTCTCTCTCTCTCTCTCTCTCTCTCTCTCTCTCTCTCTCTCTCTCTCTCTCTCTCTCTCTCTCTCTCTCTCTCTCTTTCTTCCTAGCCTCCCTCTCTCTTTCTTTCCTCTGATCAAGAGTTTCAATAAAATCACAATTTAGCTGAGCTCTCATAATCCAGTGTTTAGATTTTCTTCAGTGATGGTGGGTGAGGGTAAGTGGTAGATTAGGAAGGTCTTAACATCTCTTCCTCTTCAACTTGAATATCACATGATGATTTTATGTGTGTCTCACTCCTACTTTAAAATACTTTCATGGAATCTAGAATGGACCATAGCTAAAGATCTGTATTTCCATTTCAGCCTTGCTGAATAAATCAAACAGATGATGGCCTAAGTTTTCCCCATGGCTGGAAGTAAGCAGATTTTGTAGAAACCAAAAAAAGAATTTCTTTGTGGCAGGATATTTCATTCCAATGTGATTCCCTGAGATTGTGAGCTGTAAAAACCTGTCTTTTGTTTGATGTCGTTGAGCCCTACCACACACCTTTAATCCAAGAGCTTTCTGTTGGTTGTAAATATAGGTGATTACGGTGTGGTTCAGCCAGCCCTAGCAAACACCTTTCATCCAAGAGCTTCCAGTACACAGGATTTAATAAAGTTAACCTTAAGTCAAGAGGCAGAGCAAGAAACCAGGGTGTAGAAGTACAAGGAGCTCTTCAGCTTTTATCTCTTTAGCTCCTCAGCTCCTTGGCCTTTGGCTTTTTGGGTTTTGAGCTAGCAAGTCTTTGGCCTTTTCTTCCTGGCTGTCCCTGAACTAGTGAGCCTTTTGGCCTTTTTCCACTGGAATGGCAACCAAGTAGGAAGGCCAGCTGGGTGCTTTCTCTGCCTCGCTGAGCTAGTAGGTTTTTCACCACAATATCTGGCTCCTGAGTCTTTACTGGTAAAATAGAACGACCTGGGATTTTCAGTGAAAACAACATTTCTTGCTTTCTGTGAAAACAACAACAACAGCAACAAAACCCCCTATATATTAATGATTAAAGAAGGATGCATGCCCTACAAACTCAGAAGGCAGGTGAGTTGGTAGGTCAGCCCCACCAATAATTCTTTAGATGATCATGGACTCTGAGTTCAATTTTTCGAGTTTATTTTCAGTAAATCTCTAGAGGAAAAATTAAGTGGTTAGTGCTGTATAAGGAAAACTATTATTGGGAGCCCTCATCTTCCATCTCTAGCTCAGTAATTCATAAAAGAGACTGGCCTCAGAGCATAAAACCTTTCCCCTCCCCCACCGCCCCAGACTCTGAGTTTAGGAGTCTATGTTGTTTGTTGTCACAAGAACAAGAGGAAAGGCACAGGGGTTACCACGTCTCGCTCGCATGTGAACCACTTGACATGCTTCTGCTTAGCGTGCTCATTCTTGGGGACAGACACAGCCTTTTGTGTCGTATTCTTATCACCATCAGTCCTCTTCAAATGAGACTGTTATTGGTGAAGGGATACACCTGTCACCTACCCTGTCCCCAGGATTGTCATTCTAAATACCATCTAGCAATCTCAAAATTGCAAGAGACCTCCTCTAAGACAAGGCATTCTTGCTTCTGAAGAAAGTTGTTTATTTTGCTGTTGGCAAAGGCGGGGGAGGGGGCGCCTTTTGTGAATGATTTGCTTAAAATTTAAGTGTATAGTATTGCCGACAGCGAGCTGAAAATTCATCGCACCATGTACTTACATTTTCTTTCTTGAGGGAAGGTTGTCTGGGGATTCCCCAGCTTTCTTCTTTTTGCCAGTTATTCTGACCCTGAGTGGGGATCCCCTCAAATGCCTTAGCCCACCTCCTCCTGTCCTTTGCTGCCACCCAGGCACTTGCTCCCAGGGCTTCTAAGCCATGGGTTTGTTTGGAGGGCTCCTTTCCAAAACAAAGATTAAAATGCCTGTTCTCTTTAATAGTTGTGCTGAACACTGCTGCTTGTTAATGTTCAGGCACCAACAGCACTGGGAAGAGTCATTGCTTGTGTCAACCCATCAAGTAGTCTAAACACGCTTGTTGGAGGCTGGCCAACCCTGGACAGCCATTGACCACAGATGCAATCTGGAAGACCATTACAACTTGTGGACGCGAGAGGTAGCTCTGCTTCCTGTCTGGCTTGCTTCCTAGGGATCGGGCCCAGAACCACCAGACTTCAAGGCCAGTGGGGTTATGTCCATTTGCAGACAAGATCTGCCTTCTCTTTTGGGATCAAAATAGAGATGGATGTTAAAGGCTCAGAGAAGCCAGAAGTACCACCACTATCTGGCCTTCTGCAACTGTAGGTTTACAATTTAGTTCTTATGGTTAAAAGGTGCTTTCTTGCTACTTGAAGTTTGGATGAGAGGCTGGATCTGTGAGCGGTCCCTTTCTTAGATCATTGGAGCACTTTTGCAGGAAGATCTTGGGCTTTCATTGAAGTACATTTATTCCAGCCAGCCATGGGGTTTCTTTAAAATTTTTTTTTTCTTTTAATGAAAAGCTTTATGGTCGGTCCACACTGAGATACAGGATGCAAAATCATTAAGTACGCTCTCTGGCCAAAGCAGAGACAAACTTCGGAAAAGAAATTTTACAAGACCGTAACTAAGAAATTTATGTGAAATTGTCTTGCTTTCTGACTTGGGAATTTTCCTTGGCAGAAAAAAAAAGTCACTGTACATTACATCCCAAGTCTAATTATTATTTCACTAATTATTTGAGAACTTTCAATAAAGCACTCACTGTGTGCCAGGAGCTGTGCCAAAGCATCAGAAATTTAAAAAGGAAACCACAGTGATACTTGCTCCAAGGCAGATATATACTTAAATAATTGCTATGCTATCATGGAGAGGTGTAGAAGGCGGGGGGGAGCACCTAAGAGAGGCTGGGGAGACTTGGTTAAAGGAAGTTGTATTTGATGTGAACTTGAAGGGCTGTGGGAATTTGTTGAGTGAGAATCTCTCAGGAGAATAAAAGGAGGAAGTATGGCTGGAGCTGTAGAGGTGCTAAGGCTGGCGGCCAGGTATGGCGGCCCAGAGAACACCGCACCTTCTCCTCCCTATCAGTGAATGATTAGGGGTTTGCAGCTAGAACAGGAGGGGCAAACAGGCAGGTACTGGCATTCATGCTGTGCAATCCCTGCTTAGATTTTTATCCTTTGCCTAAAGGCAGATGACTGAAGAAGCTCACGAGAGAGAAGTGACATGATCAGGCTTGCAAACAGAAACAAACAAACAAACAAACAAACAAATGAAACAACAACAGCAAAAGCCTCGTTTTATACAAGTGAATGCACAATGGGATCCGCGAGCCGCTCTCCATTGTAGCTGGGACTGATCAGAGCAGAGAAGAGGCCTCTCTTTCTCTATCGTGACCTATAGCTGATATAAGCAGAGTTTCACATTGTTTAGACACGGGCAAGCCAATGGGAAATACACTGAGGGCCCTCATTGTTTTATATCTGCCCACCCCTCACCTGTTCTCGCTGTTCTTGTTGCCTCATCTCCAGAGTCCCACAGGGGGCTCCCTGCTTTTTCGACCAATGATCATAAGCTTCTCAAAGCACACACAAACATGGAGTGGAGCTCCGACAATGACAACAGTGAGGTACTGACGTGAGACTGCAGAGATCAACGGAAGACGCATTTCATTCAGAATCAGACTCATGTGAGAAACCTGTCTTGATCCATAGGGTGCAGAGTGATCAAAGAAGGTTCCTGACACCAACCTCTGCCCTCCACACATATGTGCACACAGGTGCACATGCGCCCACGTGCATATGCACCTACGCACATGCAAGCTTGCATACAAACAGGCGTATTCACACCATGCCCACCCCCACACACACACACACACACACACACACACAAAAGGTAACTTTTATATCTCTGTTCTCTTTTTTCACCCTTCAAGAAAAAAGGGATTTGCTTTGGGGTTCCCATAAATTGAGTAGACGGAGCTTGTGCCAAGATTTAATGGACCAATGAATGAATTCTCAATTTAAGTTACTTCTTTACTAGGAAAATAAGCCATAATAGTGCAATGTTCTTACTGGGAATCTCTTGGAGCCAACCTAGGAAAACCAGTGAGCTCATCACAGATTTCCTGTTGTTTAAGGGGCCAGAGCATCTGAAACACAGCCAGCTGTGCCTGCGGAGAGCAGGTCGGTGTGGGCAGTCCACTGAACACACCACCCAGAGGACAGAGCCTAATGTCAAAAGCAGGGTATGGTACTCATTTCTGGACAGTTCCTGGCTTGACTCAGTCCTAGAGAGAAGCACCTGAGGTGGTTTTAGTTTTTGTGAAAACTAGAAAGTGGAGGGGAAAAAACAAAAACAAAAACAAAAACGGGAGCATTGCAGAGGCTCATCAGCCCAGGACTGCAAATGGCCAGCCCACAGCCAGGAGCACCAGGCCACACCCAGGAGCACCAAACAAGCCCTAAAACGAAGAACATTTGTTTCCTTCCTCCGTATGTTTTCTTACTTTGAAGATGTCTGTCAAACTGGGGTAAACCGTTATTGCCGTGTAATGGGTTATTCTGCTGTCTTTAGCTTCCACTCCCTGTTAGCTTCAGCTGTGGATGGGGAAGAAAACTCTGGGAGAGAAAACTCTGGCAAGCGAGCCACAGAAGCCTTTCCGCTGGTGATTTCCGCTCTCCTGCACTCCCACTCTTTGTTTTTCCTCCACAAGGATTACAACCACACTTATGCTTTATTAGAGCCATGATAACCCTAATTATAAAACTCACAATAGATACAATGAAAAAAAAATGTCAACTAAAATGACACCAAGCTTAGAGAGCCAAGTATTTATTTTGTACTTTGCCAAAGAATTCACTTAAACTTGGATACAGACTTTTCTTCATCAGTTCTCAGTCTCCTGTGTAAATTTAAAAAGTGATACGAAAAAATGCGGTGACAGCATTCCTAAAGCTATTTTATTCAGAATGTAATGCTTCCCTGACGTCAGAGGGGTGGCTCAGCCTTACACTGGCTACTCTGCCGAGGACCCGGGTTCCATTCCTGCCACCCACATGGTGACTAACAACCATCTAACACTCCTGTTCGGAGGGATCTAGCACCCTCTTCTGTCCTCCATGGGCACTGCATGCACATGGTGCAAAGATAGCACACACAGGCAAAACACCCATTCACATAAAACAAAACAAAAAAATTTTTTGTTTTGTTTTGTTTTGTTTTTGTTTTTGTCTTGAGACAGGGTTTCTCTGTGTAGCCTTGGCTGACCTGGAACTCGCTCTGTAGACCAGGCAGGACTCCAACTCACGCTTTGGCCTCCCAAGTGATGGGATTAAAGGTGTGCACCACCACACCGGGCTAAAATAAAGTCCTTAATAAACCTTTCTTTCTTTCTTTCTTTCTTTCTTTCTTTCTTTCTTTCTTTCTTTCTTTCTTTCACAGAATGTAACTCTTCCTAATTGTTTTTGAAAATCAGAAAAATCAGGCTACAACAAGTAGTCATATTATTGTTATTTAAAAATGTTGTTTTGAGGACTATGGCATGGTTCTGTGGTAGAGTACTTGTCTGACATTACTGGGACTTTGTGTTTGATCCCCAGCACTCAAAACCAAACAAACGGAAAGGCTTTCGTGGCACAAAACTGCTATTTTGTCATCTCCCAGACTTTGCCTCAAGTACCAGCTTCCCCTTTCTCCGTCACTATTAATCACTTTATCTAGCCAGATCTTAGGGGACCCTTTCCAGACATAAGCCAGGATTTCAACTTCTTCCTCAAAGTGTCTCTTAACTGCCTGTTGACTAAATCGTTGAAGGGCTGAAATAATCCAGTCGTACTCTCTTTCGGAATGTCAATCTAATTCAAGGTCCTGTGAGCAGGAGCAGTGGGCGATTCTTGGGACAGTTATCTCAAGACTCTAGCAGTGACTGTGAGATGTCATCGGCTATAAGAGTTCAGAGTTCTCTCATCTGGATGTAAGTAAATTCAGGAGAGGTGAGATGTATCTGAGAACTGGAGATTTATATTCAAGCCCATTTCTACTATCTGCAGGGACTAATGTGGCCATGCCAGAAGGAAGCTGTAGCTGGGGACTGGAGAGTCCTCACCTGACCATGACTCCTGAGTCTGAGGACTGCATGGTGGACACCTCGGCTTACCTCAGTGTCTTCTGGAGACCTGATACACATTTAAAGGCTCTCTGCAGTTCCTCATAAATGGAGGGACACAACAGACAATTTAGGAGTCTTCTAACCACCTCAAGAGGGAATCTAAGATGCTTACTTGAAAATAGATATGTGGAAGCTGCCCAGGCCGCTAAATCAAAGTTTTTGTTTGTTTGTTTGTTTGTTTGTTTTGGTTTTGGTTTTGGTTTTCCGAGACAGGGTTTCTCTGTGTAGTCTTGGCTGTCCTAGATTCACTTTGTAGTCCAGGCTGGCCTCGAACTCACAGCAATCCACCTGCCTCTGCTTCCCGAGTGCTGGGATTAAAGACGTGCGCCACCACGCCCAGCCAAATCAGAGGTTCTTAACCTATGGGTTATGACCCCTTTGAGGGTCGGATGATCTTTTCATGGGGTCATATATTAGATATCCTGCATATCAGGTATTTACATTACAATTTATGACAGGAGCAAACTTACAGTATGAAGTAGCAATGGAAATAATTTTGTGGTTGCGGGGAGAGTCACTACAACATGAGGAGTTGCAGTAAAGGGCCTCGGGGTCAGAACGGTCTAGAATCGCTGCTCTATATGAAGATGAGGCCACTTTCCATGTTAGCTCGCGGAGGTTACAGTGGGGTATCATTTAATGATCAACCCTACTTGAATATGGGAGGAAGCGCCAGTGTCAACAAATGCTAGCATGTTTTATAGGAAAGGGAGAAGAAAGAAAGGGAGGGAGGGAAGGGAAGAGGGAGGGAGGAAGATGGGGGGTGGGTGGAGAAAACTCCCATGACCGTACAGGTTTGTTTAGTACAAAAATAAAAGGGTGCAAGAAGTTGTAAAATCCTGTCACCTTCCTCTTTGAAGAGGCAGCTTAGGGAGCACAGATGCTGGGACCCCAGGGGACAAGCAGATCTTCCTGAGTTACTGTGTTTCTGTTACTTGTGTAGGACTGTGGTCCTAGACTTTCCAATTTGGAGCCCAGAACCTGCCCTTCTGTGTTTCTCTTTCCAGGAAAAGTAGACAGTGTTTCCAGCCAGTCGGGGGGTTAGGAAGCCCGTATACCCACTATTTAGTTTTTATTTAAAGCCATCAGCACAAATTCCTACTTGAGGATGGGAGGAAGTAAGCCCCACACCCGCATGAAACATGTTCAGATTCCTTCCTGCCTTCACCCTCTGTTTCAAGATCCCAGAAGCCTCCACCGTGTGGAAGTGGGGTATAGGAAGTGAATGCACCTCCTCACCAGCGCCAGCTGCTGGGCCTCAATGTGTTCTGTTTGTGTGTGACTCGCGAGAAGTTGGGAAGAGACACACGTTTTTACCTCATGTGTGTCTTCACCCTCAGCTTAAACGGAAACACAGCAGGAACCGTGCCTCGTGGTCAGCACCTGGGCCCGTAACTCATCTTTGGGTTCATATGAAATCTGCCCTTATCTAGTTCAGAGGCCCAGGCAAGTTCACCCAGAGGGCCACCGGCCTCAGCACACCTCTCAGCAAACTTGACCCGAATTTGAGATTTGGATTTAGAAGCTCAGCGTTTTCATTCAGGAGTGCTGCCCCATCCTCTGCTATCTGAGCCGCAATCTGAAATCCCATCAGGCTTCACTTCGGAACATATGGAATAAAAATAGAGGGTTCTGTGCCTCCGACATTTCTTATCCTCAGACCAAAAAGGAAACTGTTTTCTTTTTTTTTTCCTCGGGGGGGGGGGGGGAGAGAAAGAAAGAAAGAAGGGGGGGGGGATTGGATATTAGTCTCAGTTGCTAGAGCACAAACTGGTCAGGAGCCTATCAATTTCCTGACAGGCCATTACGTATGCTGAGGGGATTCTGCACGAAGTGTTTGCCTTTCTGACGTCATTAGATATGTTTGCCGGTTTTGAACGCTGCAATCCCTCCTGACTACATAATGTACTCAGAGTTTGAACTGTTATATATGTCAAAGAGTGCACGTATACTGTAGCAAAGTTCAAAATGGTCTGATAATATCATTTTAATTCTGAACATCTTAACACAACACTGAAGCTCTTTAAAGCTTATGTATCTGGAACATTCAAGAAAAACATTAGAAAGAGCAGTAAAGCACTGTGTGTCTTATACATAAGACTCAGGGTTTTGTATCACTGATTTTCTTTCTTTGTGATAGTGGTCTCATTAAGAGAATTGATTTCCATTGCACTTTCTCATCTCTAGCAAAATGGCATTATTTTTTAGGGGACCTGTATTCGGTTAGTGTTCTCAGTGTAGGCACGGGTATAGTCTAAGATGGACTGGAGGAAACCAACATAAAATACGGAAACTTGGATTCGTCTTAACAATGGGGACAGAGTCCCTCTCCTTTGGGGAGGAACACGGACAGAGGCTTTCCTTGGGCAAAGGCTCCGAGACATCTGGCTGCAGAACACTGGGGCTTTTTAGGGGAGTCTACTGTACTCCGACCTATTTCTAAATCCTTGGAAACAGATTAGCTCTGCAGCATAGCCCTATTTATTCAGACATATTAGAAATCAAAGTGGGCTTGAACTGGTAAAAATGTCTGAATTGAAGATTATTTGTACAGAAATGCATCTGGATTCCTTTTAAGGGCGTACAGTCACTGAAACATGGCTAATAAAGTTTCGAGGCCAAAGCCTTTGAAGGAAACTCTTTCATGAACTGAAGAGGCAGCTGAGAATAAATTATAATCAGCACGGCCTTGTTTCTAATGCGTGGGGTCTTGAAACCCATTTGTTCCTGTAAGCTTTCTCTCTCAAGTCTAGTTTTCACTATGAATTTTTTTTTTTTCTGGGTATACTTCTTGTTCCTAGATAGTATTTAAGCTCAGCTTAGGGCTCCATGAGAAATTGAGGGTCAGGGGGGACGGGGAGCACATCCTGGCCTAGCTGCTGCTTCTGAGGCTGGTTCAACTCTCGAAGCAAGCATCACTCTTTTCTCTGCCATGGTGTCCACAGCCCGGGCAGATAAAGAATTTCCCCAAGCCCCGTCTCCTCTCTTCTTCAGTGGACTCATCCCGTCCACACCCTAACAGTATCAAGTGGGGAAAAAAAGTCCTGTTTTGTTCTTCTGAGAGGACGAATGGGCCCACAGTTTCACAACGATCTCGCTGCCTTATTTCTGTACGCCCCTTGCCTTGATACAAAGTATTAGCAAGGCTAATCGCTGATTTCGTGTCGCCCCCTATAGGCGCAATTCCTCAGCACCTTTATCCTCTTCACCAGCCTCCTGTCAGTCAGCCAGTCTATCTCTGGAATGCTGGGAGACTGACTCTCTGACCTCACCGTTCCTCCACACTCTTGCCCCTACGGCTCACTGGCCAGACCCTGGGAGTAGACTCAGTACTGGCCCTCAGCTATTTTCAATGTGGTTCCCAGCTTCTCCGCTGAGTAAACCTTGTGCTTGGGCAAATTGGATGATTTGCAGTTTTCAAAACACTCCATAGGCTTTAAAAAACAAAACAAAACAAAACAAAAAAAAACCTTGGATCATTCTCGTGCCATTCTGTCAGACTGGCATGCCACCCTGCCCTCCAATTCTCCTCTCAAATTCCTGCCAACTTTTCAGAATCTAAAACAAATAGATTGGCCTCCATTTGTGTGTGTGTGTGTGTGTGTGTGTGTGTGTGTGTGTGACAACTACGTATGAGCGTATATTTAGAAGCGCTAACCGTATTTATAAATTCATGACCAACTATGTCATGAATGTGTATGAGCTATACAGAGATATGGATATGTGAATTAATATGTATTGTACTCACAAAACACTTTATATTTTTTCACCCATATCATCTCACTTAATCCTTGTACTAAATTTATGGGATGGCCACTACCATCAGCTAGCAGGTGGAGGGTGTAAGTCTCAGGGGTGGGTGGATTGGTCATTGTTGCCCAGCTGAAAAGTGACAGAGGCCGAGTTCACACCTTAGACTTGTAATCACAGTTCCAGGGCACTTTGAGACCATATCACAATGACCTCCATTCTAGTGGGACAGTGATGTCACTGGAGTAATTTCTGCAGCAGATGGGGGAAGAGGCCAGGCTGAGGGTCACTAGAGGGTTCTGAGCAGAGCAGAAGGCTGATCAAAGGACCGCTGAGGGAAGATTAATCTGGTGGTGCAGTGGCCTGGACCAGGGCAGGAAAGTCCTGCTGGGAACCATCTTACTCCTCTGGACTCCTGTGGCTCTTTGTTTACGCTCCTGGTATAGTGTTGATCTGGTGTTGCAAGCTGACTATTTATTTCTTTACACTCCCTGCTGCACAGTTGGCAAGATTTAAGGTGATCTTAATTGCCTTACGTTTCTTAACCGTCCTTCATTCACTGTATCTTAAGCATGTCCGCTGGGTTGTAAGCCTGGAGCAGGAACAATGTCAGTTTTGAAATTTTCAGGCTCAGCCATGTGTTTGACACGCTGGGAGTGATGTTTAAAATTCAGTGAATGAATGAATGAGAGGAAGGGAGTCTGCTGAAGACAGACAGGGCCAAGGACATGGTTAAATATATCGCAATACTGGGCTACTTTGCAACTCTTGATGGGATGAAGCAGATTATATGAACATAAAGGTAAGAAGGCTGTGATATGTATACTGTGGGCACAGAGGATACGCATGTATCATATATGCAATATATATGGAATAAAGTGTGCGTGGTGTGGTGCCCACTGTTCATTTACAAATATTAACATTGGTTGCCTCTGGAAAAAAGTATTTGGGTAGAGAAGACCCAAGTGTTAGGTTGGAGTTTGTATCCAGGGTTATTTTGTACAGACTAGAAAGTCCATTTTCCATGGACTTTTATGACTTGTTTGTCCGGAGAAACCTAAGCTTTGTATTGTTAAAGGTCCACACTGCAGTTTCCCAATGAGGAATGGAAAGTGCCATGTACTTTTCTCCTCCACACTAAAGGTTTTCATTTCGTTTAATTCTGGAAAGGCTTTCCAGCTTATACCAAGATCTACCTTTCAGCCCTGCTTCCTTGCCCAGACTGCCCACACCTGCCGCCCACACCCCTGTTGCCTGCACCTCTGCTTCACAGGCCTCATACCTAGTCTTCTTGACCCCTGCCCCACCCCCTTTGAGGTCTTTCCTTTTCTAAGAATTTTAACTGCCGAGTCTCCAGGTTTGGCTCTGCTTGGAAGTCTCCCAGGGTCCAGCTCTGGCAGCGTCAGGAAGCTTAGTGACGTTGTCAGTGCCTTTCCCAGGCAGCTCATGCCCGTTGTATCCAATCCCCTCAGCTATGTCTTTTTTAATTCAAAAGAACGCTGGTGTCACATCTGGTTCATTCTTCTTATCATCTCCCTGGTTTGGTGACCCCTGCCAAAAACAACAGCAGCAGCAGCAGCAGCAACAACAACGACATTATTTTTCCGAGGCCAGGTACAAAGTGAGTTCCAGGGCAGCCATGGCTACATAGAGAAACCTTGTCCTCAGGAGAAAAAAACCAAAACCAAACCAAATCAAAACAAAAACCAAAAACAAACAAACAAACAAAAAACCCCACCAAAACCAACAAAACAACAACAACAACAAAACCCCAACAAGTCATTTAATTATTTTAGTGATAGATCTGTGCTCTCTATCCATGAGAATATAGGTTTGGAGAATTACTGAGTTTTATCTCTCTCTCTCTCTCTCTCTCTCTCTCTCTCTCTCTCTCTCTCTTTTTAAATTATAAATACTCAGATCCTAACCAGAATTAAGATCTCCTTTACTGGCCAGTCCTCTCAGATAAATGTTATTCCCCTGTAAAGTGGGTTTTCTACCTACTGATTCACCACCAAATCCCTTCCTCAATGGCGTTAAATACCATTTATGTTCAGTTCTCCTAACATTCCAAATGTGATCAACAGTCCAGCTTCCTCAGAACATAGCATATAGAATCTTGTCTTATATAATCAGGTCAACTGCTTCATTCAAACCTCAGCAGCTGGATAAGTCTTTGGGGACCCAAGGAGACCACAGCTGCTAAATGCCTTCTACAGTGAAAAACCACCATTTCCCCCCATTTCTCTCAACTGCTTTTCGAGCATAGTGGAGGCTTCTAAGGTCAAATGTGAGACTAATGTCCCTTCTTCAGAGCCTGTTGGAAGTAAGGTGCAAAAAGCATGCCTACTGTGTGCTCCATGGTCACCATTCCTGCCCTTACCCTATGCTGCCCCATCATCTCTGATGTGCTCCTGGTCACACACATGATGCAGAGAACCAAATAGTGAGCAGTGAAGAAAATCCTGAGAAGAAGTCCCCCAGACAATCTTAGAACTGGGGCTAGAGAGATGGCTAAGAGCATGCAGGGCTCTTGCAGAGTTCTCAGCACGCACGTGGTGGCTCACAACCATCTACACCCCCAGCTGCAGGGAATGTGCCTTCTTCTGACCCTCCGAAGTCACGGAGCATGCACATGGTACACAGACGTACACGAAGGCAAAACACATGTAAAATAAAATGGATGGATTTAATACAAAATTTTAAATAAAGATTTAAAAAAAAACAAAAACCTCTGAGACAATTGGAGAAATTTGCAGTGTATGTTTGTATGCCCCTGACCTCACAAAGAACCCACTTTCTAGCAACTTCACTCTCCTACCTTTATGCCCCCAGATTGGAAGCAAGCCACAGTCTTAGTGTTTTTAGTTACTGCTTCCTTAAGAACCTACTGAGAGCACGGGGGGGGGGGGGGGGGGGGGGGGAGATACCTCTTTTTGAAAAACACACTTGAGAAAACCAACGATTTCAAGGCATCACACCCTCTCTGTTTCTCTCCCACAGTCCTTTCTGATCTCCAGGCACAAAATGAATCTTCCAGACCAAAGTCTGGAGTAAAGAATTTCTACGTGGAGTCCGTAGATGCCTCTCACACAGATAAGGGCAGAGGAGGAGGAGGTAGAAGGCGGTGGCAGAATGAGAAAGGAGATGTTGGTGGGATGAGCATAGACATACATGTGTAAACTTAGCCATCCCAAACCTTGCCATTCTCTCCTGTGAAATGGGTACAGTTGGTATGGGATGGTGTAATAAAGGGGGCACCTATGCAATGCTCTACAAATGCTACTGTTAATCTCATGTGGTTTCTGTTTAGAGGCATGGAGAGGATTCTAGCTATGTAGGTCATGTCTACTCTCTTGAATAAGATGCTAGATCACCGAATGCCTGTTTGTGCTTTGAACGCTTTCTCACAGTAGCAACTCACGCCATCAGGCATCTGCAAAAAGAGGGAGAGGATGGGTACATGGTAAAGAAAGAGGGAATGCTACCTCAACATTCTCAGACTTGTTTCTCTGAAATAGCTTAGCCAGGCCTGGGCGTGGTTAATATCGAACATACAACATAAATTATAGTGTAAGGGGGCACATCTGTTCCCGGGGCTCAAATCCTAGGTATTTTGTGAACTGTGTTTGAACTTCACTGTTAAAACATATACACAAGGTTGGAAAGATGGCTCAGTGGTTAAAGGCACTGCCTACTCTTCCAGAGGACCTGGGTTCGATTCCTAACACACAGGTGGCAACTCACGACTGTCTGTGACTCCAGTCACAAGGAATCCAACTCCCATTGTGCACACACACACAACACTAGCGCATCACACACATGGTACACAGATGTACACGCAGGACCAACACCCGTACACATTAAGACTTTAAGCACAAAAAGCCACATATACCATCAGCTGCATGCCTGTTGCTGTTTAGTCACCTGGAAGAAAGGTCCTGTGGCTTAGCCCACAAACCTAAACTGAACCAAGGTAACCACTTCATGACCCGAAAAATACCGCCTTAAATTACAAGCATGCCAACGCTACCTCCTTACCCAGGCAGTGTTGCAATATTGTAAACGCGGTTGATATAGTACAGAAGTGTTAATAATGAAGTAGGACAAATGTCAAGGTGACCTGGGATGTGGCTGAAGTCTTGAGGTTTATAGGTACTGGTGGTTAACAGTGCTTTGTGACAGGCCGTGCAATATATGATCCCACTGCTGCTTGTAACGAGACTGTCATTATTGTGATGAATAGCATGGTTAAAACAGCCAACCTCACAGCCCCTCACTTAGCCCTGCTCCATCTTTATTATAGTTTGACTTCCATCGTGCCTAGATGAGCTTATTACCCACTCCGTTAAGTCTCCAAGGGAGGCACATGGAACCTTTACAATGCTGCGATAGTGATTCAAGGAGACTCCAGCATTTACTAGCAGGTTTTTGTTTTTTTGTTTTTTCAACAATGGAAGCAAAATTTTATTCCTCTTGGCTGGGAAAGAGAACTAGTGGGGTGGTTGTACATGAGACTCCCACCCTGCCAGAACCAAAAAAGACATGCTCTGGCACCAAATGGCTCCCTCTGCCCAAGTGAAAGCCCAGAGGAGGCAAGTGAACACAGCGCAGGGCAGGGACGACTGCAGTGAAAAGAGTGGCCAGAGTGATCCAGGGGAGGGAGGGTCCAGGGCTCAGGAAAGGAAAAGAGGCTTCTTGGGGATAGGACAGGTATAGGGATGCTCTTTGCCATGGGAGCTTCTGGCTGGCACAGGTTTCAGGCTCAGGGTACCATAATGCGGTACGGGCTGCCTGGGATATGCTCATCCCCCCACTTGACCACTAGTGTGTACTCCCCTTTCGCTATCAGTTTTTATACTGGAGAACCACAGTCCCTTGGATTATATAAAGATTTTATTTCATGTTCTATTCAGACAGACCTGCCTGTAGCAGTGCATATAGTCTTACAACCTTGGAAAGGCAGACATGTGTACGCGCGCTTAGTGTTTGTGACTGTGCACACACAGATCATAGACACGTCAAGCTGTTGGGTGAAAACTTGTGTCTCTGGGTCTCGCTTTAGTGCCAGTGATGGAATCTGAAACAGCTCTAAGAGTATTTGAGTAGACTGCTGAAAGCACCACATCGATTGTGGAGCTCGTTTTCTTAAATATCTCAGGGCACCTGAGTTGTTTCCCTGGGCAAACAGTTACTTGATTTCTAACTAGAGCTGATCTTCATTAACAAGGAAAGGATGTTCATCTCCTTGGATGAAACAGACGAAGATGCAGAGTCCTGCTAAGACTTTGCTGGTCTGATGCTCATCTCTCCAGATGCATGCTCCCCTAGTGGTACCCGAGGAGGGGAGGAGGAGGGCGCGGGACTGCTTAGCGCTTTAACAGGATTTGTCTACTCTTGGCTAGTCTTTGGGAATCTTCACTTGGCAGAGAGCCCCAGGGTTTTGTGGGACACGGTGTGATAAACAAAGACGCTCAACAAGAGGAGGTGCTAAGTAACCTCAATTCCTTAGTGTCTGGCCCACGTGTTGCTTTGCTGCTTCTTTGATTGGTTGACACGTCTCTGAGATCAAGGAAGAGTGTTTGAAGAATGGAAGGTCTCCTTCTAAGGCATGCCTCACGGCCTTGTGAATGAAGGGGGCAGTTAACGGAGGGAAGAGGTAGGCTGCATTTTAAATCACTGTTCATTTAGGTGAAACTGTTAACCTAAGAACCAAAACATTAAATTACCAGTTGTGTTTTTCTATCTTAGATTTCCGCCCCCACCGCCACCCCCCCCAAGGCAATCCCCTAAATGAAGGGTGTGTTTGTTTGTTTGGCCAGGTGTTTCCCCCCCCCCCAATATTTTTCTATACAACTCCTCTCCTGGGAAGACTTTTTGTGGAGTTTTAAAAAGAAAACACATATATATAGCAAGTTTTACAGAAGATCTGATCTCACTTTGAACACTCACAGCGCCTTCCTGAAGTTACTCAAAACTGCTCTCTCATCCTGTAGTTTCCTATTTTATGAACTTATTCTCAGATGAGTGGCTTTGTTTCCTCTAGGTACACAGTACTGCAAGACAATAAACGTCCAAGGGAGAGAGGGCGGCAGCACAGGAGAGCGGCCCACTGTAACGTGAGATGAGCCTCTCCCTCCCGTTCCCATAATTTAGTAAGGTTTTGGTTTTCGAAGCATTTGCACCCTTAATTTTGGAACTCATTATTTCAAACTCCAATAATCCTAAGAATGAAAACTGAAACTTCAGGATTTTTTATGGTTTTAACTTGATCGTTCCCTTTCACCTCCAAAAGGGCAAGAATGTGCCCCCAAGTAAGCCATATTTATGGAAAAGCTTGATAAAAAAAAAAAAAATGGTGAATGTTTTGTGTAGGCAGTGATGGCCACAGTGGCACAATCTTTCCTGCCTTCAAGTTTTATTATAAGAAACGTTTGTACCACCGCCCCCTCCCCCTCCCGCCCCCCGGAAATGCCGGCCTTATTTTTCTAAGGCTCCTTTCATTTATTTTTTCAGTCAAAAGGAGGAAAGTAATTTGCAAGGAGTTCAGGGTTGTGATGATGTACAGGAGCTCAAGTCTTAGGGAGAGTTCACAACTGAACTGCAAGTACAAGCACTCAGAGTCCCTCTCTGTAGAAGTGCAGAGGAAGCTGAGACTTACACAAGAGACACCCTGTCTTTGCCCCTCAGACCCAGTGACGTGCAACAGGGAATTCAAAATATGCATGGCATGGTAAAATAATCAATAAAAATTTAAATATATATGTTACATATGAGGAGACGAAGGTAGCGGGAATAAAATAATCTAAACAACCAATTTTATATAGATTAAATATGAGAGACAATGAAGCACTCTCCTTTTGAGGGGACAACAGAATATTCTAAAACAGAAATGCACAGAAACAAACGTGTGTGGGTTGAGACTGCAGAAGTTTGGCTTATCTTGGAAGCATAGGAAAGATCAAGTTTGTGATGTGCACACATGTCTCAAATTTCTGCGTGTTCAAAAATGGCATTGAGACCAGTAACAGGATGCTCCTTCGTTGTTTCACCCCAAACTGGGTAGTCTACTTTTTCCCACAAACTCTTTAGGCAGATAAGGACTTTAGGCATCTCTTTCCTTTCTGTCCTTCCAGGTTTGTCTCCTCTTTCCCTCGGCTCCTCGTATGTCAGGTTTGCCCTTCCTATAGCCAGGCTTTCTGTCATGCATGGCTCCAGATAGAAAAATATGGGAAAGAGGCGAACAAAGAGACAAAAACGTCAACCAGTAGGCAGGAACAGAAAGCAAAGATTAAGATTACTGTGTGCTAGGACAGCAGAGAGAAAGCGGGAGAATGTGAGCGGTTAATTATACCAGGGTTATAAAACAGGTGAGCTTTTCAGAGGAAAGGTGGGAGGGAAAGGGAGGGAACCCAGTCAACAAAGAGGGAAGCCTCTGCTAGCCAGCCGTTAGGCAGCTACCTATCCTTAGGACTAGGCTCAAAGGCCAGCCGCAGATTTATGGGCTCAGAGTCCCCAGGCCACACTAGCCTCAGGACATGTCTTGTTTGAAAACAGTATCACTTACTAGGATGGTAAGAGAAAGCCTAGTCCCCCTCTAAAGAACTGCCAGTGTGACTCTTAGCTTGGCTTTCTTCTTGGCTGGTTATACAGCAAAGAGAACACACACAATTCTCTGCCCAAGGACTCTCTTGTTTGTGGGCGTGCATTATGTAACTTTTAGAAACTGTGGTTCCTGGATTCTTACGGCTCACTGAGTCTAAGTTGGGTCCCTGTGGACATCTAGTAGGAAGTAAGCAGTTCACATCCAACATCCAACTCTTCAAGACTGTATTTACTCAACTTCTCAAAAAGCAAAAAAATAAAAGTGCACAAGGAAAAGTGAGTCCAGGCAATTAGGAAATGGCTCAGTGGGTAAGACTGCTTGCTGTGTTAGCGTGAAGATCTGAGTTCAAAACCCCCATACTAACTCACACAAAAGCCCAGACATAAGTATGCATTCCTATAGCCCAGTATTAGCTGGTGAAAACTCATGGCTCCTGGAAATTCACTGGCAGAACCATAGAGAAAGACATCCTCTGGCTTCCCCATATATAAACACAAGCACACTCATGTGAATGCAACAGACACCCTCACACATGCACGTGCACTCACACACACACACACACACACACACACACACACGCAGAAAGGTACACTCTCAGTCTTTAAGTCAGTTTTGGAATGGGCTATCAAACTCAGCAATAAGCAATCTAGAAAGCCATTATCCATTACATAAATGTGTAGAAGGATTCTTTTAGTAACAATTACCTATTTTTAAATGTAATTTGAGCAGTGGAGAGATGGCTCAGTGGTTGAGAATGCATATGCTTTTGCAGAGGACCAGAGTTCAGTTTCTAACACCCGCATCAGACAGCTCACAACTGCCTACAATTCCAGATGCAAGGGAATCTGATGCCTCTGCCCTCCACAGAGCAACTGTTCCTCCCAACACACACACACACACACACACACACACACACACACACACACACTAAATTCTCTTTCAAAAGTATGCCTTTACTTTTACTGTAATATTTTTATAATCAAGACAACTTTTGGAGTAGGAATTATGAAAATGAAATTCAGAGGCTATATATATGGCCGACTAGTCAAACAAAAGGGCGAATTCTAGAAATACTTTACCAAAGGAATGATAGAACGCAATCTCAATGGGATACACTTCGCATTTCCTTTCTTTCTTTTTTTAAAAAATTTTTATTATTTTTATTTTTATTTCCATGTAGAACTGCGCAGTAAGCAGGCAGAAGGACCTTGCTTCAGCCTTCATTGCCAATTAGTTCAGAATATCCCGACACGTATGGCAAGATAACAAGGACTGGGGTCAATCTGTCATCTTCGTGTCTCCCATTATAAACTAAAGTTTCGTTTCTTTACACTAAATCTTTTGACTTGCCTTGACTCCCCCGCTCAAACAATAAATACTTCCCCGGTGCCTATTCCTACCCAGCGTCCTCTCCAGGGTTGTACACTGAACTCCTTTAACACTTGGAGAGAGAGATGTGTGTTAAGTTTCGCTCCCCATGCTTCTCTCTGAGAAGCATTAGCGCCCCCTGCTCTCTTTTCCTGACTCTTGCTCTAATGCTAAAGGCAGTCTGTGAATACTACCTGGCAAAGGCACATTCCCAAGAAGCATCCTGGCTCTGAGGATCCAACTGATTTTCACTTCTTATTAGGAGGAACATTTTTAGCTAAATTAGTGCCCCAGAAAGAGAGCTTCTTCTGTGCCTCGAGGAATTTTTAACAAGTTTTGCTGTTGTTGTTTTATTATCTAGAGTTAAAAACCTCTACCTGGATTACCGATGAACTTATGTTGTTCTTCATAAACTAATATTTTCTTGAGTTCTTCCTTCCTTTTTGCCATCCTTCACCCCCCTCCAAGTCCAGCTCACCTTAGAGGAAGGCTCCGGTTACTCAAGAAGAGTTACAGACTGTCGATGTAAAATCTGACCTTCTGTTTCTTTTAGAGCCCTAATTCATTTGTTTTATTTATTTATTTATTTATTTATTTATTTGTTTATTTATTTATTTATTTTTCTTTGTCAGCATTGGAGAGATGACTCAGTAGGTAAAATCTCAGGAAACTCTTGCAATGGGGCCCAGGTTCAGTTCCCAGTTCCTATCCGGCAGCACACACTAGTCTGTAACTCCAGTTCTAGGGGACCTGATGCCCCCTTCTGGCTTCTCACACACCAGACATGCTCTTGGTGTGTAGACATTCATGCAAGCAAATCACCCCGCCCCACCACCCCCACACATTTTAAAAAACATATTTTAAGAATTAAAAATTATTTTCTTTGTTACTAAAGCTTTACTTAAAACACAAAGATTGGGGGAGGGTGCTGTATTTCTGTTTGTCAGCAAAATATCAACTGGCCAGCTTGAGTTAATATACTCACGACTAATAAAGTTGGAATGTGATTTACATGTAACTAAGTAACTGCACAGGTTTTTTTTTTTAACAAAAATAAAATTTTAATTTCCCTCTCTCTAGTAAAATATCTTAAAAAGATCTTTCCAGATATTTATCTTGTTGTTTTATTTTCTATGTAGGTGTGCACCTTAGTCTATGTTATGTGTACCAGGTGTGTGGGTGTGCATGGGGAGGCCAGAAGAGGGCGCTAGGTCTGCAGGAGCGGGAGTTAGTGCAGGCCATTGTGAACTGCTGACCTGGCTGCTGGGAACCCAACTCAGGTCACCCAAAGGATCAGTTAGTACTCTTAACCGCTGAGTCATCTCTCCAGCACGTAGACGAAAGAAATATGTTTTAAAATTTCTGATTAATGATTATATCCCTTGACTTTAAAAGAATAACAGTTAGTTTTAATAAGCCAGGGCACACATTCAACTGAATTTCCCTAAGGGCTCCAAATAGAACAAACTGAAATATATTTAAACACCAGTAGGGTCAATTTTCAGACTTGGGTGTCATTCAATTCAACTTTATTTCTGTGCGAGAAAAATTGAGTCAGAAATAAAACCCAAACCCCACCTCCCCCACCCCCCCCAATCTCCAAATCCTTTCTCTTTAAATACCCCAAAGGAATAATCGTGTTAATAATTCTTATAAAGCTGTGGTTTTCTGACAGGGACAATTAGTTTACGCTATGCAGGGCTATTTATCCCCACTGACTATTGTTTAACTTGTCAGTCCCAGGAGACTGCAACAGCCACAAAGAGCTAATAAAACAATCAGTATCAAAATATTTGGTCTAACAATTTGTCCGTATTCACATAATATCCTGTCACCTCTATGCTTTGCCTATTATGCGAATCAAATGTGCCATTCCTGAGATTGAATTCCCTGGCACCATTTAACTGCTCCCGATATGGCAACTTTTACTTGGTATTTTTAGGCAAAGAGCTGTCAGGCTAATCTGAGGACACCTGGGGACCATCGATAAACCGCCACAGGCTCCTAGCGTGTTAGATTCCTTGTGATTTGGTAGAGATTGTTAACACTGGGCATGAGATGTGGCTGAGCTAAAAGCGTTCTAGGCTTTTATGAATTTATGAGAAGGTGGCGCGGGATCCCTTCCCCCGCATTTTCCAGGAGCAGCCCCAGCACCCAAGGGCGGGGGGGGGGGTGCGGGGGGCGAGGGGGGAGCTCCCCATCTTTCTTAGCTCCGTCATCCCTTGCCTCTTCTCCGAGAGCCTCCTGAAATGGAAATGAGGCTTTCTGTAGCCTACAGGATAGTTGGGATCCTAGGCTGTACGGAGGCACCCAGAGTGGGGCGGAGCCACTCAGCCTGGGGTGTCCCTATGCTGTCTCCTGGTGGCACGTGGAGAGGAACGCGGGACCCACCGCTGGCCTGCTCCAGTGTGCCTGGGTGACACTGCTAGTGTGTCTCCTCCACCTGGTGCAGGACCAAAGCAGACCCTGAGCTCTGCACAAGGGACGGGGAGGGACACAGAAGCTATTTTAAGCACTCAACCAGGCAGCTCACCGAGGACTACCAATGTACTGTGCCAATTCATATACAGTACTGTGTGTATTTAGGGTTGATGACTTCCCGGCTTAATATCTCTCTCTCTCTCTCTCTCTCTCTCTCTCTCTCTCTCTCTCTCTCTCTCTCTCTCTCTCAGCTACTAGGTTTTTTACTCCAGAGTGGAAATTAGCTGATAACGTCTCTGGAAGAGAGTTCTACCTTTTTTTTTTTTTTTTTTTTTGTTGTTTGTTTGTTTGTTTTAATGTCTACTTCAACTCACACATGACAGTCATACAAATTGGTGTTTTAAATCTTGTCTTCTGGGACGGTATCCCCAAATTCAAAATTTTGTAAATTCCCATCAGTTGAGACAACTAAATGCGGTAATTTAGGATGGGAAATTAACGACCGAGCTAATGTTGAAGAGGAACAGAAAGGACTGGGTTTACGGCTATAACAGACAAGAACAAAGCCCCTGGAGGAATGTCACAGGCTTCTTAGATCTTGCTATCCTTTCTGGGCAAGGATCCAGTGTTTGACACTACAGAGAGAGGGGCAAACCTGTGCAGCAGATCCCAAGAGTGAGCAACACGTGCAAGGGGGCCGGTCCAAGGAGCATCATTTATTTAGTTAGTGAACAGGGTGTCTGTTTTTTTCATCCAATGAATATTTGAACCACCTGTTTCTGATGAAAAAGGGCAACAAAGAATCAGAGGATTTCTAGAATGCGCATAGGCACAGGGTCCCTGCCCTCAGAGCTCATCCAGTCTGGTAACAGGCAAGAAAAGGGAATTTTCACCAATAAGTGATGGCAAGGGGTAGAAAACCTTGATTCCTCCAGACAGGGTGGAAAGAAAGCCTCGGAGATTCCAGTAGAAAGGAGATTATTTCCAGCTGAAGGGCTGTTCCAAATTAAGCCAAGTCTGGCCGAACTTCAACTGTTTTGGGTCCCACGTAAGGGAAGTTCATGGAAGGTTGCTCTTCTATCAAATGCCTCCTTGGTATAGAATAAGTATATTGCTTCTAGACCTTTCTGTATGCTTCCTTTTACCAGCTTAAAGCTGTCCCTTTGCTCCTTTTATAATCTCTGAAATGCTCATTTTAGGAGTCCATTTCTTTTTTAACCAAAATAATTAACAATTCACTTTCTCTTCCCTCCCTCTCCCTCATCTCTCTCCCTCCCTTTTTCTTTCTTTCTTTCTTTCTTTCTTTCTTTCTTTCTTTCTTTCTTTCTTTCTTTCTTTCTCTCTTGTTGTGTCCACATACAAACACGAGTGTGTGTGTGTGTGTGTGTGTGTGTGTGTGTGTGTGTGTGTGTGTGTGTGTGTGTGTAGACTGTCAGATGTGAGTCAGTTTCTACTTCGCTGGGTCTCGGATTGAACTCATGTCTTCAGGCTTGCCCGGCAGCCCCCTTACCAGCCGAGCCACCTTGCAGGCCCTTAGGCTTGATTTCTGTAAGTGAAGTTGAGCTGAGACGATCCAGTAAAGAGAAAGTAAGGGTTATGAGCTAAATACACTTTTCTTATGACTTCTCCAAAAAAAGCATCTGGGTGGTCTACAAATGGAGACACCCTATGCAAAATTAATTGGTCAAATCAAAATAGAAGTCCATGAAAGAAAAAAAAATGGGAATTTGAAATGAGCCAAATCTTCGGGTTGCCATGATGGTTGAGATTTGGTTTCAGGTTTGGGTCTGAGATTCCCAGCAGCCAAAAGAAAAAGGCGAAGAGAAAAAAAGGTCTACGTGATGACAGTGTGGGCGGTGGAAAGAGTCAAGAATGCTCGTCTTGAAATGAAATTACAGAAGGGGTTCACAATATAGAGCACCCATAAGTGGCATGGGGGATATAAAAGGCAATGCCCTAACTTTACTCTTATAGAAAAGTTAAAGGTGCATAATAGCCCTGGTCCTTCTAATAGCTCCCCAAAGAAACCAAGATTCGAGTGAAAATGAGTTTTTGCAGACTATTCCTGATTTTAGGCATCTACCTTGAACAATAAATAGCACCGGCACCAGGCAGCCTTCCTTGGAGATAGTCTCTTCAGTGGGGTCTTAATAAGACCCAATTATACTTTTAATTTTAAATCAAGCAGGAGCCCAGTGTGTTGGTATTGCTTTTAGATTATCGAGGACAGCTTTTCGGGCACCGAAGGCTAAAACTGCCAGCTTTCTCCAACAGCGGCAAAATCAAATCAATGTTTTTATAGAGGAGGAGCAGCCTAGATTGCCTGAGAGGCCATCTTGAGGATGAACCAAAATGTTCCTTAGGAAGTTGATGTGAATGAGCTCCAGGGCTTGAACAAATGTCTAACTGAGACCCAGGAGCTCCGGACGTACTGTTTGGGCATGGGAAAAAAATTCCAAAGCTGCTGTGTCCTGGTCACCCACAGTGGCTGGCTGGTGGAAGGCCTCAGCAGCACTCCCACAGGCACCTGTGACTGAACAAGCTGCCTTTCCCTTTATACTCCAGGGGGAGCTTATGGCAAAATGGAGTCAAATGCTGATGTTTGTGTCCACAGTTATATACTACAGACACGTGGTTTTTGAGGACATTTCTACTTTATATTAATGAATCAAGGAGAACCAAGGTTTAATTTGTCTTCCTATTTACTGTGACAGAGGACAGCTGAAAGAGAAAGTATCCCATTTTATGCTCTTAGGACCATGTGATATTTTTGTTTGTATTGACTGTAATGGGGATGTTGGAATGAAGAATGTACCATTTCAACCATTTAAATTTTTTTTAGTTATTTTATTTTTGTACATATACATTTATATTATTACACATATATACAATAAATTACCTATGGCAAGAAGAACGATGACACAATCAGGAATTATATAGATGTTACATTCTTAGTGTTCTGGCTATTTGTATTTGACAGTCTTGAAGAAGACATCTTTCCCATCTTGGTGCATCTAAATTTCTGAATGTAAATCGATCTCCATCACATATTGTCATTATCAACTTAGAACACCTATCTAGACATAAAAACATCTTAACCCCTAAACAACTAAACTTCATTGTAAAACTAAGCTACTTGGTCTTCAACTCCCTCAGAGACTTGAGAAGGAGTAAACTTGATTATCTGAGTATGTTGGGAGTGCAGGTTTGGTAGCTTTCCAAATGAAAAGATGATAGAGACAGTTTTCTACCTGAATGGTTACCCAAAACTCTCTATAACTTTGGAGCATCTTCTTCAGCCTCCTGGCCCAATACAGAATTCTGCCTAAAAAAAAAAAAAAAAAGGGCAAGTGTGGGTGCAGGCAGAGTCGACTGCCAAACTCTGCCAAGACAGGGTAAGCAAGTCCTCACAAATATGTCTGTCAACCATTTTTTTTTTTTTTTTTTATTTAAAGAAGAGTTTGTTGTTTTTGCTTACAATTTGAGAGGTCACAGTTCACTTTGGTGGGGAAGATAGAATAGTAGCAACCTGAGGTGGTTGGGTGTGGCCTCCAATCAGGAATCAGTCACTGTGTAAGAAGGCATATTTTTATTCCTTTAATTGCGCATCTGTGTGTGGGTGTGTGCATGTGACTGCAGGTGCCCTCAGCAGGCCAGAGGTGTCAGATTCCCTGGAATTACTGAACAAAGAGTTATAGATGGTTGTGAGTTCCCTGATCTGAGTGTTGGAAGCCAAATATGGGTCTTCTGCATGGGCAGTAGGTACCTTTAAAAAAAGAATAAAATTAATTTTGACAGGGTTTCTTTGTGTAACAGTCCTGGCTGTCATGGAACTCTATTTGTAGACCAGGCTGGCCTTGAACTCTCAGAGATCTGCCTGCCTCTACCTCCCCAGTGCTAGGATTAAAGGCATGAGCCACCATGCCTGGCACGGTAGGCACTCTTAACTGTTGAGCCATCTCTGCAGCTCCTGGGATCAAGCACTTTTAAGTATCTGGGCCTTGTGGTATTTCCATTCATGGTATTACCCAGACCTCACCTACACATTCCCCCAAAATCTTCATCTTCCTCAGCAGAAATTCTATTCATCAAGTACAAGTCCTCCTTTAAGCTTTGCCCATCCTTGGAAGACTCCATCTTACCTGATGTTTCTATGAATTTGACCATTCTTGATAATGCACATGAATATCATCATGCAATGTTTGTCTTTCAGCCGCTGGCTTATTTCACTTAGCACATTGTCTCCATGGAGATTGTTCTTAAAGAAACATTACTAACAGTCTATATTGAGATCATGCACTGTGGCCCATGACCAGTTCCTATCCACAAAAAAAAAAAAAAAGGGAAGAGTTGGTGAAATTTACAGGCCTATTTCACTATTCTTGGCAGGTTCGTCCACATAATAAGAAGGAGGCATTGGACACATATAAAAGATTTAGAATACTTATGCGAAATAGTTAAATTTATAATCTGTGAGGTGCAGGGAGCGGTTGATAGGCACTGAGTGAAAACAGGCTCCTCCCCAAGCCTAGTGAGGAGACTCTGAAGGAGATGGCTGACAGACTGAAAAATTTGCTTCCTTTATCGAAGGAACAAGATGAAGTTCAAGCAATTTTCCAAGGCCAACAGAGTAAAGCTGGGGCTTCTTTCTTTGAAGTACCTTGAAGTGAATAGCCATACTAGATTAAGCTTCTTGTACCTCCAGTTCAGAAAGATGTATCTCTACCAGTGGAACCCCGAGGAGCCCTCCCAAAATGACAACCCCAACCCCGGGCTCGCTGAAGCCTTGGAAGGCTTGGAAAGGTTCACACACTCTTCTAGCTACCAAAGCAGAGATGGCAGGTCCCAGGATTCCTGACTCCGTAGCATTGGCTCTGTTTTGTTAAATGCTTTTCAACTTGCTTGTTGGGAGAGGGGGCTGTTGAGTTTTTATGCTTGTAAATGGGAGATTAATAGTGAAGCTGGCTACTCATAGGAAAAAGAGGAGGAGGAGGAGGAAGAAGAGGAGGAGGAGGAGGAGGAGGAGAAGAAGAAGAAGAAGAAGACAGGCTCCTATGAAAGGAATTGTTTGAAAGAAATAACTTGGTGAAACTGCCTCCTGTTAATCAGAACAGGCTATAATATGTCATTTATTGCTGTGAACAAATACATACTAAACCCAACAGCTTACAACAGCCATTTCAGTTCACTTACAGTTTGAGAGTTGGAAATGTAGGGATGCCTCTTTACTGATCTACTTTTAGAAGTGACTTTTGCCCCTTGCTGGGTCAAGCAAGGTTACTGGGTAGTTGCGGAGTTCTCAGTGGGGAGAGTAGCAGTGGTTTTGCTGCTGTTTTAAACTCTCCTCCTTCACATTTACATTAACAAATTGCTTTAATCTAGAGTTATGATTAGCTGCATGGTGACCAGGAACGTTGTAGTACCGAGCCCAAGAGAAATCAAAGATGAATGAAAGGATCCACCATTCTGACCGGTGCCTCTTTTTCCTCCCTGTCTTTGACAAAGATACAATGGCTGTAGCTCCATCACAGTCTATGAGACAATCTTGATCCCCTAGAAAATGTTAAAAAAAAAAAGAAAAGAAGAAGAAGAAAGAAAGAAAGAAAGAAAAGAAAAAGAAAGAAAGAAAAGAAAAGAAAAGAAAAAAGTCTCCAAGGACTGGGGAGCTATCCTATGAGTTCTGGATTGCCTCTGTGAAAAGGAAAACAGCCAATCAGATGATTTTCATCTTGTTTAAGACACGGTATCCAACTGCCCGATATTAGCATCTGAGAGTAATTCAAATGCTGTTTCTCCCTCCCACACTCTCTGGCCTATAAAATTATAAATATGAGAAACATGTAACAATGAGGTAAAGTAATCATTTCCATGTAGCCAGGCCTAGGATTTTTTGTTTGTGTGTGTGTGTATGTGTGTGTGTGTGTGTGTGTGTGTGTGTGTGTGTGTGTGTGTGTGCGCGCGCGCGCGCACGCGCGCATGTGCGCACATGTATAGTCTCAGCACTTTGGAGGTAGAGACAAATGAGACCATGAGCTGACGGCCAGCCTGGGGCTACATGGAAAGACCTTGTTTCTTAGTTAGGGTTTTGGTTGTTGCAGTGAAACAGCACGACCAAAAGCAAGTTGGAGAGGAAAGGATTTATTTGGTTCACACTTTCACATCCATGTTCATCATCAGGATAGGAACTTAAGCAGGGCAGGTGCCTGGAGGCAGGAGCTGATGCAGAGGCCATGGAGGGGTGGTTATTGGCTTGCCCAGCCTACTTTCTTAGAGAACCCAGCTCAGAGTGGCAGCACCCATAATGGGCTAGGCCCTCCCCCATCAATTGCTAATTAAGAAAATGCCCTATAGGCTTGCCTACAGTTGGATCTTATAGAGGCTTTTGTTTTGTTTTTCAAGATAAGTTTTTCTGTGTATCCTTTGCTGTCCTGGACTCATTTTGTAGACCAGGCTGGCCTCGAACTCACAGAGATCAGCCTGCCTCTGCCTCCTTGAGTGCTGGGATTATAGGCATGCCCCACCACACCCAGCAAGGCATTTTCTTTCTTTCCTTTTTCTTTTTAAAGATTTATTTATTTGGGGGCTGGAGAGATAGCTCAGCAGTTAAGAGCACTGACTGCTCTTCCAGAGGTCCTGAGTTCAATTCCCAGCAATCACATGGTGCCTCACAACCATCTATAATGTGATCTGATGCATTCTGTATACATAATAAATAAATCTTTAAAAAAGATTTATTTATTTATTATTTGTTATGTATTCAATGTTTTTCCTGAATGTACACCTACATGTGCCAGAAGAGGGTACCAGATCTCATTATGGGTGGTTATGATCCACCATGTGGTTGCTGGGAATTGAACTCAGGACCTTTGGAAGAACAGCCATGCTCTTAACCTCTTGAGGTGTTTGTTTGTTTTGGTTTTTCAAGACAGAGTTTCTCTGTTTAGCCTTGGCTATCCTAGACTCGATTTGTAGACCGGACTGGTCTCGAACTCAGAGATCCGCCTGCCTCTGCTCCCAGAATGCTAGAATTACGGGCATGCACTACCACTGCCTGGCTGCATTTTCTTAGTGCCTCCTCTCAGATGATTTTATCTTCTGTGAAGTAGACAAAACTATCCAGCACACCTAGTTTTGTTTTTTGTTTTTTAAAGAAAAAAGAAAGAAAGAAAGAAAGAAAGAAAGGGGTTAAAGAGAAGGAGAGGTTTCAGTGTGGTATTAATCCTCAAACACAGCATTAATTAGAAAGAGACTCTCAAGTATATAAAACTCCTTTAATAAAATGCTGATTGAGTACTTTCTACATTGATAAAAGACAAATAAATAAATAATTACAACCTGAAGCGATAATGCTAAACTTAAAAATATATCTCATAGTGTGGGTGGACAGACTGAAGTATGGTCTCTTCACAGTACCTTTTCTTTCAGTGAGAGTTTTGTGGGTTGGGTTGGTTCTAGAATGATGTGTGGGAGTTTATAAGCTAAGGAAGAAGCAACAGAAAATTCCTAGAAGTTGGACTATCAGACCCCACAGCATGGAGGTAAGTACAACATGGCAAGCCCCAAGAGTCTGGTGTTTCAAGGAAAAAGGCCCAGGGTAGGATAGCAAAACTGTTACAGTTGCTTCAAGGGTGAATAAAGGAAGAGGCAGTGAGGTTAGAAAAGGTAGGGACCAAAGAGACTGGTACAAGCTGGGACACAGTGATCAGATGAGAAAAGCGTCTCAGTCAGTGTTCTATCGCTTGAAGAGACACCACGACCATGGCAACACTTAGTTAGGGCTGGCTTACAGCTTCAGAGGTTTGATCCATTGTCATGGTGGGAAGCATGGCAGCGTGCAGGCTAGGAGAGGTAACCGAGAGTTCTTCATCTGGATCTACAGGCAGCAGGAAAAGACAGTAAGCAACTGGGCCTGGGTTGGGTTTATGAAACCTCAAAGCCCACCCCCCAGTGACACACTTCCTCCAACATGGCCACACCTCCTAATCTGTACCAAGTAGTGCCACTCCCTGATGCCTAGGCATTCAAACATATGAGCCTATGGGAGCCAATCTTACTCAAAGCACCACAACAGTGTTTTTGACAAAGATGCCATTTGAGAAAGGGGCTGAGGACATAAAAGAGTGAATTGTGTGGACATGGGAGGAAAGCACTCCCCAGAAGAGAGGAACAAACATATGGAGGGCCATCAGAAACATCCACATTTTGTTGCTGTGACAAAATTCCTGAGCAAGACAACTGCAAACAAGGAAAATTTTTACTTTGACTCATATTTTTCCCCCTGAAGTGTTGGTCGGTGCTTAGTCAAGTCTGTTGCTTTCGGACCTGTGATGTGTAGAGGGATGTTAATTCAGAACATGGCTGCTCTGGCAAGAGATCACATCCAAAGACCTTCTAGGTCTGTGTGATCCAGCTGGGATACAAACACGCCTTTAATCCAGGAGACAGAGGCAAACAGTTCTGCATTCAAGGCCAGCCTGGTATAGAGCAAGTTCCAGGTAAAGAAAAGGTTAGGTCTAGGTATGAGGTACACACCTTTAATCCCAAACAAAGGTAAAGTTAGTTTGTAGAAGAACTTACTCACGCTTGAAGGTGATGTCTAATTGAGTGGCAGAAAAGGTGATAAATCAGAGAAGATTTGACAGAATAAGATACACCCAAACTCTTGTGAGAAGAGAGAGGAAAGGGAAGGTACTTAAGAGGCAGTTTTACAGAGAGAGGAGGCAGTGTTACCAGGACAGTAATAGAGAGATGGGATGCAGAGAGAGAACTCAAGTGAAGATGGAATGAACCAGAAAATGAGAAGCCAGAAGATTAGACCAGATTGATGAGTTCGTTTGAGGTCAAGCAGAGCAATCCCAGGCTGAGAGAGAAGCCAGATTGAATAAGTCAGCTGGGAGAGAAGTTTGAGCCAGAACAGCTGAATTGAACTAGCCATCCCAGAACTCAGAAAGAACAAGTAAGGGCGAGCTTATTAAGCAGTAAGTCTCAGAGGCTGAAAACGTTCTAGGCCTAGATTAGATTGTATGCAGGCTAGACGCTTCCAGGACTAGGCCTAGGTTAGCAGGAGGTAGTAAGCCTCCCAGACAACAACTGAGCCAGGAGAATAAAAGTTACTTTTGCAGTGATCTTGGTAAAAGCACATGTCACAGAACCCTTGGTCATCTCACCATGATACAGAAGCAAGAAAAGAAGGAGACGCCATGCCTCAAAACCTAGGCTGCACGCACTAAACCTCACCTGTTGAAGGTTCTACTAAGTCCTGATGGTGCCACATGCTGGGACTGACCATTTAGCACATGACTTTTGGGGACTCCAGATGCAAGCTATAGCCAGAGACCAGTGTGGTAACCAGGAAAGAAAAAAGGAGACCGATCCTTAGGAGGACCCGGCTGCAGGTAAAGTATAGCTGAGTAACGCTGATAATGTCAGTTCCACGTTTGGGGCTTAACTCTAAGCACCCTTTGATGTTAGAAATGTGCAAAGCTGCAGGAAAACAGTTGTCCGGTCCCTTGAGTGACAGCTGACAGACCCTTCCCTCATGCCTGGCTGCCTCTGAGCATGGGCATGCTATCAGCCGAGCAGCTCCTTCTTTTTGCTTCCTTATTTGAACATTCCGTGGTTGCCCCAACGCAACGCCACTCTAGCTATGAGGCTCAGCTGCTGTAGAAGCATTGATGGTTCCTGCTTTAGAAGGTCTTATTTTAGCCATGACTGCTGCTGGCATCTTTCATCTGCTTTGGACGACTCCACCCCAGGTAAACCAAAGCTCAGTGAACTCTGGATGACCCTACACTTTTTTTCACTTAGGAAGGGAAGGTAAACACCTGCCCCGCCCCCTGGCTAATCTAAGAGTGGGCAACTGATAGAATTGGAAGCCAGGTACAATCTGAACACAAGTATGTCTAGCCCCTTTCTAGCCACGTATACAGGCTATTTCTGCAAGAGGCTTCCCTCCTGAGTTGCAACCTTAGACCACAATAAGGCTTCCTTCCAAACGGCCTTGTCCTGCTCCATGTCTTTCTTACTGGTAGAGCTGCCTGAGCTCCTTGCACAAAGAACAGACCCCAAACCCCCCAGCCCTGAAAGCAGCAGTTGAGGAAGCTGTTGTAAGCCTCCAGAGTCATAGGAGCTGAGGTCCTTAATGCCCAAAGGTCAGAGCCAGAAAAGCAAAGAGCCACTGAGCAATAAGGACCCGGTGCCCACAGTCTGAGCCAGAACACTGAGATGGCTCATGAGCTCCAGAAAGTGACCAAGGACAGAATCTGCAGGAAGCCAGGACTATGGATGGTCAATGTGTGAAGGGAAGAGATGGTTGGAAGCTGAGGTACTGAAAAGGAGAGGTTGGTAAGCAAGCGACGAAGGCAGGAGCAGGGGTTGTGAGAAACACAACCTTCAATTCTTAGAATTGGGTTAATTTGCCAACGATGCCAATACCGGAAGCTTAGTCTGTCACTCCAGCCAGTGAGTGTTAGGACTTTTAAGCCAGAGCTTTTTTTTTTTTAATTTCTTTTTTTTTTTTTTTTTTTTTTTTTTTTTTTCTTCTTCTTCTTCTGCCTTAAACTCCTGGAGCATTAAGCCTCCAGCTTTCTGAGGCTTGAAGCTGAGATGGTGAAAATTGTCAGTTGGGCAGGCACTGGAATCAACTCGGAGACAAGCCACTGGACAGTCCTACCAGGATGTTTTATCACAGCAGCAGGTAGAATGAGCATGCAGATCAGTAAGCCTATAAACTTGGAGCCATGAAGCCTCTCGGTGTGGCAGCCTGGAGAGTTGGAATCTCTAGAACTAGGCCTGTCAATGCTCAGCGCCTTGGCCACTTGCTGATTCATGATTTCTGCCTGCCAAGATCAAAAGAACCCAGAAATGACCATTTGTGACACTAGAAAGTCCTGACTCCTAAAGGACAGAGGGGCAGAGGAGAAAGACATGGATCCTGACCATTAAAGGGAATGGCATGGCGTTGAAGATGCTAGGTCTATGGGGGAGAAATCCTGTCTGGTAGAAAGGTTTCTAGGTAGAGCATAGGTAGAGGCACCGTCAACAACAGGAGGGGCAACCCATAATGAAAGCCTGGTGGCACGCTGAGTCTGGTATGTCAAAGGAAATGTCAGAAGTAGAGCCCAGTACTGAGATGTTCACCAGCGCAGTTTGGTCATCCAATCATTGGTTTAGTTAGCTAATACTATGCTAGACTGTGAGTTCAGAGAAAAGACAGGGCTCTCTCAGAAAGCAACAGAGCAACAAACTGCCTCTCCGAGACTGCTTTCAAGCTGACAGCTAAGGGAGAAGCCACCCATGCAGAGTGTGTGGAAGAGAAACCAGAGCACACAGTGCTCAGGGGCAAATACCCAGGAGAAATTTAGAAAGGTCAGCAAATGGGCATTATACGGATTGAATAGTCCAAAGACACAGAGAGTTTTGAAACTCTGTGATAGAATCCACTTATGGTTAAGTAAGATCTCCTTAGCTGTGCCTGTGTGGGGCATGGGGTGGGGGGATGGGGGTGAGGGTGGGAGGGGGCACAGGGGAAGTGTGGAGAGAGTTGGAAGAGGAGAATGGGGGAATGGCGAGAATGCGACAGTGGAGCTGATAAGGGCCAGGAAAACCAGTAAGCAAAGGCTAGCCCAACCTTCTGGGTGGAAGCAATGGTGTGGCTATGGTAGGACACAGAAGATGGAATTGGGTGAGACCTAGGTATAGGTTAGAGGTGTGATAAATAGGATGTGGGACTCTGAGCTGAGAAAAGAGGACAACAATCAAAGTGGTTTTTTTTGTTTTGTTTTGTTAAAAAAAAAAAAACTTAATAGTTTAGCAATATGGCTATTTTGAGATAACAAGTTGGGGTAAAGGCTACATGACAACACCATGGGAAAGTTCCCTTTTCGATGTATTTTTCATTGCATTTATTTCATTTTTTACCGAATTACATGCCTCATACAACCTATAAAGATAACCGTTAAGAAGAAAAGGCAGCAACAGCTCCTCTTTACTCCATGGTTGGTGTTGCCAAACAGAAAAGGAAATGGGTGTGGAGGTAGAAGGCTTCTGATTTTTAAAAAAGAGCATGCAGTTTAATTTCAAAGCTTCAATGGTTACAATTTCACAACCATCATCTGCATGCTTCCTTTTTAACTTTAATTCCAATTCATTGCAGTAAGGGCAGTCTGTGTTGTGTGTGCACCTGCGCGGAGGCTGGTGGACAGTGTCCTGTGTCCTCCTCTTCCGATCTCTACCTTATTTTTTGAGATGGACTGGCTGGCCAACAAACTCAAAGAGCCCCCTGCTACCCCAACCCTTTCTAGTGTTACAGGCCAAGCCATGGCCAGCTCTTCTCCTCCTTCTCCCTCTCCTCCTTCTCCTTCTTCCTCTTCTTGTTCTCCTCCTCCTCCTTCCTCTCTTTTTCAAGCACTTGACCCACTGAGCCAATCCCCTGGCACTAATACATGCCGTTACAATAGTATCTATGATAAGGATGTATTTGCTGCTACAAATCAGCCACTTTTCATCAAATAAAGTTAATCTGAAACAAACTATATTATGAGCAACTGTCTGCAGCATCATACAATAAGTAAACTGGTCCTGTGTAGTGCGTTCCTTTTCTCAGAACCTAGAGGTAGGTGGATGAGGAGAAAGAAAATGTGACCTACAGCTGGAATTTGAGAGAGGCGAGAAAGGGAGGAGGAGGGGAGGAGAAGGGAGAGGAAGAAAAGAAGAGCCATTTACAGCAGGTCTTGGGTTCAAAACCCCTGAACTTTAAACAAAAGGACCACTATGAGTGCCCCCCAGCACAGCCATCTTGTAGCAGATATCCCTTGGGGCTACCATCACATCCACCAATGCAAAAACTTTTACCTGTAGCTGCCTAAGGACGCAGATTTGAGTTCTAGCTTAGCCAAGGCAGGGACATCATTTGAGTTTGAGATCACAGAAGGCAATTTTGTGAGGCTCCCTCTATCAAGTGTCAATCACCCTCCTATTTAACGTCTTTTTGTTTCTACTGTGTCAATTTGCTCTATTCAGTATTTCCTTCCTTCACTTCAAAACTTTGCTCCTCACCACGTCTTAGGAAATTCAAACTACCATGCATCCCAAGATCACATCCTGAACAAAAAGAACAAAATAAAATGTAAGTGGGGGTTGACCTAGGTAACCTTTAAAACTCCTTCCTGCTCATTACAGGCTGTCTCTCCAAGATCCCAAATCTCTTCTATGCTACTTCCACTCCTACGCCAACAAATATTTGGTCCATTTGAACAGATGTCTTTTTAACTGACATGAGAAGCCCATGAGAAGTGAGTTAGGGAGAGAGAGAAGTCGGTTTCTTCTATCTCTCAGGGAAGCCTTTAGCATGGAATCTCCATCTAATGTGCCTCTGGGATGATAATGATTTATGTCCAGAAAAGCTGGAGGAGACTGGAGGGGACACAACCTCCCTGGGCCTCGCCAGCCAGCAACCTCAGCTCTCTCCAGGCTGGACCCGAGGAACCAAGCTGGGTCCCTCTATGCTACACCCCGTGCTCAGGTCGAACCACAGAGGTCGATCTGATTAGGGCCCAGGCACGCCTAGCGGTGATTTGCAGCCTGGCTGTGACTGCGTGATGCCCATTGGCTTCAGGCCGGCGTCGCGCAGTCTGAGAGGGCGGAGCCTGGAGGGGTGGGACCTAGTGGGGATTTGGCCACCGCCCCCACCCCACTTAGAGATCCCTTCTTTGGGGTCCCTAATTTGGCGGGTTTTTTTTCCTTTTGAGAAGAAAGGATAACAACTTCGTAGCTGTCGCTGCTCTGCGTCTTGTCTCTCCATCGCCGCTTCCGAGAGGTCGGGACGCTCAGCGGTCCTGGCTAGAGACCGGGAGCTACAGACAGTCATGCCTCGGCCAGGTTCGCCTTTAGCTGCACGGAGCAGGCTTGCACCCCTACCCAGCACACTACGACCTCGCCATCCTCTCCACCTTATGCATGGTCCTCTCATGCGCACCACCTTCACGTTCACGGAGGCTCCCTAGGTCTTATCCCTCCTGAAGCCTCGCGCCCCAGCCTCCCCCTCACCCCCTCCCCGGGTGGCACCTTCCCTGCGTTCCGTAGGGACCATCACTCGCGAAATCTTCTGGCTAACACTGAGGGACCGTTCCGGCGCGCGCTCACCCTCGGAGATTATCCACATGCACTCATTCGCATTCCGCCCCAGCCGCGGCCCGCACTGCGCGGGGGCCCCTCACGCCGCGGATCGTGGGAACCAGGAGGGGCCCTTTCGTCCCTGTCCTTCCTAGGTCATCCATCTCCCACCCAGTCTGCTGCCGAGACTTCAAAGGCGCCCCTGTCGGCGCGGGCCTTTTGACCCCTTGCGCAGCTCAGAAGGCTGGGGCGCTCGGCGCGGGGGAGGCCAGTTGGCGCATCCTGGCATGCTCGGTCCCGCAGGCGGATGCGTGGGTACTGACATGGCCTTTGGTGTAGCCACAGGACAGCCTCTGACAAGGCTGTGCTATGCTCCATGCTCTGGCCACCTAGACTTGTTACACCGCAACCCCAGCCCAGCAACGCCACCTAGACTTGTTACACCGCAACCCCAGCCCAGTAACCGCTACCCCCCCTCCAACCCCCCAACCCCAACCCCCACCGCCCCGCAAGCTCCTTAACTCGTTTCTTCCGGAAGGAAATCTGGATCAGGACTGACTCCTTTCCAATCAGAATAAGAAAAATCATTCCTAGCGCTTGCCCCTCTCTCCTAAAATAAAAATAAAAATAAAAATAAAAATAAATAATCTCCCCCTGGAGCTTAAGCCACACTTCCTTCTTTCTTCCCTCCCTCCCATTCGGACATCCCTAATTGACAGGCTCTAATCCTCGGATCGGAACTACTTCTGCCTGGAAGATTTGGCCGGCTTTTCCTTTTCTCTCAGCATTCCTGAAAAGCCAATTCGTTCTGAGCTGCATTGATGGAGGGGCTCGGGGAGGAGGGGTACTTTCAACTTCTGGCACCACCTGGGTGGTCGCCATAACCCATCGGTTCCCTGTAGGCTGTGTATTCTTCTCCACTCTATAAAGACTGGTTCGCGGGAACCGTTAAAGTTTAAGTCTCTTCGCCGTCGATGCGGGGGAGTACATACACTGGTTTATATTTATATATACTCAGCCACAGTGTGATACTACTTTGAGGGTGATGTTGTGATTCCTGTGTATCGAAAACTGTAGCTCTTCAGTTACCTTGGGTTCAGCTTTTTGCATGAAGCTTTCTAAACTCTGTTTCACACACTGAAAAATGTTAGGACTGGGCTCCACAACTCTGCGTTTTGATTGGCTGTGGTTTTCTGTAGGTAAAACAGGTGTGTGTGTGTGTGTGTGTGTGTGTGAGAGAGAGAGAGAGAGAGAGAGAGAGAGAGAGAGAGAGAGAGAGAGAGAGAGAGAGAGAGAGAGAGAGAGCACGCGAGCTTGGCCGTGGTGGGGGTGGGGGTGGTGGGGGGCAGGGTCTCAGCACCATTACGTGTTCTTTGAAAGGAATAGATTAAATGTATGTCTTCAACACTAAAGACAGATATTACATATTGCATGTCTAAGTGAGAACACCGAAGCCCTGAGCCCACCACTAAACGACGCAAGCGCACAATGTTCTCCACCCGAATGCCTGCCTTAATACATTTTCTCTGAGTAACTGTTACTGTTCTTTCGTATACAAGTCAGAGCTGTGAACACAGATAAAACTGGACACCAATCTCAAAAACGGTTAGTCCGTGTGTTTCTATTGGGACCCGGGTTGGTGGTTCTGGACAGATGAGTTGTGGCCCTGATGTTGTCTGGCTTCCTGTCTCTTCTTGTGATTTCTCATCTCTCCCACGCATCTCCTTGAGATGACAAGCTTAAGGCTCTTAAGAGCCCAATGAAGTTACCTGATCTTGGAATTTCAGCTTTCAAAACTTTTAGCCAAATAACACTCTTTTCTTTATAAAATAACCCAGTCTGGGGCATTTTGTTATTGATGTTGTGAAGGAGAAAAGACCAACCCAGGAATTTAGGGTCTCCCCCACTTACCGCTTAGAAATCGCAGGCCAGGAGGGCATGGTGTTGCATGTCTTTAATCCCAGCACTTAGGAAGCAGAATCAGGCAGATCCCTAAGAGTTTGGGGCTACCCTGGGCTACGTAGTGTGTTCTAGAACAACCAAAGCTAGAAGCCCTGTCTAATAACAAACAAACAAACAACAAAATAAGTTATCAGATTGTATCTCATTTAAAGCATGAACAGAAATTATACAACAAGATTAAATTTTTAGAAAAATTGGAGACAACACGGAACACAAACTAAAATGAAGAATAATTCAGGGCTATTCGTGAACTTAACATACCGTCCTGTAAACGGTTCACAAGCTAGACAATTTATTTCATTCAACAGTGAATTTCTACTTATTTCTTCTGAGGCAATATTTGTCTTTATTGTGTCTATTTATTCGCCTCCAAGCAAATAGTTCGTACTCACCTTCCCCATCCCTATTGGAAATGGTGACTTAATGACAACTCTTGCAGTGGGGCTCTCCTGGTTTCATTTGAAATTGTGTCCCTGATTTTGCCCCTAGCAGTGGAATTTGCTGAGGTGGGTCTTCATCTGTTGCCATTTTCTCCTCAGGTGCTATAAGAAGACTGCCACCTCCTCCCACTTTGGAATAGGAAATAATATGTTGTTTTTGAAACCGTAATTATTCAATAGACTATCACGGGGGCGGGGATAGGTGGTGGGGCTGGGGGTGTGGTAAACCTGTGTTCCCTTTCAGGGTTTTCTTTTCATTTTGGCCAATTTTCTAAATTGCCTCCTAATTTCCTACAAAGGAAATCTCATTGTGTCAACCCAACCCCTTTCAAGTAGGACAGGCTTGCAGAAGTCTAGACTAACCTCTGGTTTATTGTCTTACCTAAGTATAACACTTGGCCACAAAGGATTTGTACCTGCTACGTGTTGCCAGCTCTGTGCCTTGTGTCCCCTTCTCCTCTACTCTATGCTAAATTCATTCTGATTGTGTAATGTATATTAGAGATTATGAGTGTGCGATCTTTTCAGCTTCATGTCACCTTTCCTCCTCTCACCTACTTACCCAGTATCTTCACTTTTGTGTCTTCCCTACTGAGCCTTGTGATGACAAAGCCATTTTTCCTCATTCATTTCGCATCTCTAGTTCCTACCCTAGAGCTGGCTCAACAGCTGGAGCCCACATCCTGGGTTTGCAACTCACTAACTAGCTGTCCAATTAAATTATTTATCCCCCAGGGGTTTCCAATATCTTCATTTGTAAGTGGGTAATAAAATTATGGGGAAATATTGAGAATTAGATTTTTTTTAAATGCATATAAAGCTCTCAGAATCAAGTGTGAAATAGAGCAAAATGTACACTATTGTACCATGTTACTATTTAAATTAGTTGGTATTTGGAAAGGTTGCATAGTGGGTAAAGAAGCTTGCTGCCCAAGGACCGGAGGCCCACCCCCAGGATACACATGGTGTTTGTGGGAGACAACAAGTGGCCCTGTGGGATAGATAGATGTTTTCTAGCTTGAGGTTACACATGAGAGTTGAAATGACTTTGCCTTTTGATATGGCAGGATTCACTCAGCTTCAAGCACTTTGCAATGATATTATTGATAGTTCATCTTCGTCTCCAAGGCAGGTGCCCTCTTCTCATAGCTTATCCGCGTTTTAGCAAAGAGCTGTAGCTCATAATAGCTGCCATTCAAGTGAGACGTCCAGACAAGAAAGCATATTTATTTTCTCGGGCTGTTGCCGTATTACAGAAAGAGTCACTTGCATATAAGCTGCTGCTTGTGTCCAGGCAATAAAACTATCTAGCCTCAGAGTGTTTTATCTCATTTTAAAATGCATGTAACTTATATACAAAACTCTGGTTGGAAGATAGCAGAATTTATAGCACTTTCTGGAGGTCCCACAATTCACTCAAAATCAAAGGCAAATTGAAATGTCAACCTAGATAGAAGAAATGAGGTGTTGGAACTCCTTGGAGTAAAAACAAAGTCTCTAAGTCCAAAGGTTTAGCATTTTCCCCTCCTTATAACTAAGTGGCTATTAAGTCATCACAAGGTTCTGAGAACTGATTGTATTTCAAAACCCTATGAAAATAATAGGGAAGATTTATATAGAATCACAAATTGAATTTATTTGTGGACATAAGGAATAAATGGTATACTAGTCAAAACCAAAATTAAACCATCCATTCCACAAGACTTTGAAGACAGAGTACATTGTGCAAGCAGATATACCCTGTTGCCTGGGGCCCAGTCTAGGGAAGTCCCCATTGTACACCGCAGACCTCTTGTTCCAAAACTATGTGAGCTATGTGGAAAGTGTAGTGGGTCCAGGAGGGAGGAATACAGTTGACAAGCTTTTGCTCTCAAGAGGCCCAATGACTGTAGTAGGGGCTGATAGGTCCTCAAACAAAATAGAGTGAACGCTTTGACCAAAGGACACCTACACAAGGCTGAAACAAAAAGCCCCATCTAACAAGGTTCTGGTGAAACACTACCTGAACGATTCTGTGTTATCAGCAGTTGAACACACTCTCTAAAATTACAGCCTGTCATTTTCTACACTCTGGCCACTAGAATTAGACTTGCTGTTGTCTCAGCAAGTCTTAAATTCTCCTCTTGTCACTAAAGCCATCCTCTGTGGTTAGTTGGCCCCCAAAGCCCAAGGTGACACCATTCAGTCATGATGGAAAAGTGGCACTGAGATGAGCCAGACTGGCCTTCGAACAACACACATGACGCCTGCTTCCCTCTCCCTCTCCTTGTTCAGGAGGCTGGCTGTCTTACCTTCTCTATAGTGTCTTTAAAGCCATTGTCAACAGGCCATACCAGGAATTCCTTCAGTTACTCTCTCACAAGCCAGTGCAGGAGAACCCAGGATGTGTGAGAGACCATCTCACACAGCAGCTAACAGCCTATGGGAGAGCATCTTGCTTCCTCCTGAAAGCAAGGAGGCATTCCAATTTTGGTGCAAAACAAGAGGCTTTCTTGACATCTGAGTGGCCTATAGTTGGGGCAGTGTTCTGTCAGAAGTCCTATGACTTATATTTGGAGGGTCTATCTCATATGTCGCCTTCATGCTTTTTGTGATGGCTTGAATTGTCTTAAATGCTGGCTTCCTAGAGACAAACTAGAGGCATGCCTCCTCTCTAGTGAGGCCACAGCACTGTCTATGTTGGATGGCCCAACCCTCACTTTCTTATCCTCTCTTCCTTGTCCTTATGTAAAATGATGTCAAGCCTTGGAGTCTGTTACAGATTTCTGCAATCCTTTGCTAGGGTGAGAGAGAGAGAGAGAGAGAGAGAGAGAGAGAGAGAGAGAGAGAGAGAGAGAGAGAGAGAGAGAGAGAGTTTTCATGTGTGCTGTGAAATCCTGTTTTAAATCTTTAAGGTAAGAATTTTAATGAGAAACAACTGTCAAAGGAACTCATTTTCTGAACTTATGTCACAATTTTATTGTGAAAAATGACTACTTGCTAAAGCCCCGCTTTGACTGGTGTTGGCCAAAGGAGGCCTGTTTTTGAGTACCTGAAAAGAACTGAAAAAACATGTGAAGACCCTTAAAGAGAAAGGACACGCTCTCTGTAGTGGAGAAACAGGAGAACTCCCAGCGGCCTCCCACTGGACCAGTGTTTTCCCAGCTCTGTAGCACTCTTGTACATTTGCCAAGGTGGCAGCGACACATGACTCTTAGCTGGGAGGCATGCCAGCTATCAGAAGCCCCTAACGCTCAGGAGGAAAAAGGGAGCCGATGCTCAGAGACCACCCTGGGTTATATTTGGTGGGGGTGGGGGGTGGGGAGACGCTTGCTGGTACTGCACTGCCATCAATTTCCCCAGGCAGATGCAGCTCACACTGGAATGCCTTGTTGAGAATTCCATCAACTCCCGAGCACCAGAAGGAAACCTTTATATTACCACAAAGGTAAGCCCAGCCCTCTCTCTCTGGCCCCATGTGTGTCACCTGATCTTTCAGGTTCTTTTGTCCCTGAACCCATCTTACCAGAAACACTTTGTTTATCCTCTGCAGACAGAAACCCATAATTCTGACCCATTATATCGATTCTCCCTCTGTTCAGGAATCCCCTTTTTTCCTCTTTACTCCTGCTTACCTCACTGTCCACCTCCAGAGAGTCACTTCACACCCATGGGCCAGACTGACTAATGTCCCTGGTCCCCAAGGTGTGTGTTTGGTCTGACTCCGGCTGACCGCTGAGATTTTGAGTCATGATCCCTCCCTGCCTTTCCCCCGCTTTTTTCAAAAAATAAATTACGCTCATTGTTAGTCCTTAGTATGAACCTGGAAAAAAAATGTTTTTAAGCCTCTTATGGTCTGGAATATTCCTGAGGTAGGAGGGAGAGACTGGGTCTCTTTTACCAGGCCCAAACCTCTCTCTAATCCCTGACCCTTGAGAGGGAGGGATGGCTTGAATTCTATTTGTTATGGAATTTTAATGCAGTCTGTCTCAACCTGGATGGTCTCATCAGAGGAAGCAGTACACTCTGGCTGCTGAGGAGGGAATGCACTGTCCCCTGTCACCCATCTCTGTGCCTGGGGAACCTCAGCAGCTTCCTTATCAGAAAACCCTGAAGAGCTTGCAATTTGGCAATGGGGGGCGGGGGAGGGGTTGTAGACAAGTCAAGTATTGCATTTTCCTGAGGAAGGAGGGACAAAAGAATCTTCTAAAGTAGCCCACTGGCCTAGCGTTTGCTTCAGGCCACCTTAGTGGCTGCCACAGCTTTACCCAACTTAGTTCTCCACTGTTTGTGAAGGATCCAGAAGAGTAAGGGGTTCTCTGTTGCTGAAGAGCAGCTAGCAGGGCTTGATGACACTCATCTTTAGTCTTAGTGGCCTGAAGGTGGGAGGGTCTCTGTGAGTTCAAGTCTAGCCTGGTCTACATAGAGAGTTTCAGAACAAACAGGACTACAGAGAGAGAAACTTTGTCCCAAAACATGCAAACAAACCAACACACACACACACACACACAAGAGAGAGAGAGAGAGAGAGAGAGAGAGAGAGAGAGAGAGAGAGAGAGAGAGAGAGAGAGAAGGAAGGAGGGAGGGAGGGAGGAAGAAGGAAGGAAGGAGGAGAACATTTGTTGAGAGCTATTGTTCCTAATACTAGGATGGGTTTCTTTTTTTTCTTTTCTTTTCTCTTCTTTCTTTCTTTTTTTAAGATTTATTTATTTATTACATATACAGTGTTCTGCTTGCATGTACACCTGCTCAAGAGGATAACAGATCTCATTATAGATGGTTGTGAGCCACCATATGGTTGCTGGGATTTGAACTCAGGACCTCTGGAAGAGTGTCTGTGACTACGTCTCTGCTAGTTCTTCAGGCATTCCTGAAGCTGCCAAGTCACACTCAAGATGCTCGCCCTGTTCATGAATGTTAATCAGAGATGTGAACTGTAACAGTGTATCTACCAAGGGAGACTTGGAATCGGATCCGAGGACCCTGCACTCTGCTCCCTGTCCCCTCCACCTTCTCATATCTTACTCCACTGAACCAGAAGAAGCCAGTGATCAGAAAGCATCCAAATGTGATTTTTTTTTTAAAAAAAAATTCTTCCTTGGAGTTCTGGAGTGTACATTACACATAGACACTCACAAGCACACGTATTCTTACATTGCAATGGATCCAACTATTGCTCAGTGCTAGGCTGAGATTCAAAACAGTGTTCTGTTGCTTTAGATCAGCGGTTCCCAGCCTTCCTGATGCTGCGGCCCTTTAATTCCTCATGTTGTGGTGACCCCAACCATAATATTATTTCTGTTGCTACTACATAGATGTGATCTAGCTACTGTTATGAATTGTCATGTAAGCATCCGTGTTTTCCAACGGCCTTAGGTGACCCCAATTAAAGAGTTGTTTGATCCCTGAAGGGGGTCATGGCCCACAGTTTGAGAACCACTGTTCTGCACAGTGAGTGTCTAGTTTGGTTCGCTTGCCTTGTTGACTGGGCAGTTTAGGGTGAGTAGAAGTGCTTGTCCCAGTAGAAGACTGATCAGAAAGAGAGCTGGAGGGACAGCAGAGGCAGTGGATCAGGAGGAGCATCTTTTCTCCATCCTCCTGTGCTACCTTCCGCCCTTGCTGGGTGGCATGCCTGCTCTGTCCAGGTGAGTACAGGGCCTTAGAATAAGCCTGACTGCAAAGGCGGGAGAAGGGGAAAAAGTACCAAGATGACTGTTGACAGCAGTATTGTCACTTCATGCAGACAGGGCAGCCTGCTCATTGCATGAATGCTCCTGATAAGCTTTACCTTAATCCAGGTATCTGCTTTAACTTCCTTGGGTATACTTACTAAATTAGCCAGGTCACCTAAAAAATAGATTTTGAAACCACACATTCCAAGAGTAATGTCAGAAAGGAGACCCAGGTGTTTTGGTTTGTTTCACTAATAGACAATTAATTAATTAATTAATTAATTAATTAATTAAAAAAGTAAATTATTAGACAGATGCTTCAAAGAAGTCACAGTGAATATCTTCTTCTTTCTCGTTCTCTGGGGATACTTGCTGTTGGATCCCAGAGAATAAGCCAAGAAGAAACCATTAAGCCACACAAAGACAGCCCTGTGTGGGTCCCAATGGGCAGAGCTGGCAATGGTCTTCCCTATCTGTTCATATCAGTCATTGGTGACCTTGAAGTGGGTGCAGCCCCCCCTTGCCAACATCATCCCCAGCATTTGAGTGGCTCACCCTGCTGAGCTCCGCCCAAACTACCCATTTATGAGAAAGAAGGAAAGGGTAATAGCATCAAATCACCAGGTTCTGAATGTTTTCTTACATACTTGCCCCGTGATGTTAAACTTGGTCTTTTTTCCTTCTCTGGGGCTTTGCTGTTGGTTATTCAACTTCATCATAGAAATAGCTATATATATCGTAAAGCCACCTAAGGCAGTAAAAGTGGAAGTTCCCTCTAAAATGAGGGTCAGGAACTAAGAAGAAAATAGCAGTAAGGACAATGGAGTGGCCATTAGAAATGCAGCCACAGGCAGCTGCAATGCACTGTCTACTGGCTGCACTTGACCTGGGACAGACAGGGACATGCTCTCTAAATAGAGACAGCTGCATTCAAAAGATCAGAAACGGAGGCAGATGAAGGAAGGATTGAACAGACAGAGAAAATGGTACAAATGAAGTCTCAGATGCAAGATGAGGCTGGTCTTTGTACCCTAGATCACAAGAGGCTAATTAGATTTGGCTTAATTCACTGCTATCACCAAACCCCCTAGTCTCATCTGTGATGAAAAATTCTCTTGTTTCTGGCTAGCTGGCTCAGATGCCATTTCCTCAAAGAACTACTTAGGTACGTCCTCCTCAGGTGGAGCTAGAGAAATCTCCCTGCAATGTTTCCCTTGTGGTTCTGTTGTGAACTAGCCTCTTTTACAGGAGCTTTGCTTCTAAACTCAATACGAGGCATCGGGTGCAAATGGCCAAGCTAGTTCAGGCGAGTCCCAAGAGCTACCTGCCAGCCCTTCATTCTTTGGCAAACGTTTCCCACTGTTGGAACTGACCACGGTTTCTTTGGCTGAAAGATGAGCTGGTAGCCAGCTCACACTTTAGAGACAAATGGATGAAAAAACAAGATCTTATTTTCAGTGCCAAGGCATTAGCTTAGTGGCAGAGAACACAGCTAGAGTATGCAAAGCCCTAAGTTCAGCTCCCCAGAAATCCACCCCCAATTTTTTTTCACAGATGGAATGATGCTGCTATTGACAAGACGCTCATGTTCTGAGGGGGGAAATGACCCGGAGAAAAGGAATTTGTGCTCACTCTGGGGCCCACAGACTCTCATTAAGTGGAGTGGTTAGAGGTGTGGCCTCCACACTATGTAATTGCATTTTCTTCTTTAAAAAATTAGGTTATTTGTGCAGGGCTTACATAATTCAATTTGTTTCAACTAAAGACGTAGACAACACCACTGGTAAGCCTGCTGAACGGAGAGCATTTGACATCTTCCCCGGGAGAGCCTTTTGAAGGCGGCTACTAGAGCTCTTGAGGTGGCTCCACTTAATCATCACTTCTTCAAAAGTTTCCCACAGAATGTAGCTGGGCTGGGAGCCTCTTCTCTTTTCATATCTCTCCTCAGAACAGATCTGAACACATGTCCTTTAGTGAAAATCCCAGGTCTGATCAAACTATGGACACGGGGGTGGGGGGTGGGGGTGGGGGCAGCGATACCCCCATCACACTAAATCCTCACTTCTGTGCTTCCAGCCAAAACCCACATTAGGCAACTCATTCCTGTTGTTGGGCTTTAAGGTTGCAAATAGCTAAACATTCAGAAAGCAGAACTGGAGCTGTCCACCAAGTCATCACAGAGTGAGGCATGAGCAGCTTGTCTTTCTTCGCTGGAGGTTACTGTGCCTTTCTTTCTTTCTCCTCTTCTCTGCCTGTAAAGATAGAGTCTTACTGTGGAGCCTCGAACCTGCAGTCCTCCCACCTCAGCCTCTCCCAGTGGTACATTACTGACATGCGCTAACATAGCCAGCTGCAAAGCTTCCGTTATATATGCTTGTGTCTGGCCAGGTGTACTACGTAGTCTGCATCTGCACCATAACATCCTAGAGAATTGTCAATTTGGGAGCCTCCGAGATGCCTCTGCAGACCCTCAGTTTGATCCCGGAGACCCTGACAGTGGTAGGAGATAACAGACTCCCACAAAGAGTCTCCGAACTCTCTACCTGTGCTGTGGCACACACATGCACGCAAGATAATAAATACACACAAAACAGCTACGAGTTGTTTGATCTTATGATTATTTGCAAAAATCTCTATGCCCTTTCTACTCTCTTTTGTTGTTGCTACTAAAATTTGTTCTTCGTGTCATCACGGATTCCCGCTACTCACCTATTTCACCCTTCCTAGACGGCACGTTTTTGCAACAGATGAGACACCTTGATGACAGCTCTGTGACCCACCACTAGTGACAGTGGTTTGATTTTTTTTTAATGTAATTTACTGAAGATAGGGTCGCAAATAGTCCACGCTGGTCTTTAACTCACTATGTAGGTGAGGATGTACGGAACCGATTTTCCTGCCCCTGCCCCCCCAGTGGATTGCAACTATGTGCCACCACCCTCAGCTCCCTGAAAGAATTTTAAACTAGTTGAAACACCACTGTTTCTGATGGTGCCTTTTTTTCTTTCTTTCTTTTTCTTTTACATTGTTCCTTCTTCCCTTCTTCTTCCGTATGATTCCATTTAACTAATCCTTTGAGGCTCAGAATCACTAGCTACCAGCACCTGTCCCCAAGTGTCACCTGCTGTTCTAGTTTCCTTTCTGTTGCTATGATAAAAACACTCCCAACCAAAAGCTCCTTGAGGAGGAACGGGCTCACTAGGCTTAAGATGCCAGGCCCCAGGCCATCTCTGAGGAAAGCCAGGGCAAGAACTTGAAGCAGAAACTATAGACAAATAGCGCTCGCTGACTCACTCAGACCCATGTTCTGCTTGCTTCCATATCCAGCCCAAGAAAACCTGCCCAGAGACTGGGCCCTATCAACTAACATCAATCCAAGCCCCACCACACGTCGTGTTCCCACAGGCCAATCTGATTTGGGCAATCACTCAGTTGAGACTTTTATCTGATGACTCTGGACCGTGTCAGGTTGACAGCTGAAGCTAACGGGCACACTCACTCAGTGCCCTGACTCTTGAGTGTTGCTGTCATCGCACTGTGTCCAGTTATCTTTCCATCTCATCTTTAAGTGCTTCAAAGGAAAACTACTGTTGTATTTATCTTCATACATTTAAACCTTTTCAGTGTGTCAGAACTAAGGAAGCACTAGTTCATACATAGTGGGCGCTCAGACATGCTCGCTAAGTAAACACAAGGCGCCTGCTATGTAGGCAACCCCTCCACCCTTCTCTACTGTGAACTTCTTTCCCGCTGTTCTTCCAGCTGGTCGTCCCTTTGCTCCACAGGGAAATCCTGTTTTCATCAGGAGTGCTTTGGGTTTTGCCAAGTCCTCCCTCATACCTTTCTATCAGTTCCCTGGGCAAACATTATCTTCTTCTCTTCATCAGAAAGCCAAGTCTCTTTTCTGACCATCAATGATCCCTTTATGGTCCTCAACTGGTGAGCACGATATTAGTGAGTATATCCGATGCATGGTTCACCGAACTGAGAAAACCATTTGGGCACTCAGGACTGAGGCACTTTGAGGGCATTACATAGAGGAGTTTTACCCTGAATTCTTTCCAGAAGCTAATTGGGGCCACGGAGCCCACAGAGCCCACAGGTGTTCCATGTTCTCTACAGCTCAGATTCCTACGTAAACACTCCGCTCCTTTTTCTCCAGCAAGGCGAGCTCCTGGGTGGTCCCAGGGCTGCCTTCAAAGTGGGGAATGCATTCGCCTTCTCTCTCCTTACCAATCATCTGAAGACTGAGTTAGAACACACAACTGGACTTTATTCTGGACTCGGTGGTGACAGAGCCCATGAATTCTCATTCGAGGGAGAGCCTGCATGACCATATCAGGCCCTACACTGAGCCAAACACAGAGGAAGGAAACGTAGAAGCAGGTAAGTTCAATGGGAGGCTCAATAGCTTTTGCTGAGCATCAAGCATAATTGTTACTTAGCAAGATGGGTGCAATTGGCAGTTTCCCTCAGAAGTATGGAAACACCAAAGAAATGGTCATTTCTTTAAAATCCCAGCTTTTGTGGTTTAGGCTGTAGGTTTTTCCTAAATGGTAAACAGTTGGCAAAAGTCTGTAACAGAGTATCCTTTGTGCCCTCAGTCTAGAGTGTCAGCGCTTCTTACGTGCCAGCTCCCTGCTAAGTGCTTTGTGAACTGTAAGTGACACAACCTTCTACCAGTCTGGAAAAGAAAATATTAGCTGCACTTTACAGAGAAGGTACGGTAGGCTCAAGAAAATTAAGAAACCATGTCAGTTGTGGAAGAGTCACTAAGGTGCTTAAACCAACTAAACGCACGTGTTCCGAATCCCCTGTGCCTTATACCTGGCCATGTGTTTCTTTGTTTCCAAAATCAGCTCTACCTTGTATTTGAGGTTGGGCACTGCCCACACTTCCCGATCCATCTCTCTGCATCTTCTTTTCTGCCTGTGACTAGGGACCATCCACTTACGTTACAGTAGCCTTACCTCATCAACCACAGCGAGCCTACCCTTCCTTAAGTGATAACTTCGTCCTTAAAAGCATACTACATGAAGATGGTGGTTGGGATGCACTTTGGTGCCTTCCTTTTACCTGGATTTGGGATTGGCAAAAGGAGAGTACAGTAGGGAGTGAATGGAGGGTGATTTTTATTTAGTCAGATCTAACTAAAGTATGAAGTGCCTGAGTCCTTGGGGTCAGGAAGACGGGAGCAGGTGTCTTAGCTCTTCCTTCCTGTTGAAGCTCTTCACTTCATAGCAGATTCTGTCAACCAGGGGTTGGCTGAATCCACACCACCACTTGATTTTTACGGATGGGGTTTTAATCTAACACAGCCGTGCTGTGGTCCCTATGTGTGGTTGTGCGCACAAACACAATAGAGGTGAGTGGCTGCTATGAAAGCCCTTGCAGCTCATAAAACCTAAACTGCTTTCTGCTCTTTTGCAAAGCTAGTCTGTTGACCCCTGCCCTACGGCACCTATCCCTGATGCAATACAGTAAGGACGTTCTGTATCTAGACATGAATTTGGAGGAATACTCATGCCTGGTCTCTTACAACTTTGCATGGTAAAGACTTAAAACCGGAGCAGCAACATCTATCTTTCTCTCTCTAGAGCAGAGCTTACGAGTAACAAACGAACAGGGCGACAGATGTCAGTGGGCTGCAGCCAGTATGTTAAAAACAGGCATGTCTGCTCTGCCGATTCTGACTCTGCTGACGTACAAGTATAGTAAATTCTACTTGCAGCACATTAGTTCAGTCTTGAATAGTCTCTGAAGACACTGGGAAGTGAATACATGGAAACAGGGCCCCGCCTGATTACACGCACATCAACAAGTATAGGAAAGAAACCTAGTCACATAATTGTACCACTTTGCTTGTCGGTGTTTGTAAAATATTATTCGTGTCTTCTGTGAAAACTCCCTCTGCTTCATGGAAGCTTATAATTTTGTGAATATTTTATTAATTTATTTATTGACCAGTAACCTTCTGCACACGGCCACGTGAAACAGAGGTGGGGATGTGGTCTCCTCCCTGGAGGACAGTGTTGCTTGGACCCCATGCCTCAGGACCTGTTATAATGCTTTGATTATTTTAAAAAGAACTTCCATGTGATTAAGACGCATGCCTGAAATTTTTATGTATAACGTCAGTGGCCCCAAACCTTGGGACTTACAGTCACTTATTCCTCTTGGCATCCCTGGGAATTTTGACTGCATTTTACAGAGAGGATACACCATTTGAAATGATAGGTTTATAAGCCCTGGTATTCTCTGTAGGTCTTCATTTGGCTCAGTCACTAGTCACCTGGTCTTTCAACTTGAGCCAAAATTTCTCTGAATACAAGAAGGATTTCAAAAGTAGATATTTAATGACATCCAATCCCAGACGTACTGTTCAGAATTACCATGCATATTTTGAAATGTCCATTTGGTGCATTTTCAAGCATCTATAGTAGGAAATGCACTGAATATAAATTATTTTTCTGTTGAGTTTACAAATCACAACAAACATCTGTGAGTCACAGAATAGAAATACATATGAAAATTTTTAAATGGTTTGCACATTAAAAAAAATACCTATGATTTCAAAATGAAAAGAGATCCTACCTGCTAAGGAGAAACATTAATTTAGGGGGAAGACTTTGTTTCATGAATGCCCAGAGGGACTAGATTGTAGACACCACTAGGCAGGAAGCAGGATCTGCCATTCTGACACTGTTCTGATGGAATTAAGATGGTCCCCATAGGCTCAGAGGGAGTGACACTACTGGGAGGTGTGGCCTTGTTGGAGGAAGTATGTTACTGTGGGGGCAGGCTTTGAGGTCTCCTAGGCTCATGGTACATACACAGTCTCCTTCTAATGCCTGCCAGTCTGGATGTAGTACTCTCAGCTCCCTGTCTAGCACCATGTCTGCCTGCATGCCACCATGACAATAATGGATTAAACCTCTGAACTCTAAGCCAGCGCCAATGAAACTCTTCCCTTTATAAGAGTTGTCATGGTCATGGCATTACTTCACAGTAATAAAATCCTAACTGAGACAGAATGTTTCCTTATCGTTCTCATCAGCTAAGATAGGAATATCTTGTCTTCTTCATGAAAATGAAACGAATATTCAGCATACCTTTTAAAGCACTTCGTCTTTTTTCTTCACCTAGATGTGTATAGTAAAATGTTTTAAACTAGTTTCTTTGTTATTTATTGGTAGGTGACTTCACTAGCCATCAGCTTACCCAAACAATAGAGAGTTCTTAGAGACAAGAAAATTCTTGGGAGGCAATGTATAAGATTTTAGAATTGTTTAAAAGAATGCTTTGTTTATATGTTATACTTTCTAGCAATTCATGATTATAAAACGTATGTAACACAATAGCAACTTGACAAAAGATTAATGGATTCAATGACTCATTTGTTCATTTAATGAATCGTTTTTTTATAACAAGTTACTAATGTAACAGAGATTTATGTTTGGGCAAAGGTAGCTGATAAGCAACTTACTATGGAAAAAGAAAATTCTTTTGGCATTAAAAAACTGAAGTGTGGGGAGCTGGAGAGATGGCTTAGTGGTTAAGAACACTGGCTGTTCCTGCCAGAGGACCCAGGGTCTATTCCCGGCACCCACATTGTAGCACAGAGCAGTCTGTAATTCTCGTCCCTGAGGATCCAATGCCCTCTGCTGGCTTCCTGGAACACCACACTCATATGGTATTCAGACATTTGTAAAATAAAAATAAAGGGAGATTTTAAAAATTGGGACTGAACACAATAAGTGGGTAAAATATTTAATACTTTAAAAAATAGATAAAATATTATACACAGGGAAATTAAATGGCACAGGTCCACTTGAGTATAAGAGCGTGTGTGTGTGTGTGTGTGTGTGTGTGTGTGTGTGTGTGTGTGTGTTCACACGTGTGTATAAGTCTGTTTGAATGTGCACATATGTATGTGGAGGCCACAGAGGTCAATGTTGGATGTTCCTCAATCACTTCTATCCTAGTTTTTGAGACGGGATCTCTTACTGAGCCTGAAACTCACTGGTGTAGCTAGACTGGTTGACCAGAAACCACCAGGGTCCTTCTGTCTTTGCTTCCCCTGCCCTGGGGATTACAGGTACTTTCTACCTGATGGTCCAGTGTTTGTGTGACAAGTACTTCCTTCCATCTCCCTAGCCCCATGCTCGGTACTTTTTAATGCAGGTGCACACTCTCGCACGACGCAAAGAAGGCAAGAGGTATGCATGCACCAAAGATGAAAAGTTTGCCCCCAACCAGCCGTCTGTCCCCAGATATGGTAACAAAGCGTAGAAATAGATATCAGCAATGCCCATGCCTCTTTGTCGATGCTGCTCTGAGCACACACCTTAGTAGTCCAAAAGGGAGCCAGAGACTGCATGCGGATCCCTTTGGAACTGAGGGAGCATCACTCCTCTGGTACTCACAGTGGCGGCAGCTGAGACTAATGAGGAGAAGGCGGTAGAAAGGACCAGCTGAATAACAGAAAGCATAACTGTCACTGCCAAAACACTGATCTATGCTTTCTTTTTCTTTTCTTTTCTTCCTTCCTTCCTTCCTTCCTTCCTTCCTTTCTTTCTTTCTTTCTTCTTTCCCTTCTTCCTTCTTTCTTTCTGCTTTGTTTTGTTTTTCTCTTAATTAGACATGGATACCAACCAAAGAAAAGCCTTTACAGGAAGCTCTCAAAGATGCTGGCCTACATGCAGGCACCAGGGTCTTAAATGGATCGTGATGCACTTTAAACTTCAAAAAGATACTTATTACTTTTAAATTTCAAGTATCCGTGCAGAGTCCTCCCAATACCTCGACAGCCTGCTCTTCTAGCAGAGGAAGTTAGTGCCGGATGCACAAGCATTCTCTTTGCTTTGAGTCTTCTTTTGCTTCCTTTTTTTTTTTTTTTTTTCAGAATGAATCCCATGCCTTTCTTTGCATCAGGCCTCTGGGATCAGGAAAAGGCTTTTTCATCTCTATGATTTAGGTAGCAATATGGACATGTGGCAGCAAGGACTTGAGTAAACCTCTTTCCCTCTCTCTTGCCTCCCGTTTGGAATAGAGGCCGTATTTCAGGTGGAGTCCACCAGTTAGCATTTCTAACAGGCATTGAGCTTAGCACTTTCAAGACCTCTGTTGGTGATTAAACCAAATATTTTAAAAGACATTCTTTAAACAAAAGCACGGTCTGCATTCATGGAGCGTTTTTCTTTTCTTTTCTTTCTTTCTTTTTTTTTTTTTTTAGTAAGATCTCTCTTCTCAAGCCATCTGCTTGCCATCTTATATGTTTTTTTAAATATTATTCTGTCAAATATATACTCTGTCAGCACAGGTAAGAGAACAGTTGAAAAATCTGAACACACAAATCTATGAGTCCAGATGACAGGAATTTTGGGGTCTGGAGGGAATTGGTGAATGGAGCCTTCCTTGCAAGTAATTCTCTCACGCGGAGCCATTTCACAGAACAGTTTCATCAGGCCACTCTCCTGAGAGCATCTATGCAGGTATTTTAAGAATAGCAATTCACATTTTTACAGGTTCCACTGATGCAAACCTTGCAGACTGTCTTAGTTAGAGTTCTTACTGCTTGTTATAAAGACCATGGTCAAAAGCAAAGCTTTACATCATCTTAGAACTCTCAGGCCACTAAAGGAAGTCAGGATAAGAGCTCAAATTAGGAACCCGAAGGCAGGAACTGAAGAGGAGGCACGGAGGAGCACTGTTGACTGGCTCGCTCTTCATGGCTTGCTCAGTTTGTTTTCTTATACATCCTAGAACCACCAGTTCAGGGATAATGCCATTCCAGTGGGCTGGGCCCTCCCACGTTAGTCATTCATCAATCGGGAACATACCCTGGAGCCTTGCTCACAGTTCAACCATAGGGACCTTTTCTCAAATGAAGTTTCTTTTTCCCAAATGACTCTAGCTTGTATCAAGTTGAAAAACAAACAAACAAACAAACACCTAACCAGGAAAGAATGACAGTTTTTCTTCTATAAATAGGGCACATTTAATCTTACCCTAAGCACAAAAAGAAAAGGCAGCATAGCACAAGAAAAAGAAGAAGAAGAAGAAGAAGAAGAAGAAGAAGAAGAAGAAGAAGAAGAAGAAGAAGAAGAAGAAAACACCAAACAAGCAAAAAGCTTGTGAGATAGTCCACATTTTTCTATAGATTTTGGAAGATGTTTGTAATGAAAAGGAGATGTATCAGGGCACCAGAATGGTGACTCTGGCTGCCACCTGTCTATAAACATGCCATGGACCAAACCTGAAAAAAGGGCCCGGAAGCTGCCCCCTATTTTTGGCTTCTGAGATGTTGTAGACTCCTGTGAGTACAGCAAGGCCGTGTCGTCTCGAAATCAAAGTAGTTGTGATTACCTCCACAAGACCTCTGTGTTCCCTGCAGAAGGAGCTGGAAGGATCATGTGGGATTAGATGCAGCTGGCGGGAGGTAGGGTAGAGAAGAGAAGGGTAAGTAGTTGGCACAGCACCTCCTGCCAGCTGCCTGAAATCCTGTAATCCCCAGCTAAATGTGGTCTCAGGGTGCTAAGTGGGCCTGTTGGGAGATGCAACTGTCTTTGAGTCATCCCTGCCCCTGTAATCATTCATCCATGCTCCCGTGAGTAGCAGCAATAAATGTGTTGGTTCAGCAAGCTAGATTTGTGTGCAGTTGTTTCTTTGGTCTGTTGGTGTCCTGGGTTAAGTAGGTATTTCTGTGTCTTTCCTTAGCTCAGTGGATAACAAACAAACACACACACACACACACACACACACACACACACACACACAGATACACATGCACTCACATACACACACACCTCCAACAGCATATGGCTGGCTCCGTTCAATAGCCAAATGTCACAGATTTTTTTCCCTGTTAACTGCCAGCCTCCAAACACATCTAAACACTTCTACTGGCAGTAAATGACCTCATCACAAAGATGTCTCCAGGGAATCTGTGTCCTTCAAATAGCCTTTTCCCCATTGCTTTCACATGCCGTTTTGGGGAAGGCTCCGTGTCCGTCAAGGCAACAGCTCTTGGTTTGTCTTCTTGGAAGTTAGCTCGCAGAATATTCTGGAAATGTAGCTTATTCACCTCCTAATTTATATGTTGTCAAGTCGAGGCTTCAAGGTACTATATTTGGTGTTCTGACAGCACACCTGAATGAGCTCTGGGGATAAAAGGCATCCAAAGAGACTTGGTGAGAGCAGAACAGCTGACAGAGTTTTACTCATAAAGTTCATATTTTCCGAATGGGATCAAGATGGCCAGTTTTGCAGTGTGGCTGAAACACGTATGCATCTGATTTCAGAGCGAGAAGGCCTTGCCTCTCCTCAACGTCTCAGGTGATCACATGCACGCATGCACTTCCACTCTCTTCCCTAGAGTAGCTACAACTTAGAATCTTTCTTCTGATAGAAAGTTATGCCAACCCCTCCCCTCTCCCCAGTATTCTCTTTAGATTTTTACCTTGGCTACCCAAGTGTGGAAAACGACAGAATTGAAAGAGCTATGGATGCTGCTTAGTGCTGGGAGTGCGGGGGCGGGGGCTCTGTTCTTCCAGACCTTAGGCTCTGCAAAGCCCTCTCCCTCCCCTTCCAATGAGGGAAGCAAAGCCTTCTCCAGGTCCTATGGGAAACCAACAGAGGCACCTGGAAAGTGGGAGGGTGTGGTGTCTGCCCTCGGCTTACAGTTCAAGGCGTGGAGTCCAGATGAGACTTGCTTCAATTCCCAGAACACAGTCGCTCGGTCCACCTCATCTTTTACCGATATCTGCCTTCTAGAGTCTGTCCTGTGGTGTTGGGTTTGCCTAGAGGAGCCACACAGGCTAAGGCTAATCTCTATTCTTCAAAAATATTCAGATCCTAGATAATAGTCCCCTGCCCCCTCGAAATGCCCTCTCCTCCGGGGCAGGTAGACTTTGCTCCTACATGTAGACCATTGGTGTAGCCTCAATTTCCCACAAACCCCTGGACCAGTCAGGTTTTGCCACACAGGCTGCAAACAAGATGGAAGTCTTGTCTCAGCGTAGAATTCTAGGTCGGTGCTCCATATCTGGCAAGGTGTTCCATAAGACTTCAGACCTGGGCTGAGTCCATCTTGTGGCTCTTCCAGATGTAGCTTCTATATCAAGGTCACTGTGCTGACAACCAATCCAAAGCAGCAGGATGGAGGAGATGGAGACGTGTGGTGGCAGGGCACCTATGTGCTGTCTCAAGGAAAATCTCTCCACAAAGAGCCATTTCTGCCATCGTCCACCCAAGCTTAACTGCACCAGCCCTTCTGTGAAGGAGAGAGGAGAACTGCAAAGTTCCAGGGAAGCTTGTGGGATTGTCGATGCTCCAGAGGAGGTGGTAGGTGGGTGTGGTTAACAACACCCCCTGTCCTTCCTGGGGTGTCACTGTCAGAACAGAGTCACTGTTGGCTTTTCTTTTCTTTTTTTTTTTTTTTAGACATCAATTTTATTTTATCATATGTGGGTTCAAGAAAGTACTTCTATTTTTCTAAATTAAGTCTGTGAGCCTTCCTCCATCACAATACTTAGGAAAAACTCAATTCTCTTTACTTGCTGCCACCCTTCCAGAGACACATAGAAGTGGGACAGAGGTAGAGACAATTCTGTGTGGGTTCTGCGAACTGAGGGACATATATGCTTCTGTCCCTGTGGCATCACAGTGCCCTATGGGAGACCCAGCATGTCCTCCAGTACATGTAGGGGGGAGGATACCTATTCATTGCTTTCAAAGCCTTGCACATAAGGGTCCTTGACAAAGCTTGGATAACAGCCTTGCCATCTGACACACAGGTCTCCTGTGCGTATTGGACAGCCATTTCTTTCTATGACCTTGTCCCCTTCCTAGGACTGTAGTCTTGCCTTCTTCCCAGGGCCAGCCCTTTCTGCCCCTCTAAGGCTCCCAAACACACCATCTGAGCTCTCCAAATCCAGATCAGTCCAATACCATAGCTTAGGTTTTGTTGAGATAAGGATCACGACCAAAAGCAATCCGGGACGTGTCTTGGTTACTTCTCGATTGCTGCGATAAGACATCATGACCGAGCGACTTACTGGGAAAAGGGTTTACTTAGGGTTTACGGTTTCAGAGAGTCAAAGTCCATGACCATCATGTCAAAGAGTATGGTGGCAGGTGGGGAGGCATGACAGTGGAGCAAGCTAAGAGTTCACAGCATGAGTTGGCAAAGTGGGGGGGGCGGTGCAGAAGAGACAGAGACAGACACAGAGAGAGACAGAGGGACAAACTGACTGGGGATGGCTGAGTCTTTGGAAACCTCAAAGCCCACCCTCAGTGACACACCTCCTTCAACAAAGCCACACCTCCTAATCCTTCCCAAAGAGTTTCACCAACTAACTAGAGACCAAGCATTCAAATACTTGAGCCTATGGGGAGCCATTCTCTTTCAAAGAACCACAAGAGGAAAGGGGATGGGATTTGTTGTTGTTGTTTGTTTTTTATCCTACATTTCCAGGTAATAGTCCATCGGCTAGGGAAATCAAAGCAGGACCTCAAGACAGGAACCTAGAGGCAGGAACTGATGCAGAAACCATTAAAGGCTTATTACCCACCACCTCTGCTTGCCCAGGGGTGATACTATACATAGTGGCCTAGACCTGTCCCATCAATTATTAATCAAGAAATGGCCCTACAGGCAATCCAAGGGAAGCAGTTTCTCAGTTGAAGTTCCTCCTCCCAGATAACACTAGCTTGTCTCATGTTGACTGAAAAAAAGCCACCAGGGCATGACAGTTCAGAGGCTTAAAGAGAGCACTTTTGTGAGCTATGATAAAAGGAAATTCTGGACCAAGTATTGCATTTTGTTATGAATTTCTTGTTTTATTTACTCTTACCTAGGTATAGTTTATAACATTATCGCAGACCACAGGGGCCATTTTCACCATCAACTATTTTTTTTCATGGTATCACAAACTGACTCTGACTTGCTGGGAATAGCTCTGATGAGGAGCTTAACTAGTTAGGGGGTCTGTTCCCTCATGTATAGAACGTCCTACACAAGTTCAGCCCAGACCAGTACAGAGGCTCCATAGTGTCATCAGGGACTTGGTGCCCCTTTGTCTCTCCACTCTGCCACCCTGACTCATGTCCGTCATCAGTAACCCAATACGGCTGCTAGAGTTCCAGCCATTACCTTTAGATCCAGGCAGGAAGAAGGGGTCAGGGCAAAAGTAAGTAGGATGCTGTTTCCCAAATCAGTCCTCACCTTTCAAATAGCTATCTTTAAAAATACTGGCAAAGAATTCCCTTTATAGTTCATTGTCTAAACCTTTCCACAAGAGGGCTGGAAGGTATAGTCTTAGCTAAATACATTGTGATGCAAAAAAGCCATGGTTTTATTATTAAGGAAGAGAAGAAAATGGACACGGAGTGGCCACACAGTATCTGTTGCGTGTCCTAACTTAGGCCAGTGCCTGTGTTTTAGAGGGTTAGGATTTTGCAGTTAAGCAAAGTGCCTAATTTTCTTCAGATTCAGTTCTCTCAGCCTGTGACAATACGCTTGGCTTCTTATTACTCTCCAGAGCTAAGGTATCATTAGCTGAGATCTAAGTGAGATGGATCTCTCACTGGTTCTATGTGGGCTGTTGACTTGAGGAGATGCTCTGCTTCTGGCCACTTTCTTCTGCTGCTGTTGCAGCCTCAGGGAGCCCATTTCTCAGTTCAGCACATCAAGAGATGTGGTTTTTAATGAAAAACAAACAAACAAACAAACAAAACAATAGCCAGCCCCAGGCTGGAGAGGTGCCCTCAGACCCAGGCTTCTCCAACTTTCAGTTCCCAGAACTCAGGTTGAGTGATTACAGCTCCATCCAAGTGCATGCCTTGGAGGGCACCTGGCCACATGGACACGGACACACACACACACACACACACACACACACACACACACACGTACACACACACACATGCACAATTAAAAATAAAAATATGAATAGCATTTCATTAAGCTGTCAAATAAATTTAAAAAGGAAATTATTTTTGTTTAACTCCTTTTCTTGTCAAATTCTATCAGTCTGATTGCTTCCCTAGTTCTTTATGCAGGTAATGAAGTTCAGAGGCCTTAGAGAAAATGCTTTTGCTTATCTTTTGTGGACTATGACAGAAGGAAATTCTGGCCCAAGTTTTGAATCTTGGTTTGAGTTTCTTGTTTTATTTACTCTTACCTAGGTACAGTTTATAACACTGTCTCACACCACATGGACCATTTTCACCATCAATTATTTTTCTGATGGTATCACAAACTGACTCTGACTTGCTGGGAACAGCTCTGACGAGGAGGTTAACTAGTTAGGAGGTCTGTTCCCTCATGCATAGAATGCCCTACACAAGTTCAGCTCAGACCCACACAGGGGTTCCATGATGTCATCAGGGACTTGGTGGCCCTCTGTCTTTCCACCCTGTCACCCTGACACTGAAAACTTGAGTAACTTTTCAGAAAATACACGAAGCCAAAAACATAAGAAAAAAAAAAAAGCAAGAACTTCAATACTGTTTGTAGGGCAGCAAGTTTGCCCAGTCAGTCTCTGTGTCTTCTGGCATTCATGGAGACCTTTGGAGTCATCTTTCTCAATGATGGCATCGCACCCTACCTGAGTGCAATGATTTTCTCGGCAAAATTTTAGCTGGGAGGTGGTGGCACAAGCCTTTAATCCCAGCACTAGGATGCAGAAGCAGATGGTTTTCTGTGAGTTCGAGTCCAGTTTGGTGTACAGAGCTAATTCTAGGATAGCCAAGACTACACAGAGAAACCCTATCTCAAAAAATAATTTTAAAAAACCTGAATAGTTGTGCCATTAATGTTGTTTCTGATTTTGAGGCTTCAAACTATAAAAGCAATGGCATTGCAGGACACAGCAACAAAAGGTTATTTGGCCCGTAAACTAGTAGTGAATCTCAGAGAAGTCTGTCACCATCCCTAATTTTAATGTTCATATTCTTTTCTCGTCTTTCACAAAATTCTCTTTTGAGGTCTTTTCTTCCACTGTAGGGACTATGACCCTCTGCAACCTGGAAAATAGGAACACTCTGCTAAGGGTAAAAGGGCCCAGCATTCTCCCTGAGGGAAAGGAAAATTCCTTACATTCCTTCTTCATTAGTCTCTCTCTCTCTCTCTCTCTCTCTCTCTCTCTCTCTCTCTCTCTCTCTCTCTCTCTCTCTCGTGTGTGTGTGTGTGTGTGTGTGTGTTTGTTTCTTTGTCTCTATCACCTCTCTCTCTCTCTCTCTCTCTCTCTCTCTCTCTCTCTCTCTCACCTCGCTCTCTTCCGTTCTCTTTCCTGGGTTTATTGGTATCTCTTAGGTAGGATCTCCCCCCTTACAAGCTTAGATCCCAATTGTGAGACTAGCTATTTATTGCTTGTGAGCATTTGGGTGTAAAAGAGCTCTTTAGGAGCATCTGCTTCCTTACCTAGTACATGGTGTCAGTAAGCCTAGCTCTGCAGGGTTGTTTGGGTCCGTGATGTAGATAAAATAAGAGGTCGCTGATACAGGTCACCCTGGAGGATGCAGCAAGTCAGATGAGCTGGTAATTTTTTTTATTCCTCTGTTATATTGCTCATGCATGAGGTGGAGGTGGTTTGTTGCATGCCACCTCATAATAGTCAGAACATAGACACCTAGATCTACCCTGGTAAGCTGCAGTTAGCTGTGCGTGGGGAAGGCAGTTCCTGTTCCGATGTTAGCCATAGTCTCACAGTGAACTCCGACGAAGTAGAACTCCAAGATCCCCTCTGTGTCCCACATAGCAGTGCCTACACCCTGTGTGATCCAGACCCCTCCATTGTGAGTGACACTTGAGAATGAGATGGGACAGTTGCTCCTGGGGTGGCATTACAGTCGACTATGCAGAAGTCAAGGAAGGAATGCCCCATCCCTGACTTTATTGAAGATATTAGCTGCCATCAGAGGCCCGGGTACAAGGATCTTGAAGGTTGGTGTCTTAGCCAGGGTTACCATGGCTGTGATGAAACACAATGACCAAAAATGAAGTTGGGGAGGAAACAGCTTATACACTTCCACTTCCACATTGCTGTTCATCATCAAAGGAAGTCAGGACAGGAACTCAAACAGAGTAGGAACCTGGAGGCAGAGGCCGTGGAGGGGTGCTACTTACTGGCTTGCTTCACATACTTTGCTCGGCCCTGCTTTCTTATAGAACCCAGGACCACCAGCCTAAGGACACCACCCACAATGAGATGGGCCTGCCGATCAATCAATTAAAAAAAAAAAAAAAAAGTCCTACAGCTGGATCTGATAGAGGCATTTTCTAAATTGAGATTCCTTTCTTTCAAGATGACTCTAGCTCATGTGTCAAATTGACTAAGACTAGCCAGCTTTGGGAGAAAACATTGAGCCCTGACCAATAGCCAGCAGAACCTTGCTTGTGTACTGTCTACTCTCTGGATTCTAACAGTGAGGCTGGAAGAGAGCAGAGAGCGCAGCTTCCGAGAATAGTAGCACAGCCTGCGCCCTTAACTCCAGCCTTGTGAAACTACAGCCACTCAAAAATTTTCTCACCTACAGAATTTGTAACATAATGCGTTCCTGTAGCGCACCTGGTAGGGATTGTGGAAATTTGTTCCATTGCCACAAAAGACTAATTCCTATTTTTCTCTCCTAGGCTCTGCTGGACCCAAGGTCAAGCAGTAGGAAGTTCAGTTTCTCCGATTCTTGTCCTTATCACTGTTTTAGCTAGGATCTTGCTATGTAGCCCAGACTGGTCTGAAAATCTCAACCTTTTCACGTCAGGCTCCTGAGTGTTGACGTGGGCACAGGACACCTTACCTGGTGCAAATTCAGGTGCTTTATAGTGTTCCAGGTTTGAGTTTAGGGACCAGAGAAAATTCACTGGTAAAGAGGAACCAAGAATTCTTCTCTTTTCCATCTAGGCAATAGTTCCCTTGTGGAATTTGGTACTACCAGAGGGGACGTAGGTCCCTGGTGTTTTGGCTGCATTGTGTGAGATCAGAAACATTTCAGACTTCAGAGTTTGTCAGACTTTCAAACACACGCAGAAAGAGGAGCATTGGAAACTTTAACTTGAGATTTAGAGCAGTTGGGATTTCAGACTTTGGGGAGTGGAGCTGCTTACCTAATACTAACGATGCTTAATAACTCCTGCAGTGCTCGAGACAGATAAGCAGAGAGCATGCTGGGTATCCGCAGAGCCGTTGTGCTGGTTATACGGGAAAGTTTGGTTAGTGCAGATGGAAACCACACTGCCAGGCTCAAATAGAGATGTGTGAAAACCCAGGACAGGGTCAGGCACGCGGGAGGTCAAAGTTACAAAGAGGACCTCTCCACTCAACACCTCCTCTGGATGTTGAGCATTTTGCCTTTGTGTCTCATTTCCTTGAAAGCTCACTTTCCCGCAACCCCCATGATGTCTGCACCACACACACCTCCAGCAAAAGAGGATCGGCGCTCTCTCCTTGTACTGTCCTCATTTCTGAGAAATGATGACACCACTTGGTTTTCCCTACATCTGCTCCAGAGAAACAAAAATGGAGAAATCGTGGGATGCTCAAATGTAGTACCACCCGTTGAAAGGTGAGAGGTCATTACTTTCTTTTGTACTGTCACTCACGTTTATTCAAGGTGACTGTGCAAATGCAAAATTTGACCTCCGGGGTTCTACTTTTTCTTTCCTGGAGATTACTTTCCTTTCCTCTATATTTCTCCTTGTATCGTTTCTCAGGCCCACACATCCCAAACTGCCCCAGTTGCTTTAGTGACCTAATTGTGCGGGGGGGGGGGGGGGGGGGCACATATTTAAAAGTCCTTATTCTCATCATCAATTAAATGTAGTCCAGAGCTGTTTAAAAACTTGGGTGAGGCATTTTTCCCCCCTGAGAGCATTTATGATGTGGGCTGCCAAGGAATGTGCAGCTGGGGGGAACTTCGCTCTCTAATCTCTGACTTGCAATTGAAAACAAATCAAGGGTGGATACCTGTGGAGAGAAACTAACCCGATCTCCCAGGAAGCACGAGCACTGGGAAAGGGAGAGACATTTGGGTTGGACGCGGTGCATCTATTAATTTCCATGAGCATCCTCTCTAATTGGAAATGACCTAGCTCACCTTGGCCTGAACACGCTGTTCTTTACAGCTCTGAAGAGAGAATCCTTAGCACCACTGAGCCAGTGAATGCTTAAGAGCAGGCTTGGGAGTCTAGAGAGCCTGGTATGTTCTGTCTGTAAGTCTCCTTTATGTAAAGCAGTAGTTGCTAATGCCATCTGTGGCCCCCATGTTGTGGTGACCCCCAACCGTAAAATTATTATTATTTTGTTGTTGTTGAGGCTTCATCACTGCAATCCCTCTACTGTTATGAACTGTAACGTAAATAGTTTTGGAGAGAGAAGGTTACCAAAGGGGGCTCGACCCACAGGTTGAGAACTGCTGGTGTAAATACAGCCATCATAGCTGATTGCAGACTGTTAGTGAGGCCAGTGGCTGCAGAAATGGGAGGTCATGGGCAATGGCACACTGTCACGTGACACATGGCAGAAGCAATGACATAGGTCGTCTCAGGAGGGAAGGTAAGCAATCACTCAATGAAGTAAAATGACCCGGAAGTGATGATGAGCTTTGAAATAGAAGACTTAATGTCAAGTTCCAGTGTGAACAAGGTAGGAGTGTGTGCATCTCAGAAGGAGATACAGAGTTTAGAGTCCTTTCCCCTCTTAATTTATACCATTCCCCTGGGAAGCAATATTATTTGGTATTTACTATTTTGGCTGAGAATGGGGTTGGGGCAGTTTCACTTGGCCTTTCTTGGGGCTCTTTGATACTCTGACCCAACAGGCCCAGCAAATGAAGGTTGGGATCAGTCAGCTGATATACACACACACACACACACACACACACACACACACACACACACACACACACACACACACGTACACATACACACTGCACGGTCTTCTTCTTGGGACTTGGGTTGTTTAGTCTTTGGGTACCAGGATCAGACACCAACTCAGACTCAAAAGCATTTACAACATGGCTGCTGCCATCCTCCTGATATCTATCATCCACCTCTCATTTCCTTTGTTTCTATGGATTGAGTAGCATCCTCGTTGGATGTCCATGTATTTTGCCACAGGGACTTTGTTCTATGGACAGTTTTTGCTATTCTTTGAGCAGGAGACCCTTCTTCTTGTCTGAATGACATTGCTTTTCCTTCTGGTAATTGTGTCTACCTGGGGTTCTTGTTGTCCTTGTCCTCACTGCTGTTGAGAAGGGCATCTCTACCATTGGTTCAACCTACAGGGAATGGTCACTTCTTAGGGACCCTGTTAACGCCCTCATCAGCATGTCCTTCAATGCTGGGAAGATGTTTCACTCCTGTGGACCAGCTGCTTTCTAGCCAGGCATACACCAAGTCTGGCATGTCAATTTCTCCAAGTTTTTAAGCACCTACTCACACCACCATGGAAGTTCTGGTCTGTCTACACATGTCTAACTTAGTGAGCTCCTTTGAGTTTTCTTAGAGTCATCTTAGTCCCAGGATCCCTGCCAAAGTGTTAAATCCTGCATACTGTATAAACAGCTAAGGAGTCAGCCACAGGATCCACCATCTCAGAAGGAGATGGCCCTATCATGATCAGCATCAGTACTTTGGATAATAGCAGTCTTGAGTTGCCCTGAGCCAGAAAGGCCCAGCCAAACTGCTAAGTGCACAGACAACTTAGTTAACAATAGATGATGCAGAACAAAAAAACGTTTCTCTTTATCAGCTGATCTAGAACCGGATGCCATGTTCTCACAAGATGTCTGTTAGCATGGCACTTCTTTCTAGAATCTTGGTTTTGTTTGTTTGTTTTGTTTTTAGTGTCATGCCATGTGCGATGGCTTGATATCTTTAATCCCAGCCCTTAGGAGGCAGAGACAGGTAAATCTCTGTGAATTCCAGGCACCTTAAAGTAAACCGTCATAGAGCAGACAGTTAATCAAATAACATAATTCATGACAGATACTTAAAAAATAAACCGTCAAGCTGTATTTGTTTTATCAGTTGCAAACAGATTATAAGAGAGTCTAGAATTTTACAAAGTTCAACAAATGGTTGATTAACAATCAGAGTGAAGGCAGGGCTAGCTTGATGGTAGAGCCACACAGGCTAGCTGATCCAAATACCATGTCTAACATCTTTGTTCTGTTAAAAATGTCACCTTTTTTCTTAGAAACTGTTGCCTTCCCTCTTAGCTGGATATTCCTGTGTAGATTTAGTCTCAGTTACTCAGGAGGATCACTTGAATTTGGGATCAGCAATAACAATACAGCAAGAACCCAGGTCATTAAAAACAAAACAAAACAAACAACAAAAAAAGAGTAAGCCAGGCTTGGTGGCTCATGCCTTTAATCCCAGCTGAGGAGACAGAGGCATGCAGATCTCAGAGTTCTAGGCCAGCTTGGTCTACAGAGTGAGTTTCAGGACATTCAGGGGATAGACAGAGAAACCCTGTGTCAAACAAACAATAACAAAATAAGTAAATTAATAAATAAACCAACAAATAAATACACAAATAAAATTATACTTCAGTTCTTATTATGTAAGCATATTTCATTGTGCCTAGTTTAAATCCATTTCTATCAAACACAAAATCATGAGTTAAATAGTTTTATGTGTAAATAAAGGATTTGAGGATTTCTTAAGAGTTGCTCTTTTTCTCTCAAAAAAGATTTTTTCCCACCATAGACTTTGTTTCATTCAAGCAGATGTGTATCTTGAGCCTATTCAAAGCGCATAGTCATTAGCCTGTATTGTCTGCAGAGTTACTTATCAGAAGCCTGTGGCCAGGATCAATGCAGGTAGCTTCCCATCTGTTAGTTCTGGCTTTCTAGACATTTCTATTTTCTTTGCTTAGTTTGCAGGAGAGGGATCGCTTGAAACTCGGTCAGCACCCTAGTCCCAGGAAGTTTTGAGAAAATGCGAGTTTTTCACTAGTTAAGGAAAAGCAGATACTTTTTGCCACATGTGGGTTCACGGGTGAGCTAAGCACAGAAACAGGATGCAAAGATGGGTGGCTTGCTCTGAGCCTGGACCAGGATGGAGAGATGGGTGGCTTGCTCTGAGCCTGGACCAGGATGGAGAGATGGGTGGCTTGCTCTGAGCCTGGACCAGGATGGAGAGATGGGTGGCTTGCTCTGAACCTGGACCAGTCCTCCTCAGTGAATCCATCTCTTTCTTCCAAGTGAATCTCTAGACTGCCAGGCACGCTGATCTTCAAATGTAAGAGCCAAGCACAGCACAACACCAAATGTCCAGAATGTTCAGCCTCACAGCTGGTTCCCATTAACAGAACCTGCGATCCTTCCCAAATAGTTTGAATAATTGAGTAGATCTAATTGACAATTAAAGCCTGCGATGTCTTTAACATTGGGTAACTTTATGGAGTTCCCACTTGTCAGCTTCACAACCAAAATAATAGCTACATTATAAATCTATATTATTTATAGCCCAGACCATCAGGATTGAATGGGTCCTTGGCTACAATGAACAGAAACAGAGCTAAATGTGGAGTTAGACTCTTTCCCTGTCATCTTTCCCCTGAGAGTGGATACATGTCTGGATATTTCACAGAAATATGCTCTAAGTGGTAATTTATATAAGAGATTATAGTTGAAAGTAGATTTGCCCTGAGATCAGAATCACGAATAACTGCAGGGATCATTATTTTATCCCTCTTCCCATAATTTTTGGCCTGTTAAATTTAAAAGAATGGGTTTACAGTCTGTTCTTTAATCAATGGGATCATTACCTATTGCAGCGGATTCCATTCTGAAGACAGAAGTTGCAATTTCCTTAGAAGATTCTATCTGCTTCCTGTTGTTCCTTGAAGCATGGCAGCCATATCAGCTCGGCAATCATCTCTGATAATTAGAGAAACAACAAATGCCCCAGAGGGAGCATTTTCTAGTGATTATATCATAGATACATAATAATATCTTTATAAGCTAAGGAGAAAACCATTCTCAGAAGCATGTTGTTCAGGTCAGTGATTTTAAAAGAATTCCATAGGGTGACTAGGCCCCTCTGTCAGGACAAAAGCTGTGGTGTAAATTCCATTATGATTCTCTTTTCTCAGTCACTTGGAACCTTTTCAAAAAGTCTCTTTCCAGGTGTCCCTGGTGGCTGCTTCTCCAATGTGATTTTTTTTAAGTGAAAGGAAAATTTGTTTCGCAATCCAAGAAGGAAATAGCGATTCAACCACTTTTTAAAGAAAAAACCTTTAACTATAAGTACTTCAAAACAGAAACGTTCAAATACTGCAACTTTTATATAAAAGCTGTGGCACTCAGTGGCTGCTGGGTTTTGTCAGATCCATTACAAACAAATCATATCCAGAACCACAAGCAAACATATCTAGAACTTTACAAAGTTTAACAATTGGTTAGTTTATTAAAAATAAGAGTAAAGGCAGAGCTAGCTTCAGGCAGCTGCCAGTTGACTGCGCTTGGCTAAACACTCTATTGAAGTTTAGGTCACTGTGCTTTGTCTACACAGCCAGTCAGAGTCACAATTAAGCATCAAGCTTCTGTTGTGATGTCGTGAAGGCTTGGGCACAGCTGCAAGCTGACTTCTTAGGCTTGGCCTCTGTCTTTCATGATGACTCTACTGAGGAGGATCTTCATGAAGGTGACCTCAGTAGTCATCAAGAATCTATAGAAGCCTGGCTCACCCTCATCTCCTGAACATCCTCACCTGGTCCAGAGCACCTGAGAATGCTCTGGTTGTTCACATGACTTCCTAGGTTGTTCACATGAGTACAGATTCAGGACAAAAAAACCCCAAATACCCCAAAACCAAACCAAACCAACCAACAACCAAACAACAACCAAACTTGCTAAGGAAGGCACAAGATGTATTTAACTATGCTGTTTCAAGTGAAATATCTAGAAAACTAGAAAAGGTCACACATTGTGGGGAAAAAAACAAAAACAAAAAAACGGTGCCACATAATTACATGAAAAGTAAGCCAAGAAGCAGATTTAAAAGTTGTCAAAATTCAATGAAGTTCTGATCACCTGAGTTTGTTTAAGAGAGTTTTAAAGCTAAAAGTGTGCTGGTAACTGGTATGAAACTTCATAAGCAACGGAAATGATTGGATGTGTTATGAAGTTGTGTTGTGTTTTAACTAGGTTGGTTTACCTGCACAATAAATAGATAGATGATTGATAAGTAGATAGATAGATAGATAGATAGATAGATAGATAGATAGATAGAAAGAAAGAAAGATAGAGGCAGGCATGGTGGCGCATGCCTTTAATCCCAGCACTTGAGAGGCAGAGGCAGGTGGATCTTTGTGAATTCAAGGCCAGCCTGGTCTACAAGTGAGTCCAGGACAGCCAAGGATACACAGAGAAACCCTGTCTCAAAAAACCAAAACAAATAAATGAAATAAATAAATAGAAAGAAAGATAGGTAGATGAATAAATAAAAAAATAATAAAAGCAGTTTTAACAAGCTGGATACAAGGATGAAGAAATGGCTCAGCATTAACAGCTAGGCTCACAACCACAAAGAAAAGACGTGGCTAGTGTAGTGCCTATGCCTGGAGTGTGAAGGTGGTTAGCTGATCCTGGCCAAAGGGCTTTCTCTGTCAGACACCAACCCCCTTCCACGTTGTTGCCCTGCCATAGATGTGAAGCCTCCAGTTCAAGAGAACTTTCTGTTTAACAATGGCAGAAAAGCTCAACAGGATGCCTCCAGGCTAGTCTACATGAGAAAGGCAGCAAGAGGTTGGATGTGTTAGCGTTTCAGTTCCATTGCGTAGTGTCTTAGGTTGGGTTTCTATGACCATGACCAAAAAGCAGGTTTGGGACGAAAGGGTTTATTTGACTTACACTTCCACGTCATTATTCATCATAGAATGAAGTCAGGACAGGAACTCAAGCAGGGCAGTATCCTGGATGCAGGAGCTGATGCAGAGGCCATGGATTGATGCTGCTCACTGGCTTGCTCCTCATGCCTTGCTCAGCCTGCTTTCTTAGAGAACCCAGGACCACCAGCCCCGGGATGACACCACTGACAGTGGGCTGTGCCCTTCCCCATCTATCACTAATTAAGAAAATGCCTTCCCAGCCCGCCTCCGGCCAGATCGTATAGAGGCATTTTCTGAATTGAGACTCCCTCCTTTCCGATAACTCTAGCTTGTGTCAAGTTCACAGAAGCCCAAGCCTAGCTTAGCCAGCACAACCAGAACTACTCAGCAGGCCACAAGAGACACTAGAAAACGTGTCTTCGTTCCAGAAGGTTGTGTGGCCAGCTAAGAGACGGGACATCTCTTTGACTAAGAGAAGAATGGTGCTTGTAAAACTAGTCCTTTCAGCCACATCAGTTAATGCTGTAGCAGTAACTGAAGTAAGGAGCGATAAGAGGGAGCCAGCTTCAGACTAGAATCCTTGAGCTGAGTTAAGCAAAAGTTGTAATTACTGTGGACTGCCTCTTTTCTTCTTCTTCTTCTTCTTCTTCTTCTTCTTCTTCTTCTTCTTCTTCTTCTTCTTCTTCTTCTTCTTCTTCTTCTTGTTTTTGTGTGCATTGTTGTTTGTTTGTTTGTTTCGAGACCGGGTTTCCCTGTGTAGCCTTGGCTAACCTGGACTCACTTTGTGAGTCCGCCTGCCTCTGTCTCCCGAGTGCTGGGATTACAGGTGTACACCACCAGGCCCTGCTGGACTGCCTCCTTTTACACATTACTTTCAGTGGACTTACCGGAAGCCTTGAGTGTTCGACTTCTTGAATGTTAAGATCTAAAGTGAAGACTATAGCTTCACACTTCAAAACAAAGTGGGTATTTACCAACTGGCACTCAATTCAGATTGTGTGGTTAATAATCTAAGGGTTAAAAATGTCTCCATATTGCCAGGGACATAGCTCGCTAAGGAGAGAGCTTGTTTCATTCACACAAGGCCATGGGTTTGATCACACAATCAGCCTACAATTCAAAAACAAAACTACATAAAATCAAGAATTACCACATTTGCCACTCTATCATCTCCTATGCTTATGCTTAAATATTTCTGATCTCCTGAAACGATCTGATTCCTTCTAAAATATGTGTAATGTCATCCTTGCTATTTAGAACTTGGCTCCACGGTGCATTGCTCAAATACTTTAACAACCTAAAGTCCCATTTCTCTCTCCATCTGTCTTTTTCAGCAGGAAAGCAAAACGTTTTGTTCATTTAAGCGTAAAGATAGATAGGGTGACATTTCAGAACACGGGTGATATCAAGGAAACTGAAGATGGGTGATTTGAATCCCTTTAGAGACAAAATGCAGGATGTGGTTAAGAGAATGAGACCCGCCTTTTACCTGAGCTGTGGTGGTAGGAAATGTGGCTTCTCTGAGGTTCAAAGTTGGCTGTTTGTTATAAAGTATAGGAATTTTTTTCAAAGAATTAATGAGCTAAGACATGTGTGTTTTGCATACAGCAAGACTTTAATAAAAGCTGTTGATGTTTTAAAGACTAAAATTGTCCATTTCCATCCAACTATTCATAATTTGGTGCCCAACCATTAGCTTTTTTTTAAATAAAAAATTTCCTTGATTGATTTAAAGTTTTCAGTTGAGCTGACATAAATAAAACATGTGTGTGTATGTGTGTGTGTGTGTGTGTGTATTTTTTTCAGTCAGGATTGTGGCTTATGTTTTAAGGCCAGCATGCAGGAGTCTGAAGCAGGAGGCTCACCACATCTAGGTCAACCTATGCTACACGGTGAGTTCCAGGCTGGCCTGGACCACAGAGTGAAAAAAAAAAAAACAAAAAAACAAAAGTCATGATGTATTTTTGCTTATATTTAAATGCTTTTTAAGTATGAATAGTGGCAAAGCAAGTTAAGTAAGGGCTGGGTATGTGGGATCACCCTGAGAAAGATGTTCATTCACAGAATTGTGATTCAGATTTTTTTAGAATCACATAGTCATGATTTTTCTCTGGGCTGCTAAGACTATATATAGCCTGCTGTGCAAACGTTCGTGTCCCCACATACACTTCTTTATTGAAACGATCTTGCCATTTACTTAGAAATTGAGTCTTTTAGTAACTCATCAGCGGTCTAGGAAGCACAAAATAGTTGTCAATAAATGAGAAGCCTGTGCATGGAGATTGCTTTTTAGCTTTTGGTTCCCAAGTCCCTCGTGGGCTTCCCTCACGGCAATGCAGGAATACATTATCTGAAAATGTTTTAGCTGAGATAACACAAAACTCTAAAGAATGACCATATCACAGTGGAAAAAAAATGGGAAAATGTGAATTCTTACATCATTGTTTGCATTTCATATAAACATCAACACTGCGGCTTCCAAAGAAAATATGTAGACTATTAATTCTGACACAAGGAACTATTGTTAATGAGCCAAGCATGTTAGATATTTGTTTTACAGTTTAGTTAAATAAGAAGCCCTACTGCAAGAATTTTGTGGTACTACTGGGTCCTATTCTGCTTTTTTTTTTAATGTAGGCACAAATCTCTCTGCATTCAATGGGAGTATACATTAATTAAGCATAATAAACATATTTCAAATAAGGTTCCTATTTTACATGTTTGTTTCCCAGGTGCTAGTGTTTAGATCAGTAAAGAACGACATGGTTTTATAAAAGGGCCCCATTCTGTGTTTCTAATAGTATATACCTGTAACTCTGAATGTCGGCATAGTCAATAATTCAAGCAAGCATTTTCACACTGAAATCACATCAATGCCAGATGAGTATAAGCTCTTGTCCATTTGCTGGTGAGGCAGAGTGTTTGGAGGAAGCAGAAGTGTGGGTATCTGAAGGAGATGCCGGGGACCACCCAGTAGTTGCATGCGTTGCTGTGGCTATATTACATGTGGGCACTGAGAACTAAACCTCACATCCAGGCTTGACGTATCTTAGTTGCCCTGGTAACTGTAATCGTCATCCAACATCTCCCATCTTTGTGACTGATGACAAAATGTGGTCACTGAGTTATCCTCCAGAAGCATTCGATTTCCAAAGGTCTTCTCTGTGTACAAAGTCAATAGCTGAGATTTCAAAACTGCATAGGTGGGTGGGGTCTGCGCTTCAGAACACAAGGGCATTCCACTAAAACATGTATTAAAAATATCAGTTGTAAAAGGGCATGTGCGAAGAGCTATTAGCAGTGGTTAAATTGTACCCTCTGCTCTGCTCACAGAAAACACTCATCTTTATTTATTTATTTATTTATTTATTTATTTACTTATTTTATTTATTTTTTTGGTTTTTCGAGACAGGGTTTCTCTGTGTAGCCTTGGCCATCCTGGACTCACTTTGTAGACCAGCTGGCCTCGAACTCACAGCGATCCGCCTGCCTCTGCCTCCCGAGTGCTGGGATTAAAGGCGTGCGCCACCACGCCCAGCTCAACTCATCTTTAAAAGCTACTTACAGATCCCAGACTCCATCCTAAATCAGGGTAAAATATGATACTGTTCATTGGAGACTTTCTGATGGTTAAATGAAATCTACCATTTTATTTTTTGTTTAGAATTAAAGCAACAACATTTGGAAGATTTGTTTTTCAAGCTGATCATTGGATTGTAGGCTTTAAACTGACTGAGTCAGACAAGTGTGGTGGCACTTGACTTCAATTCCAGCATCTGAGGCACAGGGGCAGAGGTAGGAGAATCTCTGTGAGTTCAAGGCCAGCCTGGTCTATATAGCAAGTTCTGGGGTAGCCAGGACTTTATAGAGAGACCCTGTCTCAACCATTCCCATCACCCCAACACCTGGATTGAATCATTTTTCCTCTTGATTATCCTCTGAACGGTGTCTTTTGTGTAACCAAGGCCCAGTTGCAGAGCACGTGGTTTCCTTCCTCCTCAGCCCCTCCCTCCCCCTTCCCCTCTTCTCCTTCCCACTCCTCACCTCTCTTTGATTCCTCCATTTCTCCCTCCCTCCTGTCTCTTTCCTTTCCTTCTCTTTTCTTTCTTTGATGCTTTTTTCCCCTCCTTTTCTTTTTTTCATACAGGGTTTCTCCATGTAACTAAGGCTCCACCACACCTATTTACAGCAAGACTCTTAACTATAAATTTTTTTTTACTAAAACCATCTATATTGTTTTTCTTCTTGTCATCTTTTTAATTTTTTAATAAAACATTTGAGGAGCAGCACATTTTCCTCTGTCAAGTTTCTAAATGGCTGTAAATGTGGTATGAGCACTTAAAGAGAATAATCTCTTGTTTTATTTTATTTATTTAGCTTTTTTCTTAAACAATTACTTTAAAAAAAATAACTTCACAGAGAATTACTGTATTTTCATAATTTCTACCCTATGTGCCTGTGTGTGTGTGTGTGTGTGTGTGTGCATAAGTAATAAACTCTCTGAGTACATTTAGTCTGCTCATATGCATATGTCTTGGGATTAGGTGTTTGGGATTGGATAATTTATGGGGGATCATTCATGAGAAAACTCTCCCTCCCTTAGCAGCCAATAAGCGCCTGTAGTTCTTCATCTGGGGGTGGGGCTTTGCAAGACTTCTCCCATCCACACTGGGATGCGAACTGACGTGTGTAGCTGACCATATTATGAAGACTCCATCAGCGTCATTCCACATCATACATGGAAGGCGCTGTTTCATGTCAGACATCCTGGTCCTCTGGCTCGTACCATCTTCCTGACCCCCTACGCCACGATGTTCCTTGAACCTCATGTGTAGGGATCATATTGTAGTTGTATCAATCCAGGATTGACACCCTACAGTCAGGTGGTTTTTTTTTTACACTGTGACCAGGTCTTTACAAAACTTAGTAGACTTCATCCTAGACAGCCAGCTTATGAGCACAATGGCACGTGTGTGCTCTTCTGTTAGATGATAAGTTGTGAGTTCATTCTAGAGTTCAAGGTTCGTGGCTTGTTGGCTAAATGCTGCCTCGGCATTGGAGTAGCTTTACTGGTATGAGTGCTTTTGTCGAGAAGCAATCCCCAAAGGATTCATCCAAGTCCTGATGTTAGCAGTACTGTCTATCTGCAGCAAGTGTTTCTGAGTTCTTGGAGTCTTTATTCAAATCATTGAAGACTTACACACACACACACACACACACACACACACACACACACACACACACACACACACACACAGACACACACAGACACACACGAACACAGCAGGGGTTTTGATTCAGAAGCAAAGCAGAGATACAAAGTAGCAGTAAGGAATGGTGGGTAGAGTGATTTTTTTTTCAAGAGCCCTGGCTTGTTTCCAGCTCCCCCTCGGCCACCTGGCCCAACCCCCAACCCCACCCCACTTCATCTTATGAGTCCACCAAGAGTTGGTAGCTCAGGATGAGCTGTGGATGGTTTTCAGTTTTGACTGATAGGTGTGGGTTATGTGAGGCTCTCTATTCACTGTGCATGCATGACCCTATACATGCATTTGTGATCCTACACAGGCATATGATGGTAAGCGGAGAATTTTCCTTAAAATTTTACTCAAAGGACAATGTGGGTGTATAGACCTAGACCAGGCTAAGCTGGGTAGATACAATGTCTCTAGTTGATGTTATGGTCCACAGTGTGTCAGACAACTAAATCCGAGTTGTTAGAGAGCTATTAGGGTGGAGTGGCCCTAATAGCTATTAGGGTTGGTTTCTTTGTCTAGAGAGGTGTGTATATGCATAGATCAGTGGGGTGTGTGTGTGTGTGTGAGTGTGTGTGTGTGTGTGTGTGTGTGTGTGTGTGTGTGTGTGTGTGTGTGTGTCTTCCTGGTTACTAAGCTATCCCTACAAACTACTGCCTGTTTCACTAATTCCTGTGACTCCCCAGCCCTGCAAATAGGAATATCCAGATTTAAATAGGGGTCTCCAAATGAAGTTAAACTGGGTAGAAGGAATACCCTAAATGTAATGACAGGCGTCTAACAGAACAAAGAAAGGAAAGTTTGATGTACACCAACATAAAGTCAAGTGTGAAGATGGAGATGAAGATAGAATGAAGAGAAGACAAAGCCAGCAGCCATCGGGGCTGGATGGGGAGCACAGCACAGGTTTTTCCTCAGATCAGAAGAAACCGTAGGCTTCTTGACCTGTGATTTCTCATCTTTGAGGCGGGGGGGAGGTGTGGGAAGAGATTTCCATTGCTTTGAGCTACACAGCCCCCAGAAAACTGATACACAGTGAGAACACCCTGTGTGGCACTCCTGACAGTTCCTTTGTCCCCAGTGCTGTCAGAATATGTTAGTTACGGCTACAGAAGATGGAATATCGCTGCTGTTTCAACAGCTGCTTCCTCACAGAGATGGGTTCCGCTGCGACCATGTACTGGCTTCAGCTGGTGGACACTTCTGGCCAGGGTTGCCGTGAACATCTCATGTTTAGGGATGAAAGGCTCAGCTTACCACCAGTGCCCTCCAAAAAAATATATTTCCTTCAGAAGGTATGTCAGCCCTAACAATGTATAGTTTAAAAGCAATTTAAGACGAAATCCTTCACTCTGCGACAATATAAGCTAGATGCCAGCATTTCGCTTTTCCCAAGAGTGGCATTTGATTTCCTGAGCTGCTGGAATCTTTGCTTGCATGATATGATATGAAATGACTTACAATAAGCATAGAAGGAACAGCGAGAGGACGAAACTTAGAAGATAGAATCAAAATAAAGGAAAAAAGAAAGAGAGAAAGGAGGATGGGAGAAGAGGAAGTAGTGGCTGATAGGGAAAACAGACTGGTAAGAAGGGAGGAGCCAGGCAGATGATTATTTGGCATGTGGAAAGCGTCACATGAGCTGTTAGAATCAGACTGCTTCTGGGGAAAGTGTTTGCAGTATTGTGAAATGCTTCTCCTGTCTTCTTAACCACATAAAGATATATGCTCATTGACAAGGGAGACCCACAGCCTGGCCTCTGTGAAACAGCTGAAAGTAGTCTTTACCCCTGCAGTCCACACCCAGCCCTGGGCAGTGAGGCCAACAGAGATTGAGTGCACCCCAAGTTTCACACACAGTTGAGATGCATGCTATCTCTGTTCCCATTGCAGAGAGTGAGGGAGCCATAGCCTCCTCCATCAAGAAAGTTTTTGACTGGCCAGACATAGTCTTCATAAGAATATTTATGCTACCCTCCCTTTTTTTTTCCTCTTGTTTTTTGGGGGACAGGGCTTCAGTAAGACAAAATTTCCTCTTCTTCCCTCTCAGGAGGGGGAAGGACAAGCCACAGGGACAGGATGTCTGGCTCCATGCCAGGACGTCCTGCAATTGAATAGTCTGCAGATGAGCAAAAGGATGGCATTTATGAACAAACAAAAGGAAAATAGAAATCCTCCAGGCAGCAGATATGTGTAATTTCGTCTAGTTTTCTGTTTCAACTTTTAAAGGAATCCAAGATCTTAGACAATAGCGACCCTGAAATTGGCTAGCTGCTACACTAAAGCTCCCTCGATTAGGCTCATAACAAAAGCATTATTTATAACCATATGGTGCAACTTGATGGGTTTAAATGAAGGTGGATCCAATTTGCTATCTCCGTCGACAAGGTCCCAGGAGCGGTGGAAACTGGCTCCTCCTCAAGCCAGTTTGCATTCTCAGAGAATCCTCCAGACTGTGGATTCCACAGAGTAACCAGGCTCTCGTTATTGACTTGTATGCATCTCTTCCTTGTCTGTCAGTTTCCAGCTTTATGGAACAGTACCATTCAGCGGCGTACTAGTGCTGGCAAAGTCATGCACGCTTAAGGAACAGTGTTTGCCACAGCCTCATTGGTAACACTTTGCATCTCGTCATCAGGTGTAGGATTCTAACGCTAACAATCTCTAAACCTCAGGCTCAATCATATCAGTTCCAACAAAAGCCCTTCAGCCTTTGTGTAGAGATATTAGCGGCTCAGGAAATCAAATGCCACAGCGAAATAGCCAACATAGGCTATTAATGAGAAAAGCTTTCTTTTCTTCACAAACTGGAAGCTCAGTGGCAGGTTACCAGTGGCAGGTTACCAGTGGCAGGTCAGCATAGACATGGTGGGGCTTTGTGGCGAGTGACTGAAGGAGCACATGTGTAGAAGTGAGTGCTGAGGTAAGCAGTCACAGTTCACTCCAAGATGCAGAGTTGATGGGGTGCCGGGCTTTGTCCTTTTAATGCAACCTTCTTCAGAGACCTCAAGAGGCCACAGAATACCTGCTAGCCAAAAGCATGGCCCCAGGCACTCAAAGACCTCCCACTGGAACCTACACCCCCAAAGTTCCTTACGTACCACCACTCTGTGAACCAAGCCTTCAATCACAGCGATGCATGGACAATACATAAACCACACCCAAACTATAGCAGTTATACAGTGCTTTTACAGGCTTCAGAACCCTCCTTGGCCAAACCCCAACTCTCTCTCCTTCCTCTCCCTGTTCCTTTCACACCTTCTTCCAGATGGAATTACTGAGGTCACATAGCCACATGGTGTTCTATGTCCCTCTTTGGCCAGCCATTCCTTTGTCTGGACAAACTGCTTTTTTTTTTTTCCTCCTTGCCTCTTATTTCATAGCTTCGCACCGTGTTCTGAGTTAATTGTCTGTTGAGTCTTGCTCCTCCTTGATAGTAAGCCCTGTTGGCAAAAGGGCTCCGTACCCGTTCCCACCTCATTATCAGCACCAAGGACACTACTGTGTTCACAGTGCACCCTTTGGAGTCATTGTTTGCCTGGATATGTGGACAGAAATGGTGAATAGATTACAAATCAGAAGGTGAACATTACACGATGTGAATAATGGCATAACTGGGGGGAAATCAACTTGAAAAACATGTAATTAGCATGTTAAGGGGAAAAAAAGGACCATCTTTTGAGTCATTTTATATCTTTACCATGTGTTAGAATTTAAACTGGGAATATTTGTGTGCGGTACGAGTTCCAAGCAAAGTCATATTGGTAGGAGACTTGTTTCTTTTGTAAAATGATAATATGTCTCATCCATATTAATATAATTTTATGGTATCTTCTGGAAATGGGAGCTTGAAGAAATGCATATCTTAAGGCAAAGATTGCAGCCACAAGAAAAATTTGATCCTGGAAATATTGATGTCAAATCACAGAGAATTCACTGGCCTACACTGTTAAGTCGTTCAAGCACCTGGGCAGAACTCGTCCACCCCTACCCTCATGACTGTTCATTGGAGCACAGGAGGAATGCTGACACCGTGGACACATTTGATGGGAAGACTTATTCAGGAAGGAAAATACTGAAAAGGTATAAAATAGCATAGGTGCCTCGGAGAATGGTTGAACTAAATACAAAGATAATGCCTTTACACTGAGTGCATCTTTAATAAGTAAGCCAGCAGCTGCTTGCTTTTCACAAACAGTGTTTCATTACTTGCTGATTAACACCAAGGGCTTTGCAGTATCACCTTTCAAAGTGCCAGAAAGGAAGAGGCATCAATTAGGTTGAGTGTAAGGCAAATGCAGACTACAGAGATGGAACAGTGCTCACCACACAAGCATGGGGTGGGGGCTGGGGTTGATCCCCAGAATGCACATAGAAAAGATGGATGAAGTGCACATGCTTGTAATGCTGGCATGGGATGTAGAGACAAGAGGGTCTCTGGGCCTCACTTAATCAGCAGACTCCAGGCCAATGGGAGCCCCATGTCACAAAACAAAAGGAAGGTCGGAAAAGATGGCTCAGTGCTTACGGGTGCTGGCTGATCTTCCAGAAGACCCACATTCAACTGTCAGCACCCATGTAGTGGCTCACAACTGTTAGGCATGAGTGTAGTGCACAAACACACATACATATAAAACACCCAAACACAGAAACAACAACAACCACCACCAAATAAAACAAATAAGCCACATGGAAGGCAGCTTCTCAGGAACACTAGGCATTGACTTGTAGCCTTTGTAGGCACCTATAGACAAATGCTCATGTGGCTTTGTAGGCACCCACACATACACACACACACACACACACACACACACACACACACACACATGCACGCACACACATATACACACACATATGCACGCACACATTCACACACACCAGTATGTTGGATTATATAACTGCATAACCTAATGTTTTTTCAGTGTTCAAAAAGTGTATTCTTCTTTCAATTTCTTTCCTTCTGATGACACTATGTGGACCTTTGGGCCTAGGAAACTCTCTGCTTTTTATTCCCAGTCTGGCTACCTATAGTTATAAATAGGTCTTCACTTCCTGTTCTGTCACAGAAAGGTAGATATGTAGTTTAAGCCAAAGTTCCTGAATTTGTCATCCCATATGATCAGATTTGCTCTTGCGATAATCCCATGACCAAACCCAGTTTTGAGGGCGTCCAAATATCTTGATTATTTCAAGCCAATTACCGATCATCCCTGAGGTTTGGTGGGCCTAGTTTCGTCCAGATAGATTTCTGAACCATAAAAAAGGCAGAGAGGGACTGGCGGTGGCGGTGGCGGTGGTGGCACACATCTTTAATCCCAGAACACAAGCAACAGAGGCAGGCAGATCTCTTGAGCTCAAGGCTACACAGAGAAACCCTGTCTCAAAAATCAAAACCAAACAGACAAACGAAGGCAGAGAAAGAGAGGAGTGTCGCTGAGCCTGGTGGGGGTTTTAGAAACCTCCAAGCCCACTGCCAGTGACATACCCCCTTTAATAAGCCTTCGCCCCCTAATCCTTCCCAGCAGACTCTTTACACTTTGGGGACTGAGCATGCGCACATATGAGCATATGGAGGCCAATCACATTCAAACTACCACAGATACTCACCACACACAGGCGAATGCCGAAGCATTTAACGTAAGCAAAAAGCAGTTGATAGATTTTGGCTTCGAGCTCCATTTTGGAAGGTGAGTGAGTCTTTTGCTTACCTTTGGTTTCTTTCTTTCTTTCTTTCTTTCTTTCTTTCTTTCTTTCTTCTTCTTCTTCTTCTTCTTCTTCTTCTTCTTCTTCTTCTTCTTCTTCTTCTTCTTCTTCTTCTTCTTTAAATAATTTACTCAGATTACATCCTGATTGTTATTCCTGTCACTTGTATTTTCCCGTCCCCCCTTCTTTTATCCTCCCCTAGGCCCGTGACAGAAGGGGACCCCCTCCCCCACAATATGGTCACAGCCTATCAGGTCTCATCTGGATAGCCTGCTTCCCCTTCCTCTGAGTGCCACCAGGCCTCCCCATCAAGGGGAAGTAGTCAAATAGAGGGCACCAGAGTTCATGTCAGAGGCAGTCTCCGCTTTCCCCACAACTGTGGAGAATGAGCTGTTCATTGGCTAGATCTAAATAGGAGGTCAAAGTTTACTATATGTATAGTCCTTGGTTGGTACAGCAACCCGTGCAGATTTTTTTTTACCACTTTAAAAAAAAATAAATCTCTTTTTGGTTTATTTATTATGTATACAGTGCACATCAGATCATATTATAGATGGTTGTGAGCCACCATGTGGTTGCTGAGAATTGAACTCAGGACCTCTGGAAGAGCAGTTGGTGCTCTTAACTGCTGAGCCATCTCTCCAGCCCCCCCCACCCCTGTGCAGACTTCTTACTTTTAAATCGTGTATATGTCTATGTCTCTGGGTATAGGTGTGTTAATGTGGTTACAAGTGCTCTTGGAGGCCAGAGAACAGCATCCCTTGAAGCTGCCGTTACAGATGGTTGGAAGCCACCAGACATGGGTGCTGGGAATTGAACTCAGGTCCTCTGCAAGAGCAGAGCATGCTCTTAATCTCTGAGCCATCTCTGAGTCATGTGAAGAGCCTCACGAAGGATCGCATCTCTAGGAAGGAGCTCACAGTTCTGACAAGACTTAGGGACGAGAATTCACTGAAGATGGCTTCTATTTTTTTTTTTAATCTTAAATATTGATGAGACTTTAACTTCACATATGAAATAGTTTTCTGTTGCTGTGATAAAACACATGACCAAGGTTACTTAGAGGAAAAAGTGTGTATTTTGGCTTATGGTTACAAAGTACCTTTAACTGTTTAAATTTAGCTAAACTTACTTACTTTCTCCCTATTAAACAGAAAGTGAAACTAAGTTGTAAATAGTCTGGCAATATCCCAGGTAAACTATGTTTGTGTCTTTTTTTTTACATACATATGAATATGTATGTATTTACTTATTTTGTGCATATGTGTGCTGTGAAGCACACACATACAAGTCAGAGGACAATTTTCAGGAGTCAGTTTTCTCCTTCAGGGTGTGGATTCTGGAGACGGACTGAGGTCAACAGGCTTGGTGGCAAGTGCTTTTACCTGCTGAGCCGTCTTGCAGCCCAACACAAACGTGAAATAAGTTGTAATGGAAGGTATCTTGTGCACTTTGTAAGAATTTCCTTAGAATTGAGAGGCATGACATAAAAGACATGCAACCTATTGCTATCCATATGTGTGCCTTTACTGAACGGTAATATTAGCACTCTAAGAGTTCATATTCATGAGCCTGAGATTGCATACAAAGCCATAGGTAATACAAATGTATAACATCTAGGATCTGAGTTAGTAGCTCTTCTTGATGACCAGTTTTGATGTAGGAAACATTAACAATATGGTCAGACCAAGCGGCAGCTTGGAGGTCACATCACCCCACCCCCACAATCATGCTGAACTCCCAAAGCCATACCAGACAAGCGGCTCACTACCAGAGTGGGCAGCGGGAGGAACGCAGACCCTGCTTACATTCAGCTTGCCTCTCCTCAGGGCTCCTTTATAGAGGGGCTGTGCCTACCACTGTTTGAATAAGTCATTCTAGTTCACCAATTTTCCGACATAAAACAGTATACTACCCTTAGGAGTAGCTAAAACTCTGGTTTAGAATGACTTTCTTGTATAAACCATGTATAAAATCCATTCTTATATTCTGAGGTAGAACATGTCAGTTCAGTTGATTAATGTGGCAATTTCTACTCTGCGTCTGACTGAGAGGCTGTGAAGTAGCTCCTCCAATGCCTGCTTTCTTGTGTGGTGCATTTTCTCTCTTGCCACTCTTAGGTTTGGGCTTCTACCAAAAAATGAAAAAAATAAAAGAATCATTTTTATCCCTAAAAAGTTAATGACTTTTCAGGTGTGCATTTTCTTCAACTCCACATAGAATTTAAGATAGACCTGGCTATTAAATGCTCCTAAGGCCTATAGGCCACTGGTCTGGAGGCCAGCTTGTGAGATTATTGGAAGTGAGGAAACCTTTAAAAGGAGGGGCCTAGTTATAGGAAGTTAAGTCATTTGGTGAGCAGACTTGAAAGGGATGGGGAGACCTTGGCCCCACCCTCTCCCACGCTCTTTCCCCTTCTGCCTCTGTGAGGTGAACAGAGCTCTTCCATTACATATGCCCATCTTGATTTGTTATGGCATAGTTAGCCCAAAGGTATGGGGACATGTGACTATGGGCTAAAATATCCAAAATAGTGTGCCAAAATACATAATTTTTCTTTATAAGTGCAGGAACTCTGTGCTTTTGCGACAGCCATGGGAAGCTGATTAACACAACTAGAAAAAAAAATCTAGGAGGAATTCTCACATTCTCAAAATGTCTCAGTTAAATTACTAACTGTAAATTGATAACAACCTAGCATTCTTCAGTAGGGAGAAATCTAACTCATCTATGGTATAACCATGGCACAAATTATCATATAGCTCGTGAAAAAAAAAAACATTCAGAAAGAGTCTGGGGAGATGACTCACAGTGAAACACTTGGTGTGCCAGTATGCAGACCAGAATTTAGACACCAGAACTCACATAAAACCTGAATGGGTTTGGAGGTCGACCAGTAATCCCAGCATGGGAGGCAGATACATCCCTGTCTGAACAAATTGATTGGCCAGACTAGATGAAACAGTGAGCTCCAGATTCAGCAAAAGACCCCTCCACTATATACATATATGTATGTATGTATGTATGTATGTATGTATGTATGCATGTATGTATGTATGCATGCATGCATATATGTGTATATATACACATATACATATATAATATATACATACATAAATAGACATAGACATGTGTATGTGTGTGTGTGTGTGTGTCATGAAGAGTGACTGAGATACCCAATGTCAACCTCTGGCATCCACATGAGCACATACATGAGTGCACATGTACCCACAACCTGCATGTGTGCACCCCCATGTCAACAGGCATACACCCACGCACGTATACCACACACACATAAAATGCACGGAGATGTCTTTGGGACATGTAAATTATCTTAGTCAGTGTTTTAGTGTTGTGAAGAGACACATGACCATAGCAACTCTTATAAAGGAGAGCATTTAATTAGAGCTTGCTTATAGTTTCAAAGGTTTAGTCCACTGTCATTTTGGCTGAAGGATGGAAGCATGTAGGCAGGCAGACATGGTGCTGGAGAAGTAGCTGAGAGTTCTACATCCAGATCCGCATGTTGTAGCATGTGTCATACATGTTGTAGTGCAAGTCAGGACTTCATTCCCTTTTTAGTATTGTGTACTATCCCATGTCATGAAGTTACTAGATTGCAAACATTTATATTTGTGCTTTTTCCATGTTTCAGCTATTATGTTTATGTGGATATATGTTTAATTTTTCTGTATATGTATATATGTAAATGATATGATGAAATATGAATAGACGTGTTGGGTGAAGTGTCTCTGGAAGGCCTTGCCCTTCCCTATTCCCTCTTCTTTGCTAACAATCATTAGACAACATTCCTAAACCTAGCCACCAAGGTCTATTCCCTTATTTGGCCACTTCCTCCCCGTGAGGAAAGCTGGCCAAGGTCCAGCTTGCAAAGTATTGAAGTCTAGCCATCAAAAGCCCCATTTTGGCCACTTTTTAAAACCCCCAAGACAGGGTTTTTCTCTGTAGCCTTGCCTTTCCTGGACTCAATTTGTAGACCAGGTTGGCCTTTAATTCACAGGATCCACCTCCCTCTTCCTCCCTGATTGCTGGGATTAAAGGTGCCACCATGCCTGCCTATTTTCGGCCATCTTAATTAACATGCACAATCAAAATTAACCAACTCATCCTAACATGGGGTTTACCCTTTTATCTTTATAACTTTTCACTTGCCTATTGGCCACATCTGTCTCCTCCTCTCTATCCAGAGGAGTCCTGTGTTCCCCCATATCCCTTCCCCTTCTTCTTTGCCCATCTTCCCCTCTCTCTTTTGTTCCCTTCCCTTTCTCTCTTCTCCTCTATCTCCTGTCTTTGTCCTCTTCCCATTCTCTCTGTTCTTCTGGAGGCAAATAAGCCTCCTTTGTGCTGAGAACTTGGTCTTGGGGTATTGTGAGAAGACTCCAAGGTCCCTACAGTTGCGTCGTGTAGAAATTGTACTCTTAAGGTTCGCATGACCAGTCCCGTCAGACTGTTTTCTCAAGAAACTGTATCACATCTCAAAAACCACAAGCAATGTGTCACTGTCCCAGGTTTCCTGCATCCTCACCAGTGCTTCTGTCATCTGCTTTTATGACCATAGCATCCTAGTGGGAGTAAAGTCATTTCCCTATGCTCTGGAGGGTAAGCACCTGAACCAAGGATGCTTCCCTCAGAAAGCATTATAAGCAACCACAAAAATCCAAAGCTATCAACCACTGGCATTCAGTCCTCCCTCTGTGGGGGCTAGGCTGGGCATTCATTCTGGTTTTATTTCATGTGTCTTCATTCCATGACTGAGATTGCTTCTTTCATGGAGGAGGGTCCACTCTCAAATGACAAGGGGAAACACTCTGTGGCCAGGATCTGGCACATGACACTTCTGCTTCTAAATTGTTGTCCAAAACGTTCCTGTCACCGAATTCAACTGAAATATAGCCATTAAGTAAACTTGGCGTGCAGAATCTAAGAGCAAGAGAGTGCAGTTTTATGAAGGAAGAAACTGAGTTATTGGGAATCATCAGTTTGCCTCCCCTCTCAGTTCTGCCTCAACTCTATCTTATTTCCTATTTACCATCACTGTAAATCCACTATTGCACTCAGCCTTCAGGGCATCTCCAAATCTCAGAAATTCCATTCCTTCCTCCAAATAGTGTCTTCTCCCAAGTTCTCCATTTGTGAGAACAAATTGGAATTTGAAATTATTAGAAACGGAAGTGATTAAGAACTAAGTGCACTGGGTGTCATCAAAGCTGTTCTTTTCTATCAAATATTGCTACTTGCTACCCAGAATTCACTGGTTTACCTCTTTGTATACAAATCACCGAGTCTAGGAGCAGCAAAGCATCTGTTGAACAAGTGTGAGAAGCGGCATTCATAGTCCCAGAGCCCTGAGAGATGCTGAATAGGCCCAGTGCCCACTTGTGATCCCAGCATGCAGAGGTAGAGTCAAGAGGTCCCCAGGGCAAGCTGGCTGACCAGACTAGTGGAAACAGTCTCTCTAGCTACATGATAGGTGAGAGAAGTATGGAAGAATATGGAAATAGAAGGATCCAGAGGGTCCTAGAAGCCTACAAGAAGAACATCATGATGGGCGGGTCTGGACCCAGGGGAGTCTGCTCAAGCTACTATACAAACCAAAGACAACACATGCAGTAAGCATTGAACCCCTTACTCAGATCTTGTCACGAGACAAGACATTATCCACAGTCGTGTGGAGAATACGGACTGACTCTGACATGAACTCTGGTGCTCCATATTTGACCACTTCCCCTTGGTGGGGAAGCCTGGTAGCACTCAGAGAAAGAATAGGCAGGCTACCAAGATAAGACTTGATAGGCTGTGACCGTATGGTGAGGGAGGAGGTCTCCTTCTGTCACAGACCTAGGGGAGGGGAATAGGGTGAAAGAGGGAAGGAAGGAGGAATGGGGGAGGGGGAGACAAACAAGGGGGTAAACATTTAAATGTAATTTGAATAAATTAATAAAAAAGGAAACAATAAAGACAAGATGGACTGAGAGAGAGAGAGAGAGAGAGAGAGAGAGAGAGAGAGAGAGAGAGAGAGAGAGAGAGAGAGGTCCTCAATATAAAACATGGAAAGCCATTAAGGGAATTATCCAGGATCCATAGACCTGACTTCCACAGGCATGCGCACATGTGCACATGTACACACAGGTGTACCCCAAACATGTGAACAAACACTTACACACACAGCATGTAGACATACATATGAAGACAAATTCCAGTGACTGACTCTGAGTCACGTGGCACACGGCTGTAATCCCAACTCTTATAAGGCTGAAGAAGGGGTACCACAGGTGAAAGCTAGCCTGGGCTACAGGGAGTCCAAGATCTTTCTGACTTGCATAGTCAGACTCTGTCTCAGCAAAGGAACAAGTCCCAAGTGATCTTAATTTAGAGTAGTAAAACATTTTAGTTTACATTTTTTTTTTCTTGCAGCCTCTCATCTGGAGCTGACACTGACCTTGTGAAAAGTCAGCTATGGATTCTGGACACCTCCGATTTCTTTTTTTGCTCCTGTGTTGTCTGGCACATGGTTCTTGAACCTGAGGGGGTAATGGCCATATTTTAAAGATGAGGTGATGATCCAGGTGAAAGCAGGAGCCTAAGAATCCGGGCACAGCATGGAAGGAGCAAGGCAGACACACGGGGGCACTCAAGGACTCCTGCCCCACTAGGGTGCCACTGAATGTCCCATTCTTGTTGATAAGACATCACTGGCTTTAAGTTTCCTACTGCGTAATTTAGAAATTCTGTAGTATGACGTCTAACACTCCTTCAGATTTCTATTCTTTGGTCTCTTATCAACTACCCATTCAAGATGGAGTCCTCCTGACTGGGCTCCCTGTCCCTGGGGAGATGCGAACACACGAACACACCCCTTAGTTCAGATATGGCGCCAAACCATAGAACTGTCCATACAAGTCTGGCTTGGTGAACCCATGAGTTTAATTGGGGTTATTTATAGGCACATGGGTGAGAGGTTATCCACAGGACCACAGGCAACTAATTTACAGGTGACCACACCACTAAATAGCAGGCTCTCCCACAAGTTCTTAATAGCTTACGTATCCCTAGGAAGAAAGAGGACTTCCGGCATCTCCTGGGTCCTTCCGCAGTTAGGGAATGTTCCTGGGCCAGCCCAATCGTGAGGATTTCTTGTAAGTAATCCCAACCCAATCTAATTTCAAGACATCAACAGCCAAATCACGTCTTGAGAACATTTTCCCCACACTCATCCTTCTATGCTTTGTCCTGTCCTACACTGAGAGCAGTGGTTCTCAGCCTCTTGAATGCCTCAGCCATTTAATACACAGTTCCTTGTATTCTGGTGACAACCTCCCCACCAGCCATAGAATTATTTTCATTGCTACTTCCTAACTGTAAGGTTGCTACTGTTGTGAAATTCTAATGTCAATATTTTTAGAGCTAGAGGTTTGCCAAAGGGGTCACAACCCACAGATTGAGAACCTCAGATTTCGAGGCTCTTGCCAGGGGTCTCAATCACCCAGTGGAAGAGTAGTTCTCACTTTGTCCCTTCTCTGGAACCTCGGCTCTGCCACTGGTCCCCTGTTCTGCCAGCTTGGGCTCCTATTATCATAGCTCCTCCTCAAGGGCTCTGACTTGTACCCAGGTCTTCAGCGTTTGCTTCTTCAGCTCTGTGGTGACAATAGCTCCTCGACATGACTCCCATATAGGCACCTTCAACACCTCTCTTCTGTGAGATCTCTATACTTGCTTGTCGTGTTTTGGGGCTGCATGGGGGCCATCTGCAGTGAATTGCTTCCAGCTGCCATCCATCTTGCCAAAGTAAAACTCTCTGCTGTGTGGTTTGGGGTTTGCATTTCAGTAACTTTTTTTTCTCATAATCCTCCATTCACTTGAAATCCCATTGCTCCATCTCTGTGTCTAGCTGTCTTTCAAGACCCTCTTGAGGACCATTACCCACAAGGAGACTACCATGTCCCCCACACTCAACACATACTTGACAATGTTTTTTTCTTTATTTCTTTCTTTTCTTTTCTTTTTTTTCCTGCTTTACCTTATACTGGCTTGTATACATGTGACATTTGACCACCTGGTCAACTCTTTGAAGTCGGAACCCACATCTAGGTCTGGCGAGCTTTCATTTCTCCTTTTTCCATTTTTGCTTCATCCAACCTCTGGCTGTTCTCCAAGGCTTGACAGCAAATGGACACTCAATCATTCGTTGTTATCAGGACTTCCTGTTTACTGCTTGGGGCTACTTCCTAAAACTAGACTATGTTCCGGTTGTGATGGACACTTTTCTACAAATATACACATTTTTCTTCAGCAGTAACACAGGCAACATTTGTTCAGCAGGCAACATTCACCTCTATTACGTACAGTTGCCTCCCGGTATCTGAAGGAAAAAAAAAAAAAAACTTTTTCTGGAACTTCCTGCAGACGGCAAAATCTGCTGATGCTCAGGTCCCTTATAAAATGGTGTATAAGACCTATAAACACCTTCTAATATGCTTGAAGCATCTCTGTACTGCTTATAATAACAACATCTGACAAAACGTAGCCACTTTGTGAGCACTTGCGTACTTATTATACTGCGTTGCTTAAGGAATTAGTGTCAAGAAGAAAGTCTTTACATATTCTGGGCAGATAAGAAAATTCATATTAGGTTTTGATTGAATGTCAGGATATGAAACTCTTGGTGTGGAGGCCTAACTATCTCTGGTAGAGGGTTTTATTAGTTACTGTTCTGTTGCTGTGTGCAAAAGAGTATATTTGAGATCATGGTTCCAGAGGAATAATAGTTTGTTACAGTGGGGAGGCATGGCAGCAAGCAGCAGGCATGTGACAGGAACAGAAAGCTAAGCACTAACATCTTTAGCCTTGGTAAGTAGAGAGAACAAACTGGAAGCAGGTTGAGGTCATGAACTCTCAAAGCCTGCCTCCACTGATTTCCACCAGCTTCATCTTCCCAAACTCTCCAAACAGTGCCACCAGCTAGGAGCTAAGTATTCAAATACCCAAGCCTACAGGGGCTATTTCTCATTCAAACCATGATGATTTTATTTAAAGATTTTCAGGTGATAAATTTGATTTTCTTTTTTTTTTTAATTTTATTTTTTTTATTTTTTACTTATTATGTGTACAGTATGATCAGATTACATTATAGATGGTTGTGAGCCATCATGTGGTTGCTGGGAATTGAACTCAGGACCTCTGGAAGAGCAGTCAGTGCTCTTAACCACTGAGCCATCTCTCCAGCCCCTTGAATTTCTTTTAATACTTCCCTTAGGTGTTAAAAAGAAAAACTCATGTGTGCTCCCACATTCTCCTGCATCTGACAGTACAGACCTGAAATCCCAACACCTTAGGAGGCTGAGGTAAGAGGATTGCAGGCTCAAAGCATTCTTGGACTACAGCATGTAGCCAGCTGTGCCGGTAAAGGGACCCTCTCAAAATAAATGTAAGAGACTAGAAAGATGGGTAAATGGGTCCCTAGTTAAATGATTTATTTCTACAATCGTTGCCTTATTCATGGTGTCTCTTCATAGCAGCAGAACAGTAACCAAGATAAAAATTGGTACCAGGAGTCGGGTATTTCTGCGGCAGGCCTGACCATGGTGTTGTTTGGAGCACTGTGAAAAACCTTGGGACTTTGAACTAGAAAAGCAGTCAACCACTTTAAGCAAAGCTTACTGATCCGTCCTGGTGCGAATGTGGACAGCGCTGAGGGTGAACATTAGAAAGAGGCCTAGACAATATTCTTGTGATATTTGACCAAGAATGTGGCTGCTTTGGGCCCTTGTCCTGAAAATCTGCCTGAGGCTAAATTGAAGAGTTTTGGATTAGTGGTATTGGTAGAAGAGATTTCAAGACAGCCTAATATTGACTGTGCTACGTGATTGTTAGTGGTCATTCTTATGTAGATCTACAGAAGGAGCAAACAGGTCAAGAAAAACTGCAAAATGTACAGTCTGAAGTGAAAAGGAGCACCAGAAAGTGTTTTGTTATAGCCAAGTCCTGTGCTCAAAGCAATAAAAAGCTTAAAGAAAAGCTTGATGCTAAATAGGATAAAGGGAGCGGTGATGTCAGGGAAAGACTCCACCTTGTAAAAAGGAATTAAAGAAAATATTAAGAACAACAGAGGGGTGTCATTGAAGGACAGGGCCAAGTTTCAGCCCTAGCAAATGGATGAAGTCGGTAGCTTTGGCCACAGAGTTCTGGCTTTAGAGTCAAGGATATAAAGAAAGAGTTGTGGCATCTTCCTCCATAGCTAAGGAAAGCCACTGGGGCCAGGCCTGTGTCAGGAGTGTCCCTGCATGGAGGCCCAGAGAGGCCACTGTGTGACGCTTTGAGGGTGAAGCCTGGGTTGTATTGGATACCCCAAGATGTTGGAGATGGCAGAATCACAAGATACTTGCCAAGTAAATCTGTAGACAGAGTGTGGAACTAGCTCAAGAGACAGAACTGTGTGGCAGTCAACAAAGCTGTAATGGATTGGAGATCTTAAGGCATGGAGTATCAAGCATGGAGCTGCAGAATTTGGAGTTTTCCCTGCTGGCTTTTGATCTCGCTTTGGTCCAGTATTTCCTCACTGTGCTCCTTTTCCTCCTGTTTGGAATGGTGATGTATATTCCATGGCACTGTATATTAGAATTATGTGATCTGCTTTTTTTTTTTTTTTTTTTTTTTTTTTTTTACAGGAGTTACAGTTAAGGGATTGCTCTTAGTCTCCTAACTTCTGACTTGCAAAAACAGAGTGCTGAGATTGTCAAAGGCTATGAGGACTTTTAAAGGTGGACTAAATGCATTTCACATTATGATGTGGCTTCAAGCCTATGGAGGCCTGGGAGTGGAATGTGATGGCTTGAATGAGACTGGGCCCCCATAGGCTCATATATTCAAATGCTTAGTCACCAGGGGGAGGATCTTTTTGATAGGATTAGAAGGTTTAGGAGGCATGGCCTTGTTGGAGGAAGTGTGTCACTGGCTTTTCAAAAGCCCATGCCAGACCCAGTTACTGCTCCAGTACCTGTCTGTATGCTGCTATGCTCCCCATCATAATAACTGACTAAGGCTCTGAAACTGTAGGCAAGCCCCAATTTATTGCTTCCTTTTCTAAGCGTTGGCTTGGTCACGGTGCCTCCTTACAGCATTAGTACAGTGAGGAAGATAAGCACTGGTAGTCATAATTGCCTGAACTGTAAGCAAAAATGATACTCTTCAGACTGCAAAAGGATCAAATACGTGTACTTCTAGGTAACAGAATATTATTCAGTGTTAAGCCATAAAAAGACATAAAAGATTCTTAAATGCCTCTGACTAAGTAATAGGAGAAAAATCTGAAAATCTAGAAAAACCGAAGCTGAGCAGACAGTCAAAAGACTTAACAGTTGCCATAGGTTACTGGGGAGAGAGGGCTAACAAGGCAGACCACAGAGAATTTTAGGACAGTGAAACTGCTCTTCAGGAGACGATAGTGGTAGGAACATCCTTACATATTTGGAAGAAGAAAAACAACAACATCAGGATACACATCAGTGTCAGGGGCGCAGGGGCTGGCTTTGGGTAAACCCTGTTGCTAATGAGTCATTAATTCATTAATATAGGTTCATGGCTACTAATACATGTAGCATTGGAACCAATGTCCATAGGTGAGAAGACTGTGTGTACAGAGAAGGATAGAGAGGCTTTTCTGCTCAATTCTACTGTAATCATGAGACTTTTCTAAAATAAAATGCATGCGTTAAAGGGGAAAAGAAAAGAAAAGCTATGTCATAACTTATGCCAAGCACGCGGTGACTGAAAGAAAGGAAAAGAGAATCTATGTTGTAACTCATGCCAAGCACTCAGTGACTGGGCCTATCAGTTACCAGTTACATTTCGTTGTACCTGCCGGAGACTGGAGACTCCAAGAGAATTTAGAAGCACCTCAAACAAGATCAAAGTACTTGCCCATAAATTCAGTGTAGAGGTCAAGCTGGTCAGGGCCGGGACAGGGACCCCAGAAGTAAACAGAACCGCATCGTCTTTCTCCATTTCCTCTCCACTAGTCTCCCCTGTGTAGCAGCTTCATTGTCTCAGAGATGGTTTCTGGAGCTTTAGTTATCTTGTTTGCATTCCTAGCTGGAAACGGAAAGATGAGATGGGACGAGGCGAGGACCCTCCCAGCTGACCCTTCTGTTTGAAGGGCTTTTGCAGAAGTACCTCTCAAAGACTTCTGCCTCTGTCGCTCCCCCACCCCCACTCCCAGGACCTCAAAGAAGCAGGAGACACAGCTTACAGCTCTGCAGCTCTTTGTTCATATCTCCATCGCAGCAACATGGGCGTTCTTTTTGGTAAACTATATAGACATACGTAGAAATACATAGTAGGGTCTGGTTTTCTGTCTTATGTGTAATCATTGAGATAGTTTTCAGCTCTCTTTCCCACCCCGTGCTGGCATGCCAACTCCCCTCATGCTAGGAAACCAATAATATACACTGCATTCTTTTTCTTTTTCTTTCTTTCTTTCTTTTTTTTTTTTTTAGAATTTATTATGGTTGGTTGAAAGAGTCTTGACTCTTAATTTGAGCACTGGTAGAGTTAGTGATCCTTTCTGCCTCTAGGACATCTGAAAATTTGAAAATTATACCAGGATGCTGATAAAAGAGGCCACCTTTGAAGTCAGTGTCAGCACAAAGCAATGTGCAACAACCAAGTCATATTTCCTTACCTCGCCACAAGGATGTCATAAACACTTCTATTAAATGCTTACTTAATTCCAGGTGCTGTGTTCTATACATTCTGTTTTATATGTAAATTACAACATATACGATGGAGCCATTAGAAGCAGTGTTGTAGATGAATATTTATTAATATGAAAAACATGGCCAGCATGTTATCAAGATGAAAAAGGCTCTGAAATCAGAAGCACAGTATGAACATGTATTTGTTCACCTAATTCTAGAAGGGCTAACATATGTTTTAGGGTTATCTCAGAGTGATTAGAATAATGTTTTTTTCCCTTTTATTTTCCTGTCACCTATATTTTCATCAATGTTCATCAAAAGAACAAGAAGCAAAATTGATCAAAGCCAGGTGCAACAGAGCATGACTGGGAATAAAAAAATAAGACTTGGAGGCTAGCCTGTGCCACACAGTGTGACCCTGGGTCAAAAATAAACAACAGCAAATTATTAAAAAGAGATTCTTATAGAAATGACATGACAGTGGGTTTACAAAGGATAAGACTGACTGCTAGATCTGGGACACTGGTTACAGAGTGATCCCAGTGTGACTAGAGAGTCTCTGACTGTGGAGCACACAGAGCAAGGGCCATCTACAAGGCAGAGCTACAGGGCGGGTAGAATGGAGACTCAAACAGATTCCTGGCCATGTGGAAATCCCAGATAAAAAGCAATATGGGATTTTTTTTTTTTTAACCTTATTTCCCTTTGGGACTACCAATTGGGATGGTGTGTCTATCTAATCTAGTTTTAAAGAGACAGTGATAGGTCAAATTCCATACCTAATAATCCATCCAAAAACATAGTTCTTACACAAAAAGTATATTTGTGCATATGCGTGTGTGTGTGTGTGTGTGTCTGTATGTGTGTGTGTGTGTGTGTGTGTGTGTGTGTGTGTGTGTGTGTGTGTGTGTGTGTGTGTGTGTGTGTGTGTGTGTGTGTGTGAAGTGAGGCAGAGCTCATCACCTCTCTAGGTGGTTCTTAAATGCAGGGCTTGGCTTCCTCTTCTTTCTTCTCATGCCCCTTCCGTGATCTCTGCAGCTTGCTGGCTTCCATGCAGCCTGGGACATTTGGCCTCAGGGCCTCTGAGGTGTATTGAGAAGAGGAGGGAAGAGATTGGGGTCAAGTAAGGCCGCACTGTTCTTGCAGTCTTGTTTTCCCTAGAGTTGCACAGTCTTGGTTTTACTGCCTTTTATTTAGTATAATAGTGGGTGAGATCCACACTTGGGGAGGGGAGGGGGTTGTTGAAAATGTTACCAATGTGGCTTGTTTTGTTTGTTTGTTTGTTTTGGAGACAGGCTCTCACTGTATAGTGCTGCTTGTCCTAAAACTCACCCTGTTATGATATATGAATAAAGGCCAGGCTGGCCTTAAACTCACAAAGGCCTCCCTGCCCCCTCCTCCCAGGTGCTGGGATTAAAAGCATGTGGCACTCACTGTGCTTTAAAAGTCCCATAGATGAGGTTGAGCTGGAATTTCTGCATGCCTGGTTTATAGACAATAGACTCTGAGGTAGGGACCTGTAATATCTTATTTAAGTGAAAAGAGACGTGCAGATGAGGCCAGAAGGGGAAGAGAGCAAATCAAGATGACGTATTTTCTTGCTGGTCACAGCTTCCCTATGGGCTCAAAGGGAAGAGGGCACTATAGCAGGGAATATAGCCCAAGATAGAAGCCCCAGTGAACAGCTGATGGAAGAGACCAAACTGCTCTGTTTTACATCTCCATTTTGGCACAACAACAACAACAACAACAATAACAACAAAAACAAAAACAACAAAACACAGTGCCCTACATATTAGTGACTAGCTCATGGTTTCCTAAGTCCGAAGTCAGTTTACCCAATGGCTGAGGTCCCTGTGACATCAACATGCTGGCCCAGCAGAGTTCTTATCAAGGCTGTGGGGAAGATGTTGGCCCACTTTCAAACTCACTCTTGCTTTCAGAAGAACTGACTACTTCCTGCTTGTAGAACCCTTGTTGGGGAACAATGACTGGTGTTTCCCAAAACTGTCCCCAGCTCCTAACTACCACGTGCACCCTGTCACATAGCCTCTCTGTCCTCAGGCTTACAATAACGTATCATGTCTGCTTTGCGCTTCAGATCTCTACTTTCATCTGTTAAAATGAGGCAGAAAAATCTATTTTCCTTCTACGACTTTTGCCAATAGCATGTTAGGCACTCAATAAATAGATTTTGAATGAACTATGACAGACAGAAAATAAACAGTAGAGAGTATTTACCACACTATGCACTTTAAGTATTTTAAAAAAGATTCTCAATGTAATAGTCATCAGAGAAATGCAAATCAAAACGACTCTGAGATTCCATATTACACTCATCAGAATGGCCAAGATCAAAAAACTCAAGTGACAGTACATGCTGGTGAGGATGTGGAGAAAGGGGAACACTCCTTCATTACAGGTGGGAGTGCAAACTTGTACAACCACTTTGAAAATCAATCTGTCGCTTTCTCAGAAAACTGGGAATAGGGCTTCCTCAAGACACAGCTATTCCTCTCCTTGGAATATACCCAAAAGATGCTCCAGCACACAACAAGGACATATGCTCAACCATGTTCATAGCAGCCTTATTCATAATAGCCAGAACCTGGAAACAACCTAAATGTCCCTCAGTCGAAGAATGGATAAAGAAACTGTGGTATATTTACACTATGGAATACTACTCAGCTATTAAAAACAAGGAAATCCTGAAATTTGCAGACAAATGGATGGAACTAGAAATGATCATACTGAGTGAGTTAACCCAGACTCAGAAAGACTCACATGCTATATATTCACTTATCATTGGACACTAACCCAAAAGGGATATCCACTTACCAGGAGATTGGGATAGATGCAGGGACTTCCTATTGGGACTCTAGATGAGAGAAATATGGAAGAATGGGGAAATAGAAGGATACAGAGGGCCCTAGAAACCTACAAGAAGAACATCACGACAGGTGGATCTGGACCCAAGGGGGTCTGCTCACACTACTGCACCAACCAAGGACAATACATGTAGTAAACATTGAACTCCTACTCAGATCTAACCAATGGACAGGACAGTCTCCACAGTTGTGTGGAGAGCGGGGACTGACTCTGACATGAACTCTGGTGCCCCACATTTGACCACTTCCCTGTGGTGGGGAGGCCTGGTGGCACTCAGAGAAAGAATAGGCAGGCTACCAAGATGAGACTTGATAGACTGTGACCATACGGTGGGGGAGGGGGGCCCCCTTCTGTCACAGACCTAGGGGAGGGGAATAGGGTGTAAGAGGGAGGGAGGGAGGAACGGGAGGAGACAAGCAAGGGATAAAAATTGAGATGTAATCTGAATAAATTAATAAAACAAACAAAAAATTCTTTAATTCTGTATAAATTATATCTCTGAATCTCAGGGAAGTAATAGGCGACATCTCTGCAAAGCCAAGTCAATATGAATTCAGTTCACTAAAAACCAACATTTGTTCAATAAACACACTTATTTTGCTTGGTAATTCTCCTACTTCAGGAACAGGGACTATATCCAAATAGTGGGGACTTTCACCTCCAACAAAAGCCTAACTTGGTAACAGCTAGGCTTTCACTGTGACACCAGAGGAATGGGCAGAGGTACTCTTTTCTACATTTCACCGGATACTAAGCATAAAGAAACACAACTGGGGTTGAGCCATGCAAATGAACTCGTTTTAAACATTTGACATGATTTTCAGCAAAATCATAATGTAAGCTCCTAAAGGCAGGAATACATACATTTTACACTGTATCATTTCTCAGTAAATTTATATGTGTATAAATTTCTGTTTAGTAAATATTATCTTTAATTTGTGACCCTATACAGAGTCACTTTCAAAATACCTAGTTATAATAATCCCATATATTAAAATGCATCCATAATGAATTCAGTTACCTATGAGGAAAAAATCTATAAGGTATTCTTTTGTCATGTGAATATATTAAATTGTAAACAAAATATGTTAGCTAAGTCTTCAGATTTTTTTTTTAAGCCTTCAGAATTTTGACTGCTTCATCACCAATGACTCTTCCTTTAAGAATATTGAAGCTGTTTTATTGCAGGATACTTTTTTTTTATCCTGTGTGGTATATTTTATAAAACTGTAATTTCATTAAAATCACCATTGTCTTAGTAATAAAGTAGTAATGATCATCAAAAAATTTTTTTTATGAACCACATAACATCTAGATAAAATGAGGAAGACAAACTACAAGTGACACATTGAGAGTGCTCCTGTCTTCGGAGACTATGCATGCAATTTTCACATATCCATGACACAGTTTGAAAACACATCTCACAGTGAGTTGGGAGGACCTGATCACTCATTTTATCAAGAGTGTAGACAGACAGAGTGTGGAAAGGACTAAACATCACACAGATAGTCAAGATAGGGATTAAAGGAATCCAGATCTCAAACTCTCTAACTCAGTTGCATTTAAAAATGTCTCATTGTAACTCGGGATAGCAAGGACTGCCCATACATTTTAGATGTGCATATCAAGTGTACCACTAAAATCAAGATTATTTTGCTTACTATACCATAGCAGAGTGCTAAGGCATCATGAATTCTGAGCATCCCAACCTTTCTTTCTTGACCCCCACCTCCTCAGTTTTTTGAGACAGGTTTTCCCTATAGCCCTGGCTGTCCTGGAGCTTGCTCTATAGACCAGGCTAGCTTTGAGATCTGCCTGCCTTTGCTTCCTGAGTGCTGGCATTAAAGGTGTACAACCCGCCCCCCCTCCCTGCATTCCAATTTCTAAAGTCTAGGGCAAAAGATCTTAGAACAATTCTATGTTTTTTGCAGAGAATTAAATGAGAAGGATTTGGTCCCTAATTTTCTATATCATTTTTGTTGTTGTTGTTGTTTGAGACAAGCTTTCATTTATGTAGCCTTGGCTGTCCTGGACTCACTTTGTAGACCAGGCTGGCCTCGAACTCACAGAGATTGGCCTGCCTCTGCCTCCCTGAGTGCTGGGATTATAGGTGAGCATCACTGGGAGCCCAGCTGCTTTCTATTTATTTTTAAACCACATTCTGGGTCCACTCATTTGATTTTACTAACCATCAATGTGCTTAACTGATCTAAACACCAATCTAAGTCATGAGTCACAGATCAGTAGAAAGCTTGTTGGTATATGCACCTATGTGTTAATGATATATACGCCTATGAGCTACTGATATATATGCCTATATGCTAATGATATATACGCCGATATGCTAATGATATATACGCCGATATGCTAATGATATATACGCCAATATGCCAATGATATATATATATATGCCTATGTAATAATGATATATACTCCTATGTGCAAATGATATATATGCCTATGTGTTAGTGTTCAGTTTTATAGCCGGTGAAAAAAGAAAAGGAACAATTTAATGTGAACAGCAACCTCCTGGAAGATTCTCATATTAGAATCGGAAAAGCTTAACCTAGAATTGATGAGTACCACAGATCAAGATAAAAGAGAGTGAATGATTGAGAAACTTAAATTTGGGGAAAAAAAAAACTTTTCAAATGTGAATGGAAAAAATGTTTCTTTAAGAAGAAAATATAACCATTGAGCTTAATTAAAAGGTTACCATATAAAAATACCACTTCAGTAATAAAAGTCTTCATAATTTAAAAAATAAAAACAAAATTTTATGCTTTGTCTGCAAAAAAAGCATACAGTAATTTGAAAGGATTATGGGTTCCAAAGGATGACCGTATAATAGGCTCGCCTTGATAAAACCTAGTATAAAATTTGTGTCTATCCTTCATCTACAAACTCAAAAGGGTCACTTCTGAGAACAAATGGAATGAAACAAACTGACTGGATTTCCCAATTTTTATGTGTTTCTCTTAGATTCTAGGTTAATGGAAAAAAATCACACAGACACATACAAACAACAGCAAAAACAACAACAAAACAAAGAAAACACACACACACACACACCCCACAACACCCCCAGAAGTTGGAATTTTCTGCTTGCTAGACTCTGTGCATTAAACAAACAAACAAACAAACAAACAAAATAAAAAATCCAAGGAGATAATGGATTTCCCAGTATAAAATTAGCTGACTGAAATCCTGGGTAACTTTTGCCTAAACCCATCCCCAGAACTTTATCTGTCCTTCTGACAAAATGTAACCAAATAAGAATCAAACCAGAAGCCCATGTTATGGATATTATGGACATATGAAAAATACATGCAGGAAAGTTAAGTATGCGAACACACACACACACACACACACACACACACACACACACACACACACACACACCGTGCAAACCTGGCAGCTAGGGAATGTGTGTGCACTTGTTAGAAGGTGAAATTTCAGTCCCTTTGATGAAGGTACCATCTTTCAGCCAAGCCCTGACAAAACCTCTGGTGCCTGTTAGACCACTCCCTTGCGATTCAGTTGCTGGGCTCCAGCTGGAGGTATGGGGGTGGGGGGTGAGGGGTGGGGGGTGGGCTCTTCCTCTCCATCAGAGCTAAGCGTTCCCAGACCCACCACCAGCCCTGGGTTCCTGCAGAGCACTCAACGTACACAGAAGAGTCCCGACATTGCAAAGAGCAGCTGCAAATGGATTTAAAATGGCAACGCCGACCAATCAGCATTGTTGCGCCCAAGCAGACATTTACACGTGCCTCAAATACGGCGGAACCTGGTGGCAGAGCTTAGCTCCCCGCTTTAGGGCTGCAAAGTAGGCATTTTTATTCTAAGGTGGTCTATATCTTTGTAAGAACATTTCTTTACCGGGTGAACATTTTTATTTTGGAGTCAGTCCAAAACAATTTTTGGGCGCGATGTGTGAAAATCTGAACCTAAGTCCCACCCCCAACCCCCTTTTCCAGTTTTGTATTTTTCAAGGATGAGGAAGAAGTACATTTTAGAACATTCTCCAACGTTTAAAAACTGACTGTGGCCACAATAGTGTTCACATAACAGAAACAGCCCTGGCTATCAAATTAGGACTTAGCAGAAAGGAAATCTGAAGGGAGAAGGTTAAATGAAGGTAAAAAGAAGGAAAAACTAGGCAATTGATGCAGTTGTGAGGTAAGGCATCTGTAAGGTCCTTATCCTTTATGGGAGTCCGAAGATGGTTGTGCAGCGCCAGCTCCTCCAGTAGTCAGTGCCGGAGGAATGAAACGCTCAGTGAAGAAGCTGGCACATTCGGTGTTCCTGGGTGCGGTGTGTAAGTGTGTGTATTTGTTGCGAATGTGCTTGCTGGCCCATCCATGTGCCTGGAAGTGTGCATTTGTTTGCGTGTGTGTTTACCAGTGCACTGTGTGTGTGTACGTGCATCTGCGTGCAAGTATGCGTGTGGTCACACTTGTGGGCACATGTATCTTTGAGCTCCCTGTGTTTGTGCTCCTGGCCCGTGCACTCTGTGGTAAGGGCACTTCTGAACATAGCAGGGCTGTATGGAGCATGCTGCCACTCCTTGGCCGCCCTTTCCGCGGGGCTGAAATAGAAGGCGGCGGTAGTTGGCCCTGAATGCTTCCGGAAACCTCTGGCTCCACTCTGTGGAAGCGCAGGTAGAAGCCAAGCTACATAGAGTGGTTCTGAGGTACTTATTTTCTCTCGCCTTCTCAGGACGACCGCCTTGGAATGGCCACCGGCGGCGAGCCGGCTGGAGAGCCAAGGTCCTGTCTCTTTAACCCCACCGCCGGCGGGAGCACGTGAGCCAGGGCTCCGGGTGCCACCCGGGCGCCGCCGCCGCCGCCGCCGCCGAGGCAGTTGTGTTTCGAACGCTGCCTCTGGCCGGCGGCCAGGCTTCTTGCTCGGCGGTCCGCCTAGACTGCCCCCTCCTCTTGCTTCTCCAGCAGCCCCCTCCCCTTTATCCTCCCAGGCTCAGAGGTGGGCACTCCCCGCCTCCCGCTACCCCCTCCGCAAGTGGGAGCGCGAGAGCGCGTGTGTACACACACACACACACACACACACACACACACACACACACACACACACACTCATCCCTCTTGAATCTTGGGCAGGAACTCAGAAAACTTTCAGCCTGGGCAGTGCGCACCGGGCGCAGAACTCAAGAGGCCAGCAGCTTGTCCCTCAGCGTCTCTGCAGTGCCGCCGTCGCCTGGCCCCGCCACCCGAGGAGGCGCAGTGCCACCCACTGCTCTATTCCTTGCTAGAGCTGAGCAAAGCGCCCTACCCAATCCCGGCAGAACCTTTCCATCCTCTCCTTGCTCTCCGACGACACAAGTCTGTCTCTCCGTCTCTGGCCCTCTCTGTCTCTCTTTGTCTCTCGGTCTCTCAGTCTGCTCTTTCTGTCTCCCTGCCCACCTCCCTTCTCTCTCACTCTCTGTGGGGTGGGGGAGAGGAGGAGGAATTCTTTCTCCGCCTAACATTTCAAGGGACACAATTTACACCAAGTCTCTTCCCTTTCCAAGCCGCTGCCGAGCGTTCTCAGTACCCACAACTCCCGATCCTTAGAGGAGAGGGGAGCCCTCTCTACCTTCAACTCTCCTTTGCTTCCCGCCTCCTCTCACTACCTCCACCTCCACCTCCGCCACCCACCGCCCGCAGCGCCTCCTCCTCCTCCTTCTCTTCTCCTCCTCCCTTCTCTCTTTTTGGCAGCCGCTGGACGTCCGGTGTTGATGGTGGCAGCGGCGGCAGCCTAAGCAGCAGCAGCCCTCGGCGCGCGCGCCAGCTCGCCAGCTCTCGCGGTCCTGCCCTCTTCAGCCTTCTTCATCCAGTCTCCCGAAAGGTGCTGGGCGGATCCAGAGCGGCAGAGGCCAAGCGGTGGTAGCGGTGGTAGAGGCGGCAGCGGCGGAGGCAGCGGTAGCGGCGGCAGGAGGCAGGATGAGCGCACGCGGTGAAGGCGCCGGGCAACCGTCCACTTCAGCCCAGGGACAACCTGCCGCCCCAGTGCCTGAAAAGCGAGGACGCGGCCGACCCAGGAAGCAGCAGCAAGTCAGTACGCCGGCTCGGAGGGGCCACTCAGCCCACCCGCGATGCCTCTGCCCCGGGGCCCCGCGACACTCCAGGCGACCGGAGCGCGGGAGCGCAGCGGCTGCGGCGGCAGCGCTAGCTTGCCCGCCAGCCACTCGGGTGTAGGTGGGCGGGAGACCGATTCGCCTCGGCGAGCGCGCGGCGAAGGCTCCACGGTGCCTGTGCCCCACGGCACCGGGAGGTGGGGGGCCGGGGACTAGTCGCAGCCACGCGGCGGGGTGGTGGGGTTGTTCCAAGCACAAACCCGGACTTTCGCTATTGTGCGCAGCCCCAGAGTGGCGCGGCATGGCTTAAGGGACAGCGAGCCTCTGAGGTCCCACAGACTAAAAGCATTGCTTTGTCAGCCGCTTTTGCGACTGTGCAGCTAGAAGGCTTCCGGGGGGGACTGGGGCATTTAGGAGGGTAGGGATTCGGTAGGTCGGAGGCTCAGAGACCAGCGGCACTCTCCACCTTCCCGGGACTGCCGGCGGGAGGGAGGCTGCTGTGCCGCGGCCGCCCCCTCGGTGCCCTCCCTTCATGGCCCAAGGCTCGCGCCCTCCCGACAAAGAACGCGTGCGGAGCCGACTGCCTGCCGGATGCTCCTAGGGGATCTTTAAAAGTCTGCCAAACTGCACCCGCCGGAGCGGGTGGGGAAGGGAGCCTGGGGTATCCCAGGCCCCCGCGGGACCGGGAAAGAGAGTCCTAGAGAGTGCACGGTAGCTAGGGTCACTTCCCCGCCTGAAGCCCGGTCCCCTTTTGGCTCCTGGATCTCGCGCCTCCGAGCTGCAGAAGTTTAATGTCCTTCTGGGCGAAAGGCTGGGGGCTGGGAGGGGATGGTCGAGGGGCACCCAGGACACCGCGGAATGGAGGGTTTTGTCTGCGGATGCAACCAATTAAGCGTGCAGCCGGCTTTTGCTGAGCTGAGCGCTGCGCCCAGAGCCGGGGGCTCGGGGCGAGTGCGGGGAGGGGGGGGGTTGTTCATCAGCAATTTCCAAACCTAGGGACGCGACTATTGAGTACAGTTAAACTCCGCACTTCCTGGCCTTAAAAAAAAAAAAAAAAAAAAAAAAAAAAAAAAACTCTAATTTTTTCTTTTGCCTTAACTCTCTTTCTTCAATGAAATAGACTGATTAGAAAAGTCCAAAATCGCCCAGAGCGCTAGGTGGGCAATCGAAGACAGTTTGCCGGAGTGTTTTTAGAAAAAACGAGGGGTGTACCCTTTTGAAATCATCAAAGGAAACAAACCAATCTAGAGGCCTCCACGTTTCCCGCTCTGCCCTTAGCGACACTTTACAGTGCATTTGGATCCTGTTTTACATCTCCCAAGAAGTCTCTTTACTTCCCACCAGCCACCTAGCTTTTCCGAATTCTACTAATCACACCTCCCACCCATCACCCACCCCCAAGTCTAAAAGAAAACGCTACGGGATCCGGAGGTAGCCTGGAGTTTTTACCTTTGAATTAACGCCGAGGTCACAAAGAAAAATGTGTTTCCGATGTGTTTGCTCTAAGTGTCCACTGGCACTAGTACCTATCCAATGGAAGTTTCTAAGACACCCCCCTCACCACCACCACCACCCTACCCCCACTTACAGGCGCACACGCTCTAGAACGCGAACTTCCATTAAGAATGTTCCTGAGTTGTAATTAGTCTCATTTAATCACCCAATTTGAATGAAACAAGAGTAGGATCCACTGGAGAGAGATGGTCGGCGGTGCGTTGTGTAGCAGGGCATTTTCTTAACTGCCTGAGTATTGGCTACTTAGCCTAGCACTCAAACGTTAATATATCTGGTGACCTCCTGGTTGTTTCAGCTTCTCCTCCCTACTACCCACTCTTTTCCATCCCCCCCCCCCCCCCCGCCGAAGAGTTTCTTTTTTTAAAAAGTTTTTTTGACGACAACATGTTTATTTTTGTTTAAAAAAAAAAAAAAAAAAAGACTGGAGACCATGCCTGGCACTCCAAAAGGAAGCAGAGAACTGAAGCAATTATCTAGACAATTCAAGCAAAACTTCCCACCCCCAGATTTACCGTACTTATTTGGAAACTTTAGGGGTGTGGAATTATTCTGAGCTGAAGAATTTGGATAATCGCTCCAATATTTCACTCAGAATATATGGGTTGAATCCTAAACCACCTGGAACACAGGTACTTAGAAGTGGTTGCAAGCCATTCTTGTTTTCTTTCTTTCTTTTCTTTTTTCTTTTTCTTTTTTGTCTCCATCTATCTTTCCAGCTCTCCCCAACTATTTCTGTTGTTTGAAATCCTAGTGGAATGGGGAGTGGTAGTTATCGAAAATGTTTATTATTTTTGTGAGTTGCCAAGTGCACAGCCATGTATAAACTTTGTACCTTAAAAACATGACTTTCCAGGACATGCAACTTTCCCCAGGCTTTGGCATCATTTTGATTTTGAAATATAACCCGGTTTTCACATGTAAAGCAGTTTCCTCTTTGAACACTGGATTCAAACTATGGTCATAGCTGCCTTTCTGTAAGCGTCACTGTCGTCCAACTATGCGTGAACTAAATGCCTTCCAGCAGGCTGCTTAAACAGCACATACAGAAAACACAGCCTGAGTCAGGGTCAATTTCTTTCAGCCGGTCTAGCCACAACAGCTTTTCTTTTTCTCCCTACAATTAGGAACCAACCTGTGAGCCCTCTCCTAAGAGACCCAGGGGAAGACCCAAAGGCAGCAAAAACAAGAGTCCCTCTAAAGCAGCTCAGAAGGTGAGAATTTTCAAGTCAAGTTCTCCTAATGTTTCCAATGACCTCCATGTGATTTTTTTCCCCCATCCTAAATCTACACACAAATAACTCAAGACATATTTCCTATATTTGTTAGACGGGTCTTAACCGTTTTTGTTTTCTTGTGATGATACTTAGCTTAAAAGCTTCGTGAAGATAATGGTGATTTTAGACAAACAAAAAGCCATTGAAAATAGTAAGAGCCTTGGGGAGTGGGGTGAGGGGGTGAGGAGTGGAGTGGGGGAAGGGCCCAGTGGGAGTAGAAGTGATATCATTACTATTTACCCCCATGGTGTACTAGTTCAGAATAAATCAAAGCTAGAGATTTTGACAGGTGGTGATGTTCTGGGAAAAAAATAATTAAGATTAATTTACTCAGTACTTATTTATATGGTGACTAGAAGCCAAGGTACCCTATTAAAGTTAAGAATGTGTCAAGTAGATGCTAATTAAAAAGAAATCCAATTATGGGTTACTGAAAAGAGATCTATGAATTTACAGCTAACTGTGGTGATAAAGATACTATTTGCATCAAATCTGCAAGATAATTTGTCATAATCACGAGAATCTTTACCCCAAAATGCTAGACAATGAGAAGTTTTAAAAATAAATATTTGTTTTATCTAATATTGGGAGGTGTAATATAACCCAACCAAGTGTGATAATCATTTTTTTTAAAAAACAGATTTTAAAGTTGCACCTTTAAAATCATTATTGTGTTGTTTGTGTGCAGTAGCGTAGAGGAAGTATTTCACAGTAAATGCCTCTATAGAGTAGTGGTGCAGAATATATGTCACCCTTTGGTCTTATAAAGTGGAAATAGTTTGTATCTTATTTTTAAGTGTGTGTTGCAATTGAAAGTTATAGTTCAAAAATTAGATAAATCTCCACATATCTTTTCAGAAGATTTAAATATACAGCATTTGTGTAAAATGACTCTTTGGTGAGGGGGACCAATATTCTGTGTGTATTTTCCTGTGAGTGAGAAAAGAACACTGATCACATTATATGGGGGTGGTTCTAAGTGGTCTACCCTGCCGTGGATACTAGTGAGGTATAAAATCCACTTAGGATGTAATTATGACTTCTATCTGTTTTATTTTAACAGTTTTGAACAGACTGAAAGAGCAGATTTCTCTATTATTTGAATTAACTGAATTTTAAAAATATATTTTATTAATTTATTCATATTACATCTCAGTTGTAATTTCATCCCTTGTGTCCTCCCATTCCTCCCTCCCTCCCTCCCTCCCTCCCGTTTTTACCCTTCTCCCCTCCCCTATGACTGTGACTGAGGGGGACCTCCTCCCCCTGTATATGCTCATAGGGTATCAAGTCTCTTCTTGGTAGCCTGCTATCCAATTAACTGAATTTTAAAGTTCAGCTAATATTTAACCAATTGGCCCTCAAGTGTCTCTAAATAACTTTGTTATTTAAGTAATGATACATAATGTGGTGTTCTTAATATGAATGCTTTCTCTTTCTTCTATTTATAAGTGACTTGAAATGGACTTTTTTTTTTTTTTTTTTTTTTTTTTTTTAAACCAAAGAGATATTCTACATTGTGTTTCTGTGGCACTTACTTACTTCTGCTCTCAGGGACAGCACAAAAATGTTTTGGTAGCTACTGGCAAATAGTTAAGATATTATATAATCACTCTGAAAATGCCTTATCATAATATTACTTAAGGAATCTTTAAAACTCACCATAAATTAATGATTTGGAAGCTAATAATAGAAAGGAAGGTGGAGCATCTTCTTGATGTTACTGTTTAACAGTCTCCCTTGAATGAATGAGTAGGAATGGGCCCATCAAAGCAAAGTGGGGCATCTTCTTGGTGACTATGTAACTCTCTAACTGGCCAGAATTGGCAGGATGGTCCTATCATGGCCTCTTCACTTTAAAAAGTGTATGGTTGACAAAAGGAATGTCAAGACTTGTGCCTGATTTAACATATAAAGGGAAAAGAAACTCCAAAAAAAGCTGATCCACTTCCAGGCATGTTTGGTTTTCAGTGACTTTGGCCATAAGCATCTACAGCTGGCCCTAGTAGGCTGCCCTCTTCCTGTCATTCTTGTACATACGCATATTGTGTAATTACTAAAACGCAATTACTTCTCACCAAAGAAAACCTTTTCCTGAAATGTTTCATTCTTCAAGGCATACTTACTTCACACAAATGTGCTCCTCTTTTAGTAAAAAATGAATACATACATTAGTCTAGAATATGACCTTATTTTTCTTCAGCTCTGTAAATCATATTTCACTTGGGGAAAGTGATAAAGAGGTCATTCCTGGAATGGATAAAATTAAGGTGCTTCACTTTCATGTGTTTTTATTGAGGATGTTTCTATGCCTTTATACATATGACTATCAACTGTGCATGGTAATCTAACAAGGCATGCGCTCATTATCATGATTTTTGAACTGAAAACCTTTTTAGAAAGAGTTATACAGTTCAAAAGACACAAGATGAAAATACCTCACCAGACTGAGCTGAGCACATGTGAAAAATCTACTCTATGATTAATGAAGTATTCTTCTGTGCTCTGGGAATTATCACACACACACACACACACACACACACACACACACACACACACAGAGAGAGAGAGAGAGAGAGAGAGAGAGAGAGAGAGAGAGAGAGAGAGAGAGAGAGAGCGCTAGTAAGTACTTGAGAGAAGCAAACCCTCAAATAAAGGAGATGCAGTGTATACTGAGTCCTGATGATGCTGTTTCCATTTTCTTGCTGCTGTGAACTTTTTTTTTTTTTAACTAAGTTTATGCTTGGACCGAGCAACTGGCCTTGGGGTGTTTGAAAACAAAATTGCTGTTGAAAAAATTAACAGTGAGAAACTTGACAATGCATGCAGAATGTTGTAAGACCAGGTGGATGAACAATTGCTAAGTTAGCCATCCTTTAAATTTCAATAGAAAGTTTATTTTGTGTCATATATACAAGAAACAAATTAATAAAATTATTCTTCCATCAAGACCAATTCTATGGATAACCCTTGTGTGTCCGTTATGGTCATTCCCAGGAACTCCCCCACTTGGAATGTAACCTTAATAAAAAGAAATAAGAAGTTGGTGCCTTCTGGAGTAAATGATTTGTCTGCGTGTGTACGCGTGTGTTGTTACCGTGTGTCTTTACCATTATATTTGTTTGTTTTCAGGTCCAGGGTTACCTCCTAATCTTTGTGTCATGTTCTGCTTTCCATTTGTGGTTGAACTTCCTGGAGATGCTTTTTCTTTTCACAGTTCTTATGTGTGGAGGGAAGGAAGATAGCATCTCCTTTACGTTGTGTTTAGGGTTTTGTTGTTTTCTTTTTAATCAGGAGAGAATGCTGAGGGCGGGGCTGTCACTAAAAATCTCTGCCTCAGGTCACAAGTCAAACTGGTCTTCAGGCTTCGAAGCAGGTCCCATTCAGGGGCTTCTCGCGATGATGCATGTCCCTCTGAGGGTGAGCTAATCTTACCAGAAGGATTCCAGACATGAGGTAGCCCTGTTTCATAATGTTAGCAGCTTGGCTCCCCTTTTGTTTTGTATACCTCCTTTTACTTGAGGCGTAATGGCCAGACCAGAGAACAGAGTACAGAATGCAAGCTGCATCTGAGTAAAGCATGTACACTTCGAGTAACGCATTCAGAATAACCATTTAATTCTGTCTTCATATCCAATGTAAATAAGCCCTGGCTAACTGGGTACCCTGTAGACTGAGTCCATGCCATTTGCGTTCCTGAAAGTGATTGCCCCTGCCCAATAAATTATTACTAATATCAACCACAGACACTTTAGGATTGGAGAATGAAGGTGGGTCTTACTCACCATTCCATATAAACTGCAGAGGCTAGTCTAGTCACTGTGAGGAAAAGCATGGAAAAGGGGGGGCAAAGGCACCTTTGATGACTCAGTCAAAGATGACACTGAGGGTGGCCATAAAGTTCCAGCCTGTCCTTTCTACAACATTAATATGATTTAATATGCTCCCTCTGTGTTTTTAATGGGCAGGTAAGTTCTAGTGTAAGACTGACCCCAGCAGAGTGCACATAGGGCGGATCAAATGAAGGAAAGTGCACCTGTTGTCTCGGCCATCTTGATATTTGGAGCTGACTTACTTCAACAGCGAACCCAGGGAAGAGAAAGCCTTAATGCTGCTGTAAATCTCATAAGCTAGTGCCACCAAGTCATCCCAGATCAGACGGGTAGGGAGATTCAGACACGTCCCTGTTATTTTTATGCAGTAACTTTGCTCCAGGGATGCCCAGTCTTATTTCTCTGAGAACTGCCAACCCTCTTAACTCTTTCAAGACTCCCGTTTGTTTAATGGCGTTTTAATGTATTCATTTATTTTAATGCGTATCTGTGTGCCTGGTGTCCTCACAGGTCAGAAGAGGGCACTGGACACCCGCCCCCCGGAACTGTTGTTATCAGAAGAAGAGCCAGTGCTCTTAACCACTGAGCCACTTCTTCGGCCCAACCCCCACCCCATTATTCCAGCTGGCTTGGCTCTCAGCAGATCATTTTGTGAAGGAGCCTGAATGCTCCCAGTTGTGTTTCTGTTGCATTTCAGTTCTTTGTTGAAAATAGATGGGCGATGAAGAACATTTTATGCCGGTTAGGTCATTCAAACCTGTCTTGTCTTGTGAGCTGGCTTTTTAACAGTCTCCAGAGTTCACCTTAGGACCACGCGGCTTACTCGAGGGCAGAAGCTGAAATTCAGAACCCCAATGCTGCAGTTCTTGGTCGAGCACCTGTTGCTCAGCTAACCAGGAGAAAAATGAGCATCCAACCATCAATATTTATAAACTGAGTTATATTTATTTATATAGCTTCAATACCCTGAACAAGTCTGAATGGCATATTCTGTTGTTCGTTTGTTTATCTTTTAGGCCTGGGGATGAAATCTAGGCAGAAGAAGTAGAGAGACAATTGAGAGTAGCAAAGTCTCCAGCTTTGAACATGAGAACTCTTCCGACAGTTTTGGCTTTGGTTTTAGCTTACTGTGTATGTATGTGGAAGCAGGTGTGCAAAATAATGACTGGGGGGCTCACAGAAGTGTTTCCTTGAGTAAATGAGTGTAAGCTGCAATGGATGATGGGATTTTCTTATATACACCACTGAAAATATATTATGTGACCAAACTGTAGCATCTTTTCAAGACTAAAAATGGTTGCGCTTAGCCTTGGGAAACCACAGAACTGGTTATAAAAATGGTAAAAGGAAAATTTACCTAGTGCTTAATCCAAATGATTGATCCAGTTGAATTCAATTCCAATAGATGTTGGTTCACGTTGCTTATAAATTTATTTTAAGGAAAAGCTTGAAGAAATAGTTTACTTTCCTAGATTTTTGACTAGATGTCCTTATGTCTTACAAACTCTTGGAGTTCAAGTATGGTTTAGTCTTTCACACACCACTGTGTGTGTTTGTTTTGTTTTGTAATTTTCCCAGTTCTTTTTCTGTGTTCAAACACGTACGGGTTTGAAATAGGGATTCCTGGATTGTATGTAACATTCACTATAACATAAAAATATGATGAGAACATTTGGAATTGTAAAAATTGAATAGCTATTTACATGCCTAAGCTTGACATGAAGTTAGACTTGAATTAGCCTCTTGGTTCCCAGCCACTGACTTTACTCATGTCCTAATAGGAATGTAGGAATATTGAAAATAATTTGCTTTAACTATTTATTTATCCTAAGGTGCTTTCTTCTTTTTTTAAAAAATTTGTTTCCCTGGCCTTTTCTCTTTTTTCTTTTTAAGTTCTTTCTTCTTACACCTTGCCTGTGGCCATTTTGCTTTGTATCTGAGACCATCTCTGCAAAGAAAACAGCCCTCCTGTTGTGACATCAGGTTGAGTCAAGTTCTGCTCCCTGTGGAAGTTCAGCACGTCACTGGGTCTGCCATGAAGCGGGAAACTGGGGAAGGGAATGGCCTGCCCTAGCTAAAGAGAAGTGTTTTTGTAATATTGCTGTGGAGACCTGCAGACTCAGTGGGTACTCTTCGGAAGGGCATTGTTTCCAAGAAGTAGTTATATTCCATTTGAGTGCCTATTCAATACCGTAGTCGTGCTGGGCCCTCCACAAATCGATTCACTATTTAATCCTCACTGAGGTCTTCACAAGTGGATAAAACTGATTCCATATTGTAACCTGCCACACGTCCAGTGTTCAACCCCTCTGAAGTTGGCCCTTCCGCTTCTTAAGATTCCTCAGTGTGTATACAATACCAACCACGAAGCTGATGTCTATCGTCTTCTTTAATTACTTAACATATAGACTGAAGTAAATGTGTGAGAAGCTTGAAATGTGGCTGTCTCCAAGATGTGAAGGCAGAGAAATGTGTGTCTTGGGCCACTAATGCTCAGAGACTTTGGGCCCTAGAATGATTGTTTCCTTACTTGTTAAATGAAAGGGCTACAAGAGATGGATTTTAAAGTCGTACCAAGCTCCTAAGGTTTGATGGAAATAGGAAGACAATAACAACAACAACAACGAGACACACACACACACACACAGACACACAACACTTCTCACCTTCCCACCCTTTCCCTCTCCTCACTGTCTCTCTTCTTCCTCCCCCTCCCTCCTTCTCTCTCTCTCTTTTCTTCCTTTCACAATCTGGTAGTGAAAGCTGCTTCTGCTGTATCAGCACCAACCATAATAATCACCATCTTCAAATTCGACGGAGATGTCCAGAAGATACATTTTCTGTTTTAATTTTTTTTTTTAAATATGGAAGTAATGACAACGTGGAATACCCAGCACCTCTTAAAGAGAATACATCTTTCATTTAGTGTCACCCTGCACTTTTCACGAACTGGCTCCTGAACATCTAAAATTTAGGAATACAGTTGTGAATTGTGTGCTTGACGGAGGCTGCTGAGTGTGAAGTTTTGCTTGTCTCAAGTGCAGAAAGCCTCCTGGCTCTGACCGCTTTCCTCCTTAAAAAGCAGAAAGCACCTAGTAGTATTTATGTCTCAATTATGCATGTATGTGAAGGACAGACCCCCAAACCCAGCAAAGGCAAGGCAAATATGCCGTTTTACAATATTGTATATGTTGATGTTTTAAAATGACTACCCGCAATGTTTTGATTGTCTTCGTTGAAAGACAGCACCCCAAAGGACACTAGAGACACATACACAAGACTGTTAAAGGTACAATTTTCCAGTACCTGAAAATCCTGGGAGCTACTCTGGCTTACAGACTAAAACCCCAGCTTGTTTTGCAGCTTTTGTGGAGTTGGGTCAGAGTGCTTCATTAGTGTGGGCTTTAAAGAACAAGCAAGCCTCCCAGCTAGAGGCCACACAGAGCAGCCAGCATGCTTCTTCTAGATGTCATCTCAGAAGAGAGTTTCAGCTTACATGGGACACCAGCCTCAAAGACCAGGGGAGCAAGTTTGCTTTTTAACAAGTCAGAGTGATGATCATGATCTTGTGCCTCTTTCGTTAATGGCATGAATTTTATTTCTCAATGGGCTTTTTGTAAATGGGATACTTGGTTAGAAGTTATCTTATTTGCAAGGCTTTCGCTCCCTCCTCTCCCTTTGAGAGATCTGTTTTCTCGGACTTTAAAATGCAGGCAGACCCTTCTTTTGAAAACTCCTTCTCTTCAGTAGATTTCAGATACAGCTGGGTCACCTCACACAGCCCCTAGGATGTAAGAATTGTATATAAATACCTGGTAGAGCACTGTTACCTTCAAGGGTAATAGCAGCCTCCGCTCCTCTCCAAGGACCACCCCAGTTCCCATGAGAAAGACTTCCTGTGTTTCATGCTCTGGGCAAACTGGCCTCCGACAACTGCTTCCAAACATGAACTCAGATGCTGCTCTCTCCCAGGGAACTGTGAACCTTTACAACTCTACACCAGGCAGGCATTTCTTCACACTTTTTTTTCTCTAAAGGAGCCGAGTTGAATATACTCGAATATTTTTGCCTTGACTCAACTGCCTGTGGGATTGGACTAACTTAAAGGAAAACTTTGCCTTAAGCCTTCTACCCTGTTAGGTATGCACACATTTTTTGAGCATCTTGTTTAGGGTGGGCACTTTCAAGTACCTTGATGTTCCTTCTGCGCCCACTCCCCCCCGAAAGCAGAACTTACCTGCACTTTACTGAGGAAATAGTAAATTAAGGCTTCTGGAGGTCCTGTCCCAAGTCATAAAGCTAGACAAGCAGTGAAAGGTCTTGGACCCTAAGCTTTATAAATCGTGACACCTTCATCCCTCTAGGGGACAATTTGGAAAGGCTTTGTGGTTTTCTGAGTGTCTCCAGCTTTCGCTTACCTTAAAACCCATGCTCTCGTCACTAAAGGTGACGTGGTACATTACCTTTGACCATAACGGAATCCTCCGTTGGTCCCAAACAAAGCCAGAAGCCATTGACAGAGCCAACCCTGACAGCGAGGCAGAGATCTTAAGAGCTACTGGATTTCAGTTAATTTTTAGAAATGAGCAAAGTCAGTGGCTCTGGGCACAGAGCCCTCTCGAGCGTGGCTAAGAGGGTAGCAGAGGTCTCAGAGGTCAAACAGAGCTGGATTTGAACCTCAGGCCCATCACTCACCGGTGTTATGTGTGCCCTAACTAGGATTTTGTTGCTCATCTGCAAACTAAGTAGAATAATGATGCTCCTGTTGCAGGGCTGCTCTAAAGGTGAAAGTAATGTGTGTACCTAACGAAAGCCAGGGTATTTGAAATGCTGAATAAATCGGAGCTGATGTTGTGATCATATAGAGCTTGTACTAATTACAGACTTGGATTAACCCATGGCTGGATAGCATATTGTTTATCATATATCATATCATATCTATCTTTCTATTCATCTATTAATCTATCTTTCATCTATCTGTTTATCTATCTATTGCCTATCTATCTATCACCTGTCTGTTCAGCTATCTATTATGTATCTTCTATCTATCTTGTCCCTTATATTCATCTGTTTTTATTAGCTAAGTTGAAGGAAGGTTTTATTTGGTAGTACAGGCTTTTAATATCTCATTTTAGTATCACAATATCAAGCCCCACTGACCACAAAACAAGCTGTTCTGATTCAGTCTGCCTAGATTTTTGCATTGAGGGATCTTGGGATGATTCTTATACGTGGAACAATGTGCCCTCAGTTTTCTTTTTTTCAGGAAAGTATAAACATGTGCTTTTTATAGAAGGTATACATGGTATATGTGTGTGTGTATATGTATGTATATGTATAGACACATACACATCGGTGTATTGATGTGCTCAGGGAAGGGAGTGAGGATGACCAAGTCTAATTAGTTACTTTATGAATGTTAAAATTGGAATCAAAATAGAAATAACCAATATCAGAAAAATCTATGCAGTATAGCAATGAAACAAACTCTTAAGATAACAGGAAATAGATTCATGTCAAACTCACATTGAGTGTGGAGTTACTGTCAACGGTGCCTTTTAAAATTAATAATTATGTTTATGCAGCTATGGTTTAAATCTCTGGGACACACACTGGTGATTTTTACTGGTGTTTTTTATTTCCTCTCTTTTTATCTCACTCCCTCCCTCTCTCCCCCATCCTTCCTTCTTTCTCTCCCTCCCTCCCTCACCCCCTTTCTAATTTTTCCTGCTTTAGACAACCGATTGACAGGCGATTATTTGGGGGCATAGAACAGGAAATCTGCCATTCAGAAGTTGGCAGATATTTATTGATTCATATTAAAGTGTTTATGTAATATTTTTCACATTCAGACTTGCTTTCCATAGTAACACAGAGAGAACTCTTATTATTTAAAATGAATATGTTAATATTAATTTTTTAACTAGTTGCAAAAGGAGAGTCCTGATCATTGAAGGAATGTTCATTCTGTAAAATATTAATTTGCATAAATTATGGCATGTGGGAATATTTCTTTTGTATGATCAGAAACAAAGGCAAAATGGGTTTAACAAAAGCATATTCATACATTTCTGAGGAGGTCACTCTACAGGAGTCTTTTATGGGTGAGGGGTTGCGTAGATACGTCTTTATGTCATGCCGTGAGCAGTAAAGAGCATCCACTAAACCCCACAGAAGGTGAAGTGTACAGAGAGAGAGAGATTGCCAAGACATTCTTGATACCTCATTTGCAGTCCAGAATGTTCTAACTGGAAATGCATTCCTTGGTACAGCGCTCGTAAATGATGTCCGGCAGGAGACTACATGACTTCCTTTTTCCTTTTGCAGAAAGCAGAGACCATTGGAGAAAAACGGCCAAGAGGCAGACCTAGGAAATGGGTGAGTAACAAGACATAATTTCCATTCTTAAACAGCAAAGAATGTCTTTTTAAAAATTAAAATGAAAACAAAAAGGTTTATTTCATGCGTGTCACGAACTGATAACTTTTGGCTTGATGAATCTTTGGAAGACTGGGTCACGAGACCTACAATCACTTCTTTACCATCTGGCTCCAGAATTTACAGTTTATTTTCCCAGGACATGACTCCTTCCTTCTATCACTTTCTGCACACCAACGGAGTCTCCACTCTTTTGTAAAGAGTAAGAACTGGATGATTTGTTTATGGGTCAACTAACTAGAGTTAAAGGAATCCTGAACCCTCAGGGGTTGATTACAATGGTGATAACGTTCAGAGGAGTCATGAATAAGATTATTATTATTTTTTTAATGTTTTTCTCTTTCTAGTTCCGTCTCTGGCTCTTCTTTTGGACTAGTCTCATTTTCTAGATGGTCTGTATCTTCTTTGTCACATTGGTTTCTTCAGGAAACAGGTGTCATTTCCAGTGTTCACAGCAAGCCTACATAGTGACAACAGAGACGCTGGTGCCAGGCGCAGACCTATGCTCTCCTGGAATGCCTTTCCCACTGGCGTCTCCACGGCAAAAGAAAGCTGTTTCTCAAGAAGGTGGATGGCATTGTCTGGCCCCAGGCTGTCTGGGTTGCAACTTTGCCTCTCCTCCCCCAAAGCTCTTGCCTGGTTTGGTCCTGCTCCCTCTGCTTTTAAATGTTCCTTTCCAGTTCTTTTGGCGGGGTGGGGGGTTGGGGGGGTGGGGGGTGGGTGGGCGGTGGGGGGGGTGGGGGGGTGGGGGGTGGGTGGGCGGTGTTTCCCCTCTTGGTCTGCTGTTCCTTTCCCCTCATGCTCGACATCACTTTCTATTTATCCTTTGGTATTGCCTTTCACTTAATTTATTCATCTTGTATCTTCCCCTCTGCTCCACGTGTGCTAGGATTAGATTTCTTAGCACAAGGAAATAGGGGTGATCTTTAGATTAAAGACGTCTGAGTGTTGCAGTGCATGTGACCTGAAAGCCAACACATTTTATTCATCCTGTTTCCCAATAAGTGACTTCTCTCCAAACCTAGTCTACACGGCCATCCTCCTGTCTCTGCCCCCTTACCTTAAACAAGGGCATCACACTGCCCCCTAGGCTGCCTCATCCTAAACCACTCAGAGAATCTTTCACTCCACTTTGGAAACTCCCCTCACCCCCACATTTCTATACTGAACCCCTGAAATATACAAAGCAATTGTTTTCACTTTAATTCACAGTAAACCTTCAAATACTTGAGGACAATGAACACTTCACATAAAGGAACATTCTTATTATTTGGTTCCCTTTATTTCTGAGCACATTTTTTTCTGTCTTTTTTGCTTGTTTGTTTGTTTTTTTTAATCTTCTGAAATGTGTTCCCCGGAGCTAAGTATCACATCCCAGGTGGGTGCGGGTTCCATAGGCAATGGGTTTACCTCTCTTGGAAATGTGGTTCCCTATTGCTGCGCAGTCAGCTTCCCTTGGACACACTAGGGTGAAATAGCAACTATTTCATCAAGTCTACCTGTTCTTTGGGTCAAGAGTATAGCTAGGGCAGAGCTGGAAGCATCTACGTAGAGCCGTCAGGAGCCTCCGCTAATGAGAATCCCCGCATTAGCAACATCTTTAAAAGTCCAGGCCTTCTAACAGCTCACAAGGTGCTCACATGGTCTCTTTAGCTTGAAGCTCTTTGGCCTTCTTGTCTTCACTCCTGGTTCAGCAACTGGGAAGGAGTCACAAACTTGCTCCGGGAAATCAGGGAGAGTCGCCACGCTCTTTTCACCGCAGTGAAGCGCGGCGCTGACTATGTTGCTAGTGCGAACAGACTAAACACAGGCCTGCTATTTCCCAAGCCCCCAGGCTCTGAAAGCACGCCCCCATCCTGTTGATGAATGAACAAGAAAGGCCTGCATGCTTTTTCTAGTAGTCAATAGGAGATATTTGAGGCCATAGGATTAGTAAGGCTAAAATGAAGTAAGTTGTAAGCCGATGAAAGTTAACCAGGCGAGTGCTCTGCTTCTTAGATCCACTACTTTTGAGGTACCCTTTAAGGTTCTTGAGTTAGTGTCCATAGGTCTTAGTCATGTCTGCTCTTCTCAGAAACTTTCTGTGGTCCCCAAATTGATTGGTGAATTGATGAGAGCCCACCCTAGTACTTCAGAGCCACCACCCCGCCTCCCTGCCCCCAGTTTATGCCCACTACCTCAGTGGCTCATGAACCTCTTTCTACCAAATATGGACCACTTAAAGAGTCTGTATAGTTTGTTTATTCTTAAGGGGTTCTTGTTTATTTGGAGGGTACCTGGTTTCTAGACATCTGATCATCATGCTGGGTAAGAGGTGCCTGGGAAACAGCAACCATGGAGACCCTGGCTTCCTGGAAACAGCTGTGGGATCTGACTTACCTGGCTGCTCCTACTTTTCGCTGATTGCGAGAAGTGAACCATGTGTGTGGTGCATGGTAGCAAGTCCTTGATTTGGTCCCCAAAGAAAAGTGCCTCAACTTAGGGGAGGAAATAAAAGGAAATGGTATATATATATTTTTTCTAGACAGCGTGTTTCCTCTTTGCTTGTAAATCTTCTCTTGGTGACTGTGCGATCAGTCACAGCGGTGGCGTCATTTGCTGGGAAGTTTGTATGGAGAAATAAATCACTGCATGTTCCATAGGAAACAGGCTTTGTGCTAAGTGCAAGTCCTCCTAGCGGTTGCGCTGCGTGATTTCCTTGAGCTGGAGATGTATTTTTGAACTGACTGGATTTACTTGGCATTTGGTTTAGAGGCCAAATTGTTCTCTTTATTCTAGTAGCTTGTTTTGTTTTAAAGCTCTTTCATTTTGTTTTTAAAATGTGTCCCATAAGTCTTTAAAAAAAAAAACAAAAAACAAAAAACAAAAGCAAAAAGTTTACTTAAGTAACAAGATGCTTAACTTGAAGGGAATTCAAAGGTCTATTTTTCCAGTGTAATTTGTCTATTCAAGACAGACCGCCCTTCATGTAACATCTATAGACAAAAATGTCACCAAAATTGTCTGTGCTTTCACAATGATAAGGGAAAACATTCTAATTCTCCGAGTGTGCAAGGTCTGCAGAGAGTTATAGTTGATGAGCCTTTTTCTTTTTTTTAAATCAACGAGAGCAAAACACCTTACCGGATTAAGATAAGAGCAGGAAGAAAGAAAGAAAGAAAGAAAGAAAGAAAGGAAGAAAGAAAGAAAGAAAGAAAGAAAAATACAATATGCTTGCGCACACACACCAGTTACCACTGTGTGTAATCAAGGAGTAGGAAAGGGGAAATACAGGTATAGAGAAAACTACACTGTAGCAGTCAGAGTGTAGTGGAAACAAATTGAGTCTCTCTAATTGAGAATGTATTTTTATCAAGGTGTTTTGTTTTGTTTTGTTTTGTTTTTTGGCAGACACCTCCTGTCTGCTGCTGGAACACATCAATCATGTCTCCAGCCTCCGTTTCCCCACTAGGCAGGTGTGTCTGCTTCACCGAGTGTTGCCCACAAACTAGAATCTCATGTGCTTCATGATAACCCCTGCTGGTCATAATAGGCTCCCATTAGTCTCCCATTGGTTTCTGCCTCTTAATCTTAACCTTTACCCCCACAACGGCCCTGCCCACCTCTTTCAAGTTAATGCGACTGTTGTTCTCAGTCTCCACTCCTTTGGGTTTCTCATCCACCTTGAAAAGCGCTGGAGTCTCCTTAGCTGCCGCTTCACAAGAGATATCAGGTACACATTTTGCCTTATTAATGTTACAGGTCCATGTGACTTGCCTGGAAAAGAGCCTTTACTGTAACTGGGATCAGGAGTTGGCTATTTAGTCAAGAGCTGGTTCACCAAAACCATGTAGAGCTGAAGAGAGCTTGGCCTCAGTCCAGCCCCTTAGGAAGGGTGGGGGTGGGGTCAGCCATGCCACGAGCATCTTAACTAGAGATAGTTAGGAATACTGCTACTGTCCACTTCCTCCACTCGTCTACTCCCCCCACTGGTTTGATTAGATTTCAGATCTATTATTTTGATAGGAGTTTTCTGGATTTTTCAGTCTCATCTGTGCATGTAAGAGGTGAGAGGTAAAGAAAAGAGCCTAAATTTCCTTCGTAGCTAAGAGCCAAGGACCAGGAGTTGGATGGTTTGTGTTCAAGTTTCGACCCTCCACTTAACTTACTATATCATCTTGAGCAAATTACATGATTGTCCCAAGGCCCCATTTCTCATCTGGAAAAGGCAGAATTCTCAGAATTCTCGTGAGTGTTAAACGGGAAGATGTGTGCAAAGGCTTCAATGAAACTCCTAATACATAGAGCTTCGTAGATGTTAGAGATTAGGCTTAATTCCACTCTATGTTTTCCTCTTCGTGCCAACTCTACACTGCACCTTAGTCCGCCATAGCCTCCAGTAGTTACGCAGGAAATACAGCGAGAGGCCCGCACCACAGTGACCACAGTTCTTTGAGTAGTTCCACAATTTCAATGTGTCTTTGTTGCATATTGTCAAGTTTAGGAATTGCTTATTAGTAGTATCAAAGTGAGTTTTATGTCTGCTCACATGAGGGGAAAAGTTTACATTGATGCTAAAAGCATGCTTATTTCTAGTAGAAGTTTGATGCAATGCCTTCTTTAATTAGAAAGGTGCTTTTTAACGGTGTTTTCCTTAATATGTACTTAGAGAAACTCGGTGGTCCTCAGACCATTGGTCAGTCATCATCCCATTGGTCAGTCAGTGCTCCTAGGCGCTGAATTCAGGTAGTAGCTGCATTTCTCCACTTTGCCTTGAAGAGGAAGTCATCATGTTTTCCGTGAGGGGACAGATAATGTTTGGTAAATATTTGAGAGTGTGGGGCTCAGGCTCAGGAGCACAATAAAATAGTAATGATGTTCACTTCATTCACAAAGTACTCCATCCAGATGTTTCCCCGGGAAAGCCTCTAGGGCTTCTGGGAGAAAGGAAGCAAGTGCCAAGAACCAGGAATAAGTGGGTGAGGGCAAGCAGTGCCCTTAAGTGTTTTGTTTTTCAAACATTTTTCAACAAAGAAAAATATACCTTAATAGAAATTCATGCTTTTTTTCCCAAAAGAAAAAATTACTCTAGAGATCATGGGATTGACCCAGAAGTTGACCCAAGGACCAGGTGCTGACTTAGATGGCCACTAGAAAGCCACTAACAGGCCCAGCTGTTTCCTTGGCTGTTGGTTTTCTTTATTTGGCAGTGTGGCGTGTGCAGGATGTTAAGCTAAAAATACACGTTTCCATTTCACCTCTTTCCAGGGCCACTTGCTTTTATTAAAAAAGGGCTTGTGGTACACAGGAAAGTGATGCAATTGTGTTTGTTCGTCACACATATGAGGAGGCTAGATGGAGAAGAAGAGCTCTGCAGTGATCTAGAAATATAAGAGAGGATGTGAGGACTGGCCAGGAGATGCTAGCTCAGAGTAAATTTGGATCTCATCAGACCAATTGAAAGTGTTTTCTTTCAAGGATTCTAAGCATTCATGGGCTGAAGAACCTGGAAAGCTATTTGGAAGCAAAGCACTGTGTTTCTGTTTCCATCTCTTCCCTCTCCAGATGTACCTTCCCTTTTGAAAAACTTGTACCCACTGTGACTTAACACTTGCCTTGTTCACAATGAAATATAACCTCAGAGTGTAAGGAGGCACATCCAGAAATGCAGAGTGCAGGTATTCTGAAGTTTGTTCTGAGGTCAGAGGGGGAAGAGATATAATCGTGATATAACATAAAACAAAAACCAAAAAAATTGCCAGCCAAATGGAATTTGTAAAAGCAAGAGCATTTTTCCCTTAAAAACTTGCAATAATAACATGCTTTTTTAAAAACCTGTGGAACTTCCATACTGCCCAGCTATTGCACAAGAAAATTCCATATCTGCCATAGAGACAGTTGCATGTCCACATTTTACTGCCACTCTGCTTAAAATAGCACGGAGGCGGCATGAGCCTAGTTGTCCATCAACAAGTGAGTGGGTAATGAAAATGTGCCACATTTACGCAGTAAGAAAAATGAAACCAGAGAGTTTGGAGGCGTATGGATGGACTCGCAAAGCATAATATTAAGTGGGGTGACCCAAACTTAGAAAGAAAATGACATAGTCTCCCTCATATACAGACCCTAGCCTGTAATATATAGATGTCTATGTAAACAGATGAAAGTGGGGGCATACCACAGCATTTAGCTAGAAGACTAAGCTATTGGGTGATAGAGATGGAGAGGATGCAGGCAAAAGATGACGGCCATGAAAGGAGGACCTAAAGCTTATATATCAGTATTATTCCATCTCTGTCATAGTGTCTTCTATTGTGTTGGGGAAGTGAATAAAAATGCAGTTAATAATAAAGTGTGAAACCCACGTGACACTCCATGGCTTCAGGAGTGTCTAACAATGCGCATGTTCACCAAAATGGACAGCGTTTGAAAGAGGGCAAGTGTTTGAGTGACACCCTTCTCCTAGATGCTCCAAGTTTTATTTCTGAGTTCATTACAATAAGGTGATCTTATTTAGTTATATATAAAAAAAAAAAAAAAAGACAGCAGTGCTGTCTATGTCCTTAGTAATTAAAATGCATAAAGGTCATGGCCAAGCATGATAGCACAGGCCTTTAATTCCAGCACGTGGGGAGCCAGGGCATGCAGTTCTCCGTGAGTTCCAGGACAGCCAGGCCTACATAGGGAGATGCTAGCTCAAGAAAAGAGAAAAAAAAAGTACCATGTTGATTCTATTTATGCACTGTGATCACTTTCACTGTTTTGTGTAGAGCCCTGTATGACACCACACGCGCATGCGCGTACACACACACACACACACACACACACACACACTTCAACATTTTATGACATTAAATCTAGCTTCTGTTCTGCATTCCAGTCTGATGATAGGACCGCTGCACTCTGTGATCTAAATTCCTTTGGGCGGGTTCTTTATGTATCCCTGCATTTTCTCACGCTTAAGGACCCTGTACATCATCTTGAGTAAGGAGCTCCACCCATGCATTACTAGCTGTAAGACGTAGCACCCCCTGTTAATACAGCCAGCTCTGTCAGCCAGGGATAGGTGACTGAGTCTGAGGATACTGGAGCCTTTGGGCTCCTCCTCTGCCTTGTTTTTCCTGTTGTCACCCTTTGACATTTCACCATTAGCACCTCTACCAGATGGGAGCAAGAACAGGGGCCCACTCTGTAAAAAGCTCGGTGAGGAGGAACCTGGAAATAGTGTCTAACAGAAGGTCTTCAGATTATCTGTGTCCTGTGTCCCGAACACTGTCTGCAGGACGGCTGAGTGCAGCCACGACAGTGCAGTTTGTTTTGCACACAGCATTTGTCCGTTCTCGTAATAAATAGGATTGTACAGCTTCGGTAGGAAGCTTCTTTTCAGGACTCTATAGCAAACCCTCTCATGAGCAGATCCTCAACATCGACCAGTAGCAACAGATTACTCTTGCTCGAAGGCGTTCTGTCCATATTTAAACTCAGACAATTGCCCAGAATTTGTTACAATGCTAGATTCAGGTTGTGGAATAACAGTTCTCTAAATTCAGGCAGCATCCTCTGATGTTGAAAAGGTCTTACTTGGTTGTTTAAAAGTTACAAAACTTTCATCCTCTAACCATGTAATAATTTTTTGTTTGTTTGTTTTTGTTTTTTGAAGACAGGGTTTTTCTGTATAGCACTGGCTGTCCTGGAACACACTCTGTAGGGCATCAACAGTCTGTATCAAGCTCTATAGAGAAGGAAAGCAGAGTTAGAAAGGCCACAATAATTCTATGTAGGCATCACTTCAATACAGGTTGATCTCAGTGTTTCTATTTGTGCTCGCTGCGTGTGGTTTATGCTTATGGAGTTACATTTTAAGTTACCGGGTCTTAAGGAAGCGTCACTGTCTACTTGAGTCTGGATACACACCCTTTGTATTTCAAAATGAGCTTGTTGCAGGTCAGAGGCATAGCAAACCTATCTTCTGACCCTTAGCACTGGAGACAGGAGAGCACCGAGCAGAGTCTGCGTGGCTTAGACTATCTTAGACTGCATGGGTTGAGATAGCCACGTCATCAAGGCAAGTCCCCATTGCTGCCAGCCCCCAGGCCCATGCGTGCAAGGCAGAGCTTATCCAAGGGGTGTTTAGAAGAAGGAAGTGAGACTACAGCAAAAGCCTGTCCAACCAGCACTCATGCGTTGCACTGTAGTTCCCGATATCAGCTCCATTTCAGGCCTACAGCAGTGTCTGACCAATATCTAGTGACTAGAATACACTCTTTCTTTAGTGTATATGAACTTTATACTATAAAGCAAATTCTTTGAATATTTGTTTTCCAGGAGTGAATGGTAGATTGAGATTTCATTCCTTGGCTTTTCGCTTTCTTTTAAACCTGATAGTTTGTGTTTTTTTTAAAGAAATTATGCTAGGTTTAGGCATGCAGCCTCTAGTCATTAAAACGATGCCTCCGAAGAGTTCACATGCCAGCTCATGCCTTGCCACTTCATAAATTGGTGGGACCCCCACTTCACAGGCCCCAAAGGGATTCTGACGCTCTGCCTCATGTCACTACCTCTGTCTCTTCCCTTGGGAAATGGCACCCTGCTTTTTAAGGTGGATGTGAGCACGGCCCCTCGAGAGGACTTTTTTGACCCAGTGTTGGCTCATCCCTCAAATAGATGAGCTCGCTCGTGGTCTAACCCTCACTAGTTTTCCAAGCTAGTTGCTCATGCTGTTGACAGAAACTCATTTGAATGCCCTGTTTGTGTTCCCTTCCCCTTGAATGTTACTATTAGCATGGAAATTTAAAAAATAAAGGGGGGGTGGGGTAATTGGTCAACAATGCTTTTTAAAAAATTCTCCCAAGGGTACCTTGTAGAATTTACAGCAACATAGGGAGGCGGTGGACTTACTACCAGTGTTTCATGGGGAGGTCATTAAAGCCAGAAAACAGTTTTTACTTACTAACAGCCTTCCATTGCTAGCGCGCGCGCGCGCGCGCGCGCGCGCGCGTGTGTGTGTGTGTGTGTGTGTGTGTACTTTAAAATGTAGAATCTGTGTAGATAGTGGGTGAGCTGCACAAAACTATTTGAAACCTCCAGTTTTAGAAACAACAAAATGGCACACTTGTCTAATAACCTTCGTGATTATTGAGTCATTATTTTTGGTAGAGATCAGCTGGGACCATTCTTAAATGTCAGCTCCCCTAGGGATGAACGGATACAGCAGGCAGTTGCCCACTTGCACTGTAGAAGGTTCTTAGGGGTCCTTAGCAATTAGAGAATTAATTCTTGCTATGCCTGTTTGTCTCATGCAATTTTCTGGTACCTATGATAGAACAACTAGTGTGTACATTGATGTGTTAATAGAAGGCTCAGTGTACACAAGTCTTCCTTATGCTTTCTGTTGCAGTGATAAAACATCATGACCAAAATCACTCAGGGAGAAAAGGGTTTATTTCATCTTATAGCTTGTGGTCCATCATTCCGGGAGACCAGGCAGGAACTCAGAGCAGGAACTGAAGTGGAGACTGGGGTATTTGGTTTATGTGTATGAGTGTTTTGCCTGTACTTTTATCTGTGTACCACTTGTGAGCCTGGTACCTGCAGAGGCCAGAAGAGGGCATCAGATCCCCTGGAGCTGGAGTTGTGTGCCACCATGTGGGTGCTAGGAATCAAACCCAGGTCTTCTGCAAGAACAGCCAGTGTTGTTAACTGCTGAGTCACCTCTTTAGCCCCCTCCATTGAACTTATGAAGCATTAACTCTTAGTCCATTTCCATCTGTTTTTATTGTTGGAAGGTTAAAGTCCTGACATTGGAGGTGTTATTTGTATGTGGAGTTGGGTAATGTTTAGAAAGAGCCAAGTGACGTAAGTGGGAACAAAGAGTTAGAGAGATGAGGGGTGGACACGCAAAGGAAGGCATGAAGAGTTTCGCCAACAGTCAAAGTCTAACAGAACATGCGATCGGAGCATATGGGAAGTCGAAGGCAACTTCGCTTGGCCACTAAGGGTTGTTTACAGTGATAATGGCCAGACAATTGTAGGGACTCCAGACAGCAAAGGTATAGCCATGTTTGCAGAGGTATACTCAAGTGGGAAGGTTAGGAAAGGAGGTGGGTCTGCTGACGAGAAGATGAGCAGTAGCTGGGTGGTGGTGGCACACACCTTTCATCCCAGCTTTCGGGAGGCAGAGGCAGGTGCATCTCTGTGAGTTCGAGGCCAGCCTGATCAGGAAAAAAAAAAAAGAAAAGAAAAGAAAAAGAGTTAAAGCTGACCCCTTCACCTGAACCACACAGACTGAAATTGAGGAGGAAAGAAAGCAAGCACCCTAGTGCTCAAGGAGTATCTGCATGCGCGATTGCTTTTCTATTTTAAATCGATTAAATATACTGCCAGGGTTCACAAAACAAGCCTCCTTCCTCTATGTGTGTCTTTGGTTTTGTTGTTCAACTTAGTTTCGTTTCACATTATCTATGACCCTGAGCATATTCATGTTTGGGTATGCTAAATAGTGCCCAGTGGCCCAGTGGCCCTGAGGATTGCTCTGCACGCTCCCATATTCTAAGAGAACCGCTATCATGGGGCGGCTGTCCTTGAGAGAGTCACTCACAGGGGCTGCTCTTCTGAGGTCTTTTCTCCATGGTTGCCCATGACCTTAGACATTGAATCACTTAATTGGTCCTGGCCTCCCAAGCCAACGATTCGGAGCAGGCAGGGTGGTAGGGTGATGTTATGTCTCGGGCCTGAGCCTGTATCCTCACCACACATGGGGCCCACCCTTCCTGCTCTGAGCAATTCAATGCATACTGCTTGGCACATGGTGAACACTCAATAAATTGAGTTGTTTTTCTGTCTCTTTTGGGATCTGAAGGAGAAACATTCAAATCTGAGAACGCCCCCCTCCCCCCCGCCCAGCTCCTCAGAGCCTTAGGTTCCCCGACTGAAATTCACAGAGAAAGCTGGGGGCAAATGTGTGTGGATGCTGTCCAGTCAGTCAGCCCGGGAAAGGTCATCGTCCTGGCTTTGTAACTGGTCTGACTTGAGTTCAAGGATCTTAATTTGGTTTTTGTCAGGATGAATGAATTGTAACTTAGAGCAGCATTTCTAAGCTAGGTACAATATCATGGCAGCTGGAAATGCTTTTTTTATGAAAAATAGCTGACAAGGTATCACTCCTGAGTCACCCCATGTTTTGCCTGAATTGTTTGTTTTATCCAGTGCTGACACCCCACAAAGACCAGCAAACTATCCCTTGACATTTCTCCCGGTTCCTAGATGAGGAAAGCATGGGGTTAGAAGAGCATCTTCTGATAATTTCACCCGTGTATATTTGTCAAAATCAAATGGTTTTCTTCCCCTTTCTTCCTCCTCTCTCTTTACTCCAAGATCCAACCAGATTAATCTTGTCTTCCTGAGCCAACTAGAGACTCACTCCTATGCCGTTGTAAGAAATGACTTTTATATTTGTCTAGTTCCCTTCACTGGTGGCTTTTTCACTTTCCTATTTTTCTTTCCAGCACTAGGGATCAGCCCAAAGCCTCAACTACTACTAAGCAATGCTCTAGCCCATACAAACTGTAGTCACACTATCTCAACAAGGCTGCTGCTGTTAACCCAGGGTTACACTCTGAGTCCCCAGTTTTATGTGTAATTATTTGTGTGTGTCTGTGTAGAGATTATGTCATAAACAGTTTTTAATCACACATAGGTTTAGAAATCTATCATCAGAAGTATTATGTTTTAAGACAGTTGCTTGAGATGCATTATGTATCTTTTAAATATACCAGAACATGGCTGCTTGTAGACACCTCGGCAGGTGGATCCTGCCTGTTGCCAGCCTTTGGCTATACGGGTGCTCTTGCAGCTCCCTTTGTTATGAATAGCTGGCTAGCCCACCGCAGAGTCACAGGTGGGCTTGGCACACAGCTTCTGCCTTGCCTGGAGTAACCTGCACTTTACCACATGAAGAGTTCTGCCAAGAAGGGAGGCTGGTATAGGAATGCAGCACACTTGCCTTTCCTGAGGCCCCACACACCTTGCCTAGTGTGCCTGAGTCCCTGTTTGTCTTTTGAGATGTTTTCAAATATGTCTTCAGAGTCCTGAAGTTGTGGGTAAATACATTTAGTCCCCTTCAGAACTACAAGCTGGGGACGCAGTCCCAAAGTTAAACATGTGCATAGTGTGTACATAGCCTTGGGTTTGACTTCCAACCCTGAACACAAAATAAACAAATATATAAATAAATAAAAATTAAGCCAGAAGTTACTTGTTTTATGTAGGTTTTTTTTAATATGTCTATGAGAGCAGATATTCATTGGGCAAGCTATTTTGTTGATTGTACTTTGATCACCTATCCCATTCTCTAGCATGGACTCCATGCAGTAAAAACCTCACCGCTGTGACAGTGTTAGGAATACCCACACTAGATAACACACAGAGAGAGAGAGAGAGAGAGAGAGAGAGAGAGAGAGAGAGAGAGAGAGAGAGAGAGAGAGAGAGAGCAAAACCCAGCAAAAGCCTGTCTCTGGCTAAATATCTCCACTCTGAGAAAAAATGGATTCACAAATGGTCGCATCTGGGATCTCCCTAGTTAGCTAGATGACAGTGATTATATTTGAATATAGTGACCAATGAGCCAACTATAAAAGTGACTGCTACAGGGGCCTTTTAGAGAATATCTTGTAGCATTTGGACCCAGTGACCTATTGGAACCTAAGTCTCCACTCTGTAGTGTCCTACAAGAGTGACTTCCCTCTCTTTGGGCTAATACATTTCCTACTGGCACTTTAAAAGAAATATTTCTTAATTACAAGTAATGGACTATTTTGTTTTTATCTTGCTTAAATAAAAGCTCACTTTTAAATTAGCCAGAGACAGTTTCAGAGAATCTTGGAATTATAGGGGAAAACAAAAGCAAAACAAACATCATAAATAACAAAAATTACAAGGGAGTGCCAGAACAGGACACTGTTATTTTCATGGTGGCTTCTTTGGCTCTTACCTCGCTCATGTCAATGTGTGCAGACTGCTGCTGTGGACAGCAGCTAGTCCAGATGGCTAGTGGCAGATAAAAATGCAGCTGTGTTCCTGTGTCCTGCCGTCTGTCACTGAGGCCCACATAGTGCCAAAACCCGGACTGTGAACGCATTCATGTTTTGTTGTGATTGGTGCTCAGTCTCCCCAGATACGAGTAAGCCTGGATTTGCTCTGTAGCGTATGGAGTCCCAGCCTTTCATGTTCTGCAGGTGACAAAACCTAAGCAGGGGGCAATTATTGGTCCAGCTCCAGGTTACAAGCCTCGTTATCCCGACAGGAACCAGGTTTCCTGACTTCCAATCCATTGCTTTTCCCTCTAACAAATGGATTCATCTGCTGGCCCGACTTTCCTTGGTTTTCCATTAGTGGTGTTGGCGCCCTGGTTCTCCTGCTCCCCCACCCCCACCCCTATCCTGAATAAGGTTTTCTGAGGGTTGCTGTAACAAAGTACCACATGCCTGGATGCCTTCACACAATAGAAACATACTCTATCACCTTTCTGAGAAGTAGAAATTATACATCTGGGTATTTACAGGATCATGTGGCTCTCCCAGAAGCCAGTCTAGCACGCGCACGCTCTCTCTCTGTCTCTGTGAATGCCTGTTTCTGTCCCCCACATTACCCCCTTCCCCCTCTCTCCTGTTTCAGAAGAGATCACCCGGCCTTGAATTGGCAGTGCTTCTCCCTTTGGAGCCCCCCAAGTGTTGGGATTACAGGTGTGAGGCATCATGCTCTAGAAGTTTCTAGGTGAGAATCATTGCCACGCCCTTTCCTCAGCCCTTGGGGTCACCCACCATCATGAATGCTTCTTGGCTTCTAGACAGATGACTCTGCAATATGTTGCCACACAATGTCCTTCAGGAATGTGTCACTGTAGAGAGGTTAACCACAGCCTACCTTGACTGCATTGTACAGAGACCCTATTTCCGAATAAGGCTTCTCCCCTGTCGGTGTAAAGCGGCTTGGAACATCAACACATCTTTTGGGGGAAGCGATTTAATCTGTAACAGCCCTGCTTGGCTTCAAGCTCATTGTAGAATAAGGCAGGTGTCGCTAACACATGAGGAAATGTTGAAGGGGATTCATTAAACCTAGAGCATCGTGGCCAATGTTTGTAGTTTGTTATAAGTACACACTGGGAAGACTTACAGGCTGTTGGGAGTGTGATTTCTGGATTGATTCTTTCCTTTGAGCTGTTTCCTGGGCCCAGTTTTAAAAGTAGGGAGCAAATAGATTTGAAAGCATCTAATTCTCATTTTCAGTGAGGCTTATGCATTTTTCAAGGGGGAAAAAAAGATTTCTAAATACAATAGCACGGAGCACCAGGAGTATGTGTATTGGTTTTCAAGTCTCTTTCTCGCTTGTTCGCATATGTTAAGCCTCTAGTTAAGACAAAAGCCAGAACTTCAGTTGGCTGTTTACTTGCTTCTGTAGTCAGAAAGTGTAGAACAAAATGCTTGCATGAAGTATTTCATGGTGAAGGCCTACAGATTTAATAAGCATTAAAAGTAAAGAAATCCTACCTACCCAGCCGCCACTCTTAACTACGCCCATTCCCTTAAACTTCGCTGGTTAGATACAATTCTTTGTGTTCATAATTATTCTCTTTAATGTTATGCATTAGCTTAGGAAGAAGTATATATTTGTGTATATATCCTTAATTTGAATCTTTAAAAAATATTTTAAGACTATGTAATAGGAGTAAATTGCCTTGTCCTTTCTCCCCCCACCCCACCACTAACTTTTATATATGTGATTCAAATCTCCCTTTAAATTAATGTGGTTTAGCTTCAACCATACCCTTCCCATAAGGCTAGTCCCATTTCCTATAATCTTACAGGCCTAGGAGAACAATATTTTCCCTTCTGTCATCTTGATGATTACGTGTGCTGTGCTCAGTGGTGGCCTATTAACTCACATGAATACTGTGGGCTTGCAAAATAGCCTCAGATTTCCATACCCTGGAACTGTGAGAATTTTCTGTAATGGTGCTTTAGCAATAATGATGGAGGTGCAGGCATTTCCTGGGGATTAATGACCAGCTGGGAAGAACCAGTGGCCCTTGGCTCTGCCTCCCAGCCAGCCATTAATTCCAAGGAAATGTCTTTTGCTGAGGTCGTTATTGCTATTATAAGCTTAAAATGGAAAAACATAACAGACATATGAGTTATTTTTATGGTTTGATGCTGTGTCCAATAGTATGTACCAATTCAAGAAATGTGTATGTATATATATGTACAAGTGTAGGTCAGGTCATTTGACTCATCCCCCAGTGATCTATGTATTTTATGACTGATTTTATAGTTCTCAGTCATTCTTTCCCACAAAGAGAAAGAAAGAGAGAGAGAGAGAAAGGAGGTGGGACAGAGAGGGAGAGAGAGAAAGAGGAAGGAAGGAAGGAAGGAAGGAAGGAAGGAAGGAAGGAAGGAGGGAAAGAAAGAAAGAAAGAAATTAGGAAAGCAAACAAGCAGTTTGGTTTAGTAATTCCTGCCTTTGTCTGAGCTTTCAAAGTGTAGTACCCAGTGGTCCATTTGCTCTTATCTTCTGCAAATAATATTTAGGTTTCACATATGAAGGGACTAAGACATGATTTTCTGGGTAGGTTTGTGTGTGTGTGTGTGGTAATTGTTTTTCTTCTAGAATAAAGTCCCCCAAGAATGAAAAGGGGGGAAAACACAACGCCCACTCCACAATAATCTCACCAGGTCTCTTCGTCTTTTCCCTGATATTTAACAGCATTCTTATGCTTATCCTTTACATGTTGAATCCACAAGGGAATTATCCATCCCAGGAATCCAACATTCCAGGGATTAAAGAAAGTATATTAAATATTGTGGTGAGGGGGAGCCTTTAATGCAAAGCCACCTGAGGCCCAGGCCAGAGTCTGAACACTGTCCTCCTGCTCCTCTGTGGGTTTTTGTCCACGTAATTAGCCACCATGCCGAGTCATTTGAGGCTGGATTACTAAAGGCCTCTCTAGAAATATTCATTAAGGCCATAGAGGGGAGATCTTGACAGCTCTAGAATATTGGCCCCCTTGGTGTTAGGGAGAAATGGGAATGGCGTTGCCTAGCTGTGACGCTGGAGACCATTTTAAACCCCTTTATCAGTCAGTGGCTCCACATTTATCAAGCATCAACTACAGGCTAGACCTTTCGGAAGACTTAAAAAAAAAAAAAAAAGTCACAGGGCACAGGTTGCACTAAAAGAAATGCAAGTGAAGCTGTGTGCTCAGGCTGATGACCCCGTCTCTCCTCTCTGTCTCCTGTCAGTCTCAGCCTCCAAGACAAGCACCCATTTCACCACACAAGTTCTCTCTCTCTCTCTCTCTCTCTCTCTCTCTCTCTCTCTCTCTCTCTCTCTCTCTCTCTCTCTCTCTCTCTCCTGAACTCTGTGTGGCCATAGCTATCCTAGATCTTGCTCTGTAGACCAGGTTGGCCTCCAAGTCACAGAGATCCATTTTTGCTCACCATCGGCCAGCACACAAAACTTTTTCTAATGTGAGTGCATAAGTGGCATTTTCAGTTCATCTACAAATGGTTCTGATTCCCTTAGTCAGTGGTGGGCAGCCTTACAGAAGAGGCGGGGATGCGCACTAATGCCTTGCCCGTAGCATTACCAGTCTTCTGCTGTAATGATTATTTTGGATTATATTTTGTATTTGATGCCTTCTGTGAGTAGAGGGTGTGTGTGTGTGTGTGTGTGTGTGTGTGTGTGTGTATGTGTGTGTGTGTGTTTACTATCTAGGTATTAAACAGTAGCTATTTCATATACATTTGTTGAATAGAAGAGGAAAGCATCTACTGGGCTACTCCAATCTCACAAACATGACTTTTTTTTTTTTTTTTAATTATTTATTTAGTATGTATACAGTATTCTGCCTGCATGTACACCTGCAGGCCAGAAGAGGGCACCAGATCTCATTATAGATGGTTGTGAGCCACCATGTGATTGCTGGGAATTGAACTCAGGACCTTAGAAAGGGCAGCCAACACTCTTAACCTCTGAGCCATCTCTCCAGGCCCCCAAAACAACTTCTTAAAACCACACAATTGAAGGTCTTAACACTGTAGTTCTGCAGTGTTGTGTCGGTAGTGGCTGTACTCAGAAGAGTAGCTACGGCTGCTAAGCTCTTGGCTCCTGGCACTTAGAGGCTGAAATGTGTAAGTGACACTAATGCCACTCGTTTGCAGCAGATGTTAGAAACAAACTCTTTTTTCTTTCTTTCTTTCTTTCTTTCTTTTTTTCTTTCTTTCTGTTTGTTTTGGTTTTGTTTTTTGTTTTTTGAGACAGGGTCTCTCTGTGTTACCCTTACCTGTCCTGGACATGCTTTGTAGACCAGGCTGGCCTCGAACTCACAGTGATGCACCTGCCTCTGCCTCCTGAGTGCTGGGATTAAAGGTGTCTGTGCCATCATGCCCAGCAGAAACACACTCTTTAAAGACAGAGATATAGGCTTTGCGCTTAGGCGTTGCTCAAGGGCTCAGGCTTAAGATGAAGCTGCGGAGGATGGAGTGTTGGTAACATGATGGCAGAACTGGGAGGAGATGCGTCATTTTCAGCAATTCATTAGTCAGTGACTGAGTAGAGGAAAGGGGACGTTTACAGAAAAAGTATTTGCTGACCACAGTGGCAAACACAGAGCTCCCATCTGGCAAGTCTTGTAATGTGGACATAGTTATTGTATTTTGTTCATTGTTCTATGTATGTAGCTCACTGTGAAAATACATTTTTTTTTCAAAATAGTGTATTTGGTATCTATCTATGTACCACCCACGTGTATATCTATCTATATAACTTAAGCAGCCTGTGTATCTGTTGTGATTTTTCATGTTTATTTTATTTATGTGTGTGGGTATTTTATCTGTGTACTACATGTGTGACTGCTAAAAGAGAGTGTCACAGCCCCTGGAACTGGAGTTACATGTAGTTGTGAGCCAGCCAGCAGGTGCTGGGAATTGAACCTGGGTCCTCTGAAAGAACAGCAAGTGCTCTTAACCCCTGAGCCATCTCTCTAGTCTAGTAACCAAAATCTTAAAGAGTAAAACCAGTAAAAAAATATGTAACTTTTTTTCTGAATAAACTATACTTTAAAAATTAACATGCCAGGGGCTGGAGAGATGGCTCAGTTGTTAAGAGCGCTGCCTGCTCCTTTCAAAGGTCCTGAGTTCAATTCCCAGCAACCAACCACATGGTAGCTCATAACCATCTGTAATGTGATATGGTGCCCTCTTCTGGCTTGCAGGAGTACCTGCAAGCAGAACACTGTATACATAATAAATAAATAAATAAATAAATCTTAAAAAAAAAACTAACATGCCTGTATAGGTCTTGAAAAAGAATCAGCTTATACACAAGCATTTTCCCAGTTCCACAACACACGATTTCAAAATTTAAGGAGTATTAACAAAAATAATGCATTGGGTTTAATTTTCTGTTTTCAGAATCTCGCAGCAAACACGTAGATTTATCCTGTAAAAGGGAAAAGTGAGCATTTTTGGAAAATTTGAAAATACTATTTTAAAATAATCGGTATGATGTGTAACACAAAAGAAACTAGCTGTTAGAAACCTAGAAGGTTGAGGGGAAAAAATTAAGGGAAACATCTGTACTAAACGTATGGCAAAGATATTACACCTAGTCCTTAACTAAGGGGCTACAATCCTGCAGAAAAATAATGGACATGGAATGTTGGGTCAACACTCACATACCAGCTGCATACCCATGGAGCTTAGGGGAAGAAGCCGAGATGAAGATTTAAAACCTGGGGTCACTAGTGGAAGAGCCAAAGCGGTGGTTGAGGGTCCCAGGAAAATGTTGAGAACAAAAGCAAGTAGACCATGGAGAGGAAAGGTACCACAAATGCGGAAGAGATGAAGAAGCTTGCTGGCCGCCACTGATTAGGGCCACCATGTTTCGCGGTCACCTTATTGTCCACGCCCTCTCCATCCGTGCCCAGCTCATAATGGTGGCTTGATCCTTACTTTCATCAGCGGTTGAGGCCAGGCTCCCTATTGAGGTAGATCTTATGAGTCGGCAACCCGGCTGAACAGGCAAATGAACCTGGAGAGAGTCTTGTGGGGGCCAGATCATTAAGTCACAGTTAGTGACATCCCATTTGCCATCTGGAAAAGATAAAGTTTTGTTGTGCAATTATCTTTATGGGATGGAGTGTTTCTGTTGGTTTACTAAAGTCATTAAGCCAAAACAGGGCACAAGTGCAAGTCTCAGTCTCCCATGTCGTCCGCACCTTCCTCCTTGCAGTATGGAGTGAGCATCTGTGAAGAGGAGTAACACATGTCCTGAGTGTGTTTAAACTAACCGCTTTGACTTCAAGGAACATTAGACTTCAAATAGTTATATATCTGAAACTTCCTTTGCACGGATCAGCTGTTAAGAAAAGTCAGTTGTAATTTGGGATTTGTTCAGAAGAAAGGGCCTGGGAGGTTTTCACACGAACAGGTAAAGATTAAGACTGTGAGGCTGTGTGCCCTGCCAGTCTCCATGACTTCCTGCAGGGCTCTCTTGTCAGACTCCTATGGGTTCTGAACTGTGTGCGGAGCAGGCAGTATGGGGACCAGTTTAAACCTTCCGTGAACTGTAGTATTTCTAGATGAGTTGGCTTGCCACAGAAACTGAACGCGGGGCCCTATATTAGCTAAGCATTTTAGCAATCTAGGAAAGGCACCCCACTGAGTTCTGCAAAACCGGGTTGTAAAATAAGACCTTAACTTCTCTAGACAGATAGCAGGCGATGCAAATGCGGCCAAGGAAACAAATAGTTCCCCACAGTAGGGCTCTGCTATCTCTAAGCACTTCTAGAGCATTATGCATGTGCAGTAAACATTTATGACCGTGTTTGGGTCCAAGCTGCATGAGGGATTCTGTGCTACTGGTGGTCGATGAGTATGCCATGTAAGAACCCTAATATCTAAGGTATCCGTAATATACCATAGGGCCCGCTTCCATTGTACCGCCTAGCTTCCAACTTACTAACCAGGCTTAGGTGCTGTGGGCTCCTGGACTCCTAATTCATATAACACCCCAGAGAAAAGGTAAGTACTATTCAGGAAAGGCAGACTGAAGTAAGGGGCTTTGAGACGTTTGCAGAATTGCCACATAGCAGCCAAGCCCGTAATTCTTGGTCCAACTGTCAATTTAATTGAGTAGTGTTATACAGATAAAAATCACACAGCCAGAAACAGAATCATGACTAACAAGAAAACAGTAGTGATTTTTTCTTAACACAGAGAATATTTAATACAGTAGGGAAATGGTTTGAATTCATGACCAGTATTAATGTTGCAGTGTTGCTATAATCCTCTTTCTCCAAGAACGTACTACAAATTCTTCTTGTGCTTCCATTTAGCATGTGTGGTAGGCTTACCTTTGGGTCACAGTGCAGTCAGAATAAACTGCAACATGAAATCATATCATCTCTAGTTCTTAATTTTATTGGCCCATGACTAGAAATACCTTGATACATTTTATGTTCACTAGCTCATTTACACATTAATATATTTTTATATCATGAGACTGAGCTTTTACACTATATGTAAAGTCCTCTAGTAATTTAGCATATATTTGCTAAAAATGACCTGAGGATATGCTTCGGGTTATCGTCAGAGCTGGAGAAAAGCCGACCTTACCCATTGTCTCTGTTCTCTCTGTGATGTTTGTGTACCTATTTGAAGTTTTTAAAAAATGAGGTAATTATTATCTTTTTTCACTTCTCCCACCTCATGTTCCTCACCACAAATTTTAGGCAGTATTCCAACTCTTCGTTAATGCAGGCAGCCATATTTCTTTTCAGTCGTGATGACTCACAAAACAACACACACATAGCTGAGATGTAGCCAATGCGTACCAACATGCCATTGTGTGCCCTCCACCGATTGGACACAGATTGTTTCTGGGGTGAGTTAGAGAGGGATGAGGAAGAGGATGGGAGTTCTGGTTGGTTCTTTGGTTTCTAAATTCTGCATGGAAAGAAGTAGAAAGAAAACGAGAGTTAACTCTCTACAGATTCAGGCTCTGCTCTTCTCGTTAACTGTTATTTTTGAATGTAGCCAATGACATGGAGCTGCCCTGTTTCTGTGACCAGCAGAGGTCAAACCCACTGTAGCACTGGGGAGCTCTTTACTCTTAGTTTGCTCAGCCGTGAACATCTTTGCTTTTGGATAGACACAAGGGCAGCACCTGCCTTGTTAGGAAGGGGACCGTCTAGGAATTGAATCTGTGAGGGAGAGAGGCAGGAGGTAGGTGGAGAGGCCTCCGAATTGGCCGGCAAGACTTCCCTTAGCGTGAGTTTACAGTGCTTAAGCTGCAGAAGTAATGACTGTAAAAAAGACGGAAGGACGGAGAAGGCAGATGCCCCACCCTCAAGATACTGACAAACCGCTGGACCCAGAACACACGAACCAGCCAGAGAACATTGCTGCCAAGTTTCAAGTAGTGCAACCGTGGAGAATGTAAGTGTTGTGGGGACAGAGTCAAGGCGAGAGCCACTAGCTGACTCTGTAAGGATGGCTGGAGAATAAGAAGTTTGTGTGGGGTTCCGAAGAAAAATGAAAAAGATGTGACTCTCTATATTTAAAGTTCCACCTGTAAAACAAAGGGCCCCTCGAGCTGGCACACGGTCTCTCTGCCTCATATGGTCCTGCGGTTCCTTTTTTTTTTTTTTTTTTTTTTTTGCTTATTAGACTGTGTCCACAGCAGAGCTCACCGAGAGCATGAATGGCTAGGCTTGTGTACCACGTTGCTAAAAAGACACAACTTTGCTTCCATCTTCCTACACTGCTCACAAAGGAGCCTTTGCATCCGAGAAGGGGCAGATACCAAGTCACCTCCTGTAGTTGGCCGCACAAAGAAAGAGGGTAAATTTTGCTGAATGCTACTGGAAACGCAAGAATCTCCTGTAACAGTGAAGTCCCCAGAGGAAAGACTAGTGGGTAGATGGCTGAATTTTGTGAGCCTGGAGCCTCCTTTTTCACCGAAAAGCACAGATAAGTGCCTGATCTTGCAGGATCCTGTTTCTGACCCCTTTGTTTCGCCTTCAGATTAAAAAAAAAAAAAAATACCAATTTCGTTTGTCTTTTGAGTTCAGAACATGTCAGAGTTTCTTTAAGTGGTAGATGGTTTTTCAGCGCATAGGGAGAAAGAGAGCTGAGTCTTGTTCCTGGCAGCTGTCCAGCGAAGATCCAAGAGGGGTCAAGTTACTTCCCAGCGGTGTCTGAACATGAAACTGGAAAGAGGTAACTGAGGCGCAGAGCTATATACCCTTTGGGCCCAAAGCACCATTTACCTCAGTGATAGAGAAAAAGTGAAATGAGAGTTTATTTTTCTAGATACTATAGAGATCATTTCTCTCTTCTCTCGAGTTCTCCAGTTCAGATCATCTCAAAGGATAAGTTAAAGAGTCAACAACGAGATGTCAGAATAGCCTAGGACCTATTTATTTCTGCCAAACACTTGCTCTGAAATCCCCACTAGACTCAGTAAGAATGCTCATCTCAATTTTAGTAAGTTGTCAGTTCAGTGGCTAGCATCCTTTATTGGTTATTAACTCTGTTTTGTTTTCATCTTCAAGTAAAAAAAAACATGTCACAATTTTACCTAGGCTGGCCTTGAACTTGTGACCACCCAAACTTTGGCTTTCAGAGCTGAGCTAATGGGTGTGGCCACCACACATGGCTCTTAGTTATAGTCTTGACATAATAACAGAACCGTAACATTTTGAGGTGGAAACTAAATTAAGAATTGTGACAAAATATAGGCATTGCCATGACTTCCCTGGCACTGCAAGTCAACAGCGCATAGGCATTTGTGCAAGGCTAATGCAATTCCATTGCTTTTTGTACTGTGTGCTTTAAGAGATTGGCTTTCCTAAGCGCCTACATCTCTTTGATCACAGAGGCAAAACCTATTTCTGAATACTCAACTTAGAGAGAGAACTTGGTGAGACTGTAGCTCGGGGCAGTTTTCCAAGGATTCAACTCACTCCATTCAATACTAGGTTGTGGTTAATTTGTGTGTGTGTGTGTGTGTGTGTGTGTGTGTGTGTGTGTGTGTGTGTGTAAGACAACTTGGGCCACATCATTCAATATAGGGAAGTACCATTCCCATCACTGTCACCCTGCACCTTCATGGTCAAAACTGGAGAGGAAAGATGGTAGGTCATTGACTCAGAGAGATGACAGTCACGACTAGAACATGAAAGATCTCTTATGACTGCACTTCAGGGATCTTCAGTGGAGCTTGGCATACTCTTAAAGCCCCTCCTGCTAGCTGCATGGATTCCCAGTCTGCTCTGATGTCGTAGCTCACGTTTGCTCTTGCTGTTTGCTAAGGTTCGATGCCCAAGAGGGTGTTGTCTACTGTTGATTATTGTCCACTGGATCAACCCTCAGAGCCTGCAGGGAAACACCTTCACTTGCTGGGCTTTTTCCCACAGGAAAGACCTAGAGATTTGGTGCCTTCTTTCTACACTTATAAAGTAATGGAGGAATACAATTTTTATTTCATTCAGGCTCGTGCTATTTTGAGCATTCTTTCACACTGCTGGCAATATAAATTGGCCCTCTTAATATTCTCAGTCTATATGTACCAAAATCCTACCAAATAGAAAGAAGTCTCGTAGTAGTCTAGAATGTTCCTTTAAGACATTTTATTGATGGTTTTATAAAAGAAGAAACAATATCAGAAAATTTAAGTGACTTATACATATACACAAGCTAGACAGTAATCAAACTGACTCCTGGTCCTGGGTTTATGAGCCTCACAGTCCATGATTTTTTTCACCATACAGACAACTCAACTAGAAAGTCAAAGAAATCATGGGTTTTAGCTCTTCTCACACTTAGCTTTAGAATTAAAAACATAGATTTTGGTTTTTTAAAAAAGACATAGTACTTAATATTCAATTTATATTTAATAAATGTTTATTAAGGATATAACAGGTACATGCAGGTCATTATAAGTTCTGTGCAAGCAAAGCAAACATGGCTTTTTAGCACAAGAATTTATAGTTTAGGGGTAGGTAAAATGAGGCCTCTGTTTCTTTTGAACTCCAACTATATTTCAAACATCATGGTGGACTTTATTAACACTGTCTTGCCTTATTATGTAATCCTTGTCCGAGTCCTATAAAGTAATTATTTAATTTATGTGTCAAGAGGCAAGCCATAAACTGTGATCTATGAGGCTCTTATTCCAACCACGTGATGCATGGACAGCTTCATGCAGAGGAGGCACATGGTGCTTCAGCAGAGCACCAAGGGATTCTAGTGGGCAAGCTTGTAGAGGAATTTCACAGAGAAGGCCGTCCTTCCATGCTGTGCCAGACTAGCACTGGCACTAGTGGAGGTGGGAAAGTGCAGGGTGTGTCCACGCAAGAGCTGCGCGTTTGGTTTGGATAGTGTGAGTAGGGGACCACAGCATAGGGGTGGGTGTGTAAAGAAAGCCTACAAAGCAGACGGTAACAAGTCAGGAAGACACAGGCATGACGTGCTTCTAGGGATCGCGCATTGTGGCAAAGGAGAAACCATCAGAGATTCTAAGCAAGGGAGTGACCAACGCAATCTGAATTGGCTTAGAGGAACTGTGAACACAGTAGCCTGCATCATCAGCCATAATCTAGTGACCCGAGGGGCACGACTATTGGCTGTACCAGTTTTGTGCTTTAGAAGTCAGTTTTAAAAATGTGCTCATGGGGCTCGGTGCAGCTCGGCTACATCACAAGGCCACGGGTACGTGTATGGAGAAAATCTGGGCAGCAGAGCAAAGCCCTGTCTTCCCAACCTCCCAAAATATGCATTTATAAAGCAGACTTTTTGTTCATGAAGGATTGAAAAAAAATACGATAAAAATTAGCGCTTTGCTGCACGGAAATGTGAGTTCCTGTGCTGACAAAAATATGTTCTGTCCCAACTACTGCTTGTGCACGCAGTGCTGGTGGCAGCTCTTTGTGGTGACAGGGCGGTAGCTGTCACAGAGACCATCTAGCTAACACAGCCTAAAATATTTACTATCTGACAGCCGACCTTGTTCGCCAACACCTGCCCTGGTGTCTCTTCCTGGGACTCCTAATCCATTTAAATGGATTCCTTCCTCTAGTGTGTGAATGGAAAATGAATTTAAGTTCATTAATAGAAGCGAGTGACCTTTGGCTTTGCCTCCAGCTATTATTTTTTCCCCTTCTCTGGAGAATTCTGAGCATTTCCTATGTCTAAATTCTCAAAGCTAGAAGGTAATGGCATAATGTTTTCTCCATCACCATCTTCCTTTTCCTATGGGGATTCTGAAAGCATGGCTTTCCCTTTAGGTGAAAGGGCACATTCTTTTTCTAGACTGCACTCTGGTGGTCGTAGCCTGTGTGGAGCTATGTCAACTGGGCTGCTGGGGTATATTAAGACCACCATATGAATTGTGTCCATTGCCGCCCATGCCCTGGAAGGCTCAGGAATAGAGAAGCAACTTTTGATATTAACGACATACTTAAACTTTCCTGTTTGAGTTGCGCGGGTCTCACCGACCTACTGACTGCTCGATGGCATTACGCACTTGCAGTGTAGCCCCGGAACGCACCTCAGGTGTGCGGGGTTTGGGGACAGCAAGAGGAGCTAGCACACCCTGCCCTTCCTAGGTTGGAGGCATTGCGTCACAGCAGCGGAGTAACAAGCACTAATGGAAAATACCAGTTACCTCTTCGTGTCTTTGATGCCGGACTCTACTCTTTGTCCTTCAGAGACAGTTTAAACAAGGCTTCTTGTCACCCCACACTGAAAAGCCACAACGCTCCACAGTTCTCCGCTGGCATCTGTTCTGAAATGCCCATCTGTTCTGAAATGCCCAATACACTCACATTTTCCCACCTTAGATCCCAGAACGAAAGTTTAATTCCTGTGTCTTTCTTGCCCCTCCCACCCCGGCTGCCCTGTGTCCTTTGCTCATCTCAATTTCTGAGGCAGACCCCTCTCTAGTTTTCCTTCCATGCGTCCACTCTGAGTTAGCTCCACATGCCCTGTATTTCAGCTCCTACTTGCATCTCCATGTCTGTGCTCCAGCTTGGACAGCGTCCTCTTCCAGCGATCCACCTTTGACACATCCTGTTTCCAGCACTCAGGGGGCGTCTTGCTCATTCCTCCAAGGTCTGCCTTGGACCATATGTTTCCAGCTTCCTCTTCCTTTTCCTCCATCCACACACTGCTTCCTCACTGTCCTCACTGTCCCACTGTGCTGACGCTCATCTCGTCTCGTCTGCCCAGCCTACCCCTGATGTTCCTCAAGTGTTATTGTCGAAACAGAACCCTATTTCTCTCTCCTGGCAAAATTTTTCAATGGCTACTATGCTCCCAAGGGATAACATTTTATGTTGATAGGGCTCTGGGTCTATCGCCCACCAGCAGCAGTCATTACTTCCATATTCATAAAGAACACTTTGGTTTTGTCTTTTTCCATCTCACATCAGCTCTTTCACACTTGTAGTCAAACTGTCTTTTCTTTACCCTTCCCCCGACCCCCATCAGAACAAACCTCAATACATCTCCCCAAAACAAGTTCCAATATGGCAGTCCCCTTTTTGAATCTCATCACTCCTTCATCTTGGCCATCAAGACAGTTGACACATACCTGAAGCAGAGCACGTGTCACAACGTGCTGCGATTGTTCACTGGTGTACTTTTTCTGCATGTCTCATAGATCATTAAGTTTGGAGTGCAGAGCACAGTGCTCATCATAAAAGTGACACATAAAAGTTATGGGTCCATGTCTACACTAGAAGCCCTATGGATTCTGGCGCCAGGCACATTAGGAATGAATGGGACCGTGGACACATCACAACACAACTACCAACAACAACAACAAAAAAAGCCCTATTTCCTCTCAGTATCTTCTCTGTTCTTTTTGGCATTGCGTCAGGTGAGTTATAGATATCGGTAGTTATATCAGGTGTGCTTTTCATCTTGGAGGATGGAAATCATTATTGGAAAGAGGAAACTTTCAGTATCACTGTTAATGAATCACATTTATTGAGATAAATTTAACTTCCCATAGAAAAAGTAGATAACTTGAGACTGGAGAGATGGATCACAGGTTAAGAGCACTGACTGCTCTTCCAGAGGTCCTGGGTTCAGTTCCCAGGAGCCATAGAGTGGCTCACCACCATCTCTAATGTGATCTGATGCCTTCTTCTGGCCTGCAGGCATACATGCAGGCAGAGCACTGTATTCATAATAATAAATAAATAAATCTTTAAAAGATAGATAACTTGGTAGAAAGTTAGTACTTTATTGGACATAAAAATTATGCACATGCATATAAGGTATAATGCATGTAATGTATAATCCATCTTCTATAGCCCTAAATAGCCACATATGCTTATGTGATGACTATCACGTTACTTTGGGTTTTAGTTTGTAGCATCCATCATTAGTAAATAGTCATTGCAAATCCAACCGTGAAGATGAGGGTACAGGAACACATTTCCAAGTCTTGCTTGTGGTATCTGGCCATGCTTATACAATAACAATAATGACAGATTACTTTATTAGATGATTACCATGCAGGATATAAATAGGGCTTAACATATGGTGCCTATCCTTGTGAAACGAGAAGACCATCAGGAATGTAAGAATTCACCCTGCACATTTTCATACATTCCATTTAGTTTCTACAAAGCCAAAACATTTTCTTTTGCATTTAAATAAAAATCAGTAAGTATATTTCAACAACAAGGCTAAATAATATATAAGGTTAATGCACATGTAAAGTACATATTTAAAGCTATACAATCTATTATTTAGTTGAACACATTGTTGGTTACATTGAAAGAAGTAAAGGTGTATAACTAGGTCTCTGAGGATGTCAAAGCACATGGGAAATTTTAATCATCTTATGGGAACAAATCACAAGGTTACAAATCCAAGGTTACAAATAGGATGCAAGCCATCTGAAGAGGTGGTTCCTTCTAGAAGTTGTTTTAGTTGTCTTTTCCAGAAAGAGGCACAAGATGCCCACAGGTGCTGAAGCCATCTTCACGGGAGTGGAGTGCAGGTGCTGTGGGTCCTCTGAGCAGATGCACTAAATGTGGAGCTGTCCAGATTCACTCTCAAGGCTTCCTGAAAACTGAGAATGGTATTTTTTTCTTTATGTGTAAAATGATAGACAACTGTGGTTCTAACGTGCCCATTTCTCTGAATCTTCACATGACAATATGAAGGCTAACATCTCCTCCTCAAGGGATTCTTGAAAGTATGGGCAGCATTTGAACCGTTGGCCCGAGCATCTTCTTTTCCCTTTCCAGTTTGTAATGTCATTTCAAGAAAACAGAGCACATTGTGGAAGAGGCTTTTCTCTAATTTTTTTCCGCTGCAGAAATATTAGGCTCTCACAGATTCAACGTGCTCATAGGTTCTTATATCCCTTCATCCACCAGGAAGATGCCTGTCCCATAGTAATAAAGTTTTAGGCCCACTGTGTAGCTTAGCATTGGAGCCACAGTCGGCTTTGTTTTTAAGTTAGAAGTGTGGAAACGTAAAAAAGGATTTCACATGCTAAGTAGCATGCAGTAGTTTGTACAAGAAACAATTCCTTCGGTGTGGTCCGAGAGTGGATCTTCAGTCCTCCATTCTCACCCTAGAAGACATATCCACAGTGGCATACTATATCCATCTCGGGCTGTGTTAATGATGCTTATAACCAGGTTATCTCACTATTTGAGTAGTTGTGACCCTGAGTGAATAAATGATGCTATTTTCAGGTGATTTATTTACATGTACTAGAAATTGCAAATTATAATAGCCATTGGTCCCTTAGTTCAAAGACCGTTGAGTACAACTCATAACCCTTCCTAGAAGCTTTCATGTTTCATGTTGTTTTTGACATTAAGACCACTATTGGCCAGCAGTCTGAAGTGCTAATTCTGTGCATACGCTAACTTTCCCTTCTATTTCCTCTTTTCTTTGAACTTTTTTTTTTTATAGTCATTAGAGAATAAGTAAGCTTAGCAAGGTGCAAGGAGCTCAGCTCTGCTTCTCCAGCTTGTTTTAGAATATTAATTTTAGAATATCCAAAATACAAAGAATTTGGAGGGAAGAAATAGAACCTTTTTCTATATTGATCTGATCTGTCTGATTCTGGCCTCCCTATCTGTGGAAACTAGGGAGGGACTTTATCTCTTGTTATTGCCTTTCGTTGTTGGCTTTTTTTTTTTTTTTAGAAAAAATTTTTTTGGAAAATCTATTTCTCTTCTAAATATGTTATATATGGATATAGTGGCTATAATTCAGTTTATCATAGGTATATCTGCTTACAAATAGTTTACCTGGCTGTTGTGGTCCACCCTACTGCACATGCAAGGTACTTATAATGGGAATTTTGTATCATGGCTTCTGCAGAATGAAGTCCAAGTTACTATGAAATTAGAGTGTCACTTGCATTTAAATATTTTTAAAGTTTTTGCACTCGAAATGTAGATAGCACACTCCTTCACAAATCACAGTGCAGCACTCAATATATTAAGACATGGGCATTAAACATCTCCGTTGGTTTTTAGCATTTTCCTGTAGGTCACTGTGCATGAGACCGTGATGAACGGCGCCACTTCTCTCCTCATTTTTGCACATATGAAACAACACACTATTTTTTTTTTAAAGTAACCCATGTCCTATGATCCTCAAAAGGGATTCTAAATTAATAATTTTCAACTTCACTTTATGTCACCATAAAGCAGTCAAAATAGTTTCTATTTCAGAATGGTCTTAGTTGGTTGAGGCATGTATGTAGCCCAGGTTAGCTCAGAACTCATGCTTTTCCTGGCTTTGCCATGTAGCCCAGGCTAGCCTGAAACTCAAAGTTCTCTTGACCCTGGATTATGATTTATGAAACTTTAAAATAATTTTCACCACTGAAGTCCAAAGTTTCTTAAAATCACGTTGTTACCTAAGAACAAATGCATTTGCCATTTGTAAACTTTTAAACTAAAGTTTCAAATAGAGCTCTCCAGGCAGCCTTTAGGAAAGGAAAGCCAAATGAGCGTGCGTCCCTAAAGCACATTAAATTATATAGTATCCTACCATGTCTGTGCAGTATTTGCCACAGTAGGTTGGGGGCATGTGTGTGTGTGTGTGTGTGTGTGTGTGTGTGTGTGTGTGTGTGTGTGTGTGTGTGTACAGGTGAACCTTTCAAGGACAACTGGAGCTGGAGCAGGGTGAGTGCGAGGGCCTCAAAGTCTGAGTTATGTCCGGGTCCCTGCCTTTTTCTTTGTAGTCCCGGCTGTGAAGTGATTTATGGGAGCTGCTTGGGCCATACATCACCTTCCTGGTTGCCTTTGTTGACACCTTGTCACATTCTTGTGGGCCTGAGGAATTCATTGTTCTTGTTTGAACTGATAAGAGAGAAAAAAAAGTGGGTTGTGGGAGAGAGAAAGAGTTAGTTAAAGGCAGGCTTTCTGAACAACGCCCCCCACCCCCTGGAAAAGGCAAGAGGCAAATGCTGACCTGGGACATAGGAGTACTCTTGTCTCCTGAAACTCTGTCTTTGAGTCTCTGTCCCCAGGAAGCTGGGGCGTACTAGTAGCCTGCTGAAGCTTTGTCCACCCTCTGGAGAGCTTTCTTTTTGCTGGGAAGTTTTCCACAGAGGACTCTGAGAAGGATAAAAAGGGAATGGTTTTCTTTAAGACCAGCAGATAGAACGGCCAAGGAGCGCTGGCAAAGCAAGTCCAAATGACACCGGATCACTGGGAAAGACTAAGTAAGACGCGTGCCGTAACTTTTGATGTGAGTTGGCGCGTCTCTTCGAAGTTCACTCTACTGTACAGTGTGCTTTTTGGGCACAGCGCCACATTGCCCTCTCACCTTTGATGTGTAGCGCCCTGTGCTTCACTTCGTATTTTGGCAGCCTGCGTGCAGAGGCTGGCACTTGAGTCCACTGCTTTGAAGGCAAGGAGGAACCGGTTTTGGCATAGGTGCTCATCCATCTACTGGCCAGAAGTTTGTGTAGGATTTACTTCTGGTGTTATCTCCCACTTCAGTAAGTAGATGATCCAGCTGGATTTTAAGATCTTCTCTCTGATCTCTTAAGGAAAAAAAAAAAAAAAAGGTGCAAATTCCTTTGCACCTAAGAAAAGTAAAAGATCTAATCAACATGCGCCACATCATGGAATTGGAAAGCCTCATATTTCCCTTTGTAAAAATGCATGTTTTTGTTAAAAAGCAGTGAGGCACAACCGTTCCTCTCACTAATATTCTGTCATGGGGGTTGTTGATTGGAAGAAGACCCTATCTACACTACCCACAGTACTCCCTCAACCCCGCACACCCCTCCCCACACACTTAGCAACGAGGTGTTTGGGTAGTGGGTGTCCTTTGTTAACAAGTTCATGTTTAAAAGTCACTCCACCTACAAGCACCCTTCACGCGTCCCGCTGTGAACATTACTTGAATTCTAGCCATTCAAAACTGTCTTTAGCCTTGCAGAAATGGATCTTTGCAACACTGTTAGTCTCCAACTCTGTATGCGCAAACTGCTTTTCCATTCCCCAAGCCTTTTAATTGAGCTGTCAGCAAAGGATGCAGGAAGAACTTCAAAAGTAGGTGCCTGGCTTCCAGGGATTAAGGCATTAAGATGATGCTGAATTCAGGCCAAAGCCGCTTTTGGAAGACATTCCTTCTCCTTTGAATTATCTACCTTATTTCCAAGTGAAATTAATTTTTAACTGCCTAAATATATGCAATGGTGTAAATAATTCCAGGGCATCAAAAATTTTTTGTGAACATCTATGTTCTAAATCTATAAATGCAGTTTCTTCGTGAGTCTGATGGGCTTGCCAGTTCTACTTTGGCGGTCCCCCCTAGCTTGCAATCTTCTGTGGTTTCCAGAAGTTGGTTTATTAACAGTGTTTCACTGCTCTCTGCTGGAGAAGCCCAAAGCCAGCCCAGGCATTTAGGGTGAATCACTTTCAAAGAATGCAGGTGTGACAGCGGCTTGCCTGATAAACTCCTGGGCTCTGCACTTAAATTCAATGCAAGATTTTTTCCCCCCATACCAGCCAGAAGCTAAAAGCTCCAGTCATGTTGTACAGACTGCAAGATTCAAGTGCATAAACCATCCAGACTCTAAGCTCTCCTGCAAAGATATCCTGTGTGGGCATGCACAGAGGCTGTGGGGTTTCTTAAGTTATTTCTTACCGTTTCATTCCTGACAGAGGAGTATAATTTATTCTGTTCTATACATCTATACCAATAATCCCCCAACTCTAAAGAAAGTCAAATTCTTTTGAATAAACAGTATTGTTTGATATATATTACATATATCTTATCATATATATCAATTTTCTATACATTTTTAGTATGTACGTGGATAGAGGAAATGGATGGAGAGCATTAACTTAGTAAGCATAAAATGTGTGGGGACATGCTTCCCTCCAAGCTTTCCTAAGCAGGAATAAACATGAACTTAAATCTTCATTTGCATGGATAAAAACTGTCGTAATTTGGAAGCTACACTTCTCAAGTTTTAAATGAAAGTCCAAGGACAAAACCAGTAAACACTCTAGAGGAGCGTTACTTCAGATATATGTTAAGCATGCATGTAAATGTGTTTATACACGCGTGCACGTCCACACACACATGTACACACATTTGTATTTTGATGGGAGCACAGAGCGAAGACGTTAGTTCAACACATCTCCAAGGTCTCTTCAGTCTGGCATCTCTTCATGTAAAAGCAATTCAATGAATAGAAGTCATAAAAAGCCAGCCTTGCAGCAGCATTAAGTATAATTCTGTTCCTCAGCATTCCAAGTGAATTACAGCTGCACTGTCAAAGACAACAAAAACATTTGGGAAGGACTGTTTATTTTACAGTGGTTGACCAAAAGTATGCAAGTGGTTACAAAAAAACAAAAAAAAAAAAAAAAAAAATGTAGACAGCTAAAGCTGGGAGGTGCCACTCACACATCCTGAAATCCATTCAGGGAGCTTTGATTGTCACTCTTGATCACGGCAGAGAAATATCAGGGGCACGGGCATTTTCCAAAGGGAGAATCTGATCAATTTCAGAGCAGTTTGGTTCAGAGCAAATTACTAAAACCTCTGCCCGTGGTCCTGTATCGCTGCCCCCTGTCTCACTCCTAAAACTTCCTGCTGTAGTTTTCCCTTGCTTTTGCTGTTGTTTGTTTTATTTTGCTTGCCTTTCTCTGAGAGAGCTAGGAAAATGTTGTAAAGAAGATTTCGTTAGTATTTTTGTGCAGTGAGAGCCTGTGCTGCCCTTGGCATTTAAAGGTTGAAAGGCGTCACAGTATCATTAGAGTCTCAGGTTCAAATATTTCATCTTAGAACTAGACGGGAAAATAAGAGTGCCCAATATGGTCCCTGGACATTAAAGATAATAATATGTATATTAAAGAGGATCCATGTCTTGAATAGGGTGTCAGCCATGGCTGTATGGAAGAGTTGGTCAGAAATAGGAGAGAGAGAGAGAGAGAGAGAGAGAGAGAGAGAGAGAGAGAGAGAGAGAGACTGTTCTAAGACTCTGGACCTGCATCTTAAGACTAAGGTTTCATTTACTTTAAAAACAAACCCGCTAAGTCGTGATCCATTTAACTTTATGGTGGGCTCATTAGTTGCATCTTTGAGAAGTGCTATTCATCATAACCGGGTCCATGAAGTGAAAGATGGACACTGATGCTAGGTATGAACTTGTCACATAAAGTCACCCCGTAAATACTGATGGACAGCATTCACTTAAAGGCATGCTCTTACGTCTGGTCATTTCCATACAGTCCATTCAAACATAGCTTGTCTGATGGTTGCTCTGGGAGTCTGGGAAAGCACCTAGTCTCTGCCTTGGAACTAATAAGGCAGCGCACCAATGTTGGAGGTTCCGTGGGCACCCTTCTATCCTGAGGGAAAAGGAGGATTCATGAAAGCACTGCTAGCCTCTTCAAACCTACCTCTGCAGCTTCTCCTTGTCCCAGAGTGTCTCTCCACTTTGAGAATTTTGTGTTCTGTTGGGGCAAGAGACAGCTGTCCTGTTCCTCAGTGCAGATGTTGTTTGTGCCTCCTGAATGACACAGCAGCGTCAGCATTCCCTTCGCCTTCTCTCCTGCAATGTCCCGGGTTAATCACGTGCTTGCTGGCCAGGATATGTAAATAACACTTGGCTAAAAAACATTTAAAGGATTAGGAAGCAGTCTTGCTTAATAGTAGCAAAACAAAACAAAGCACCACTCCCACCAATCCTCGGGTGTGCTGCTAAGCAGTGGAAAGATCCAGTTATGACTGGAACTGTCCAGGCCCCAGCCTTGTCCTAGGCCAGGGGAGAGAGGGGGTGGCGGGGGAAGGGAAGGGAACTCCCTCCACATCCCCCACTGCTGCACATTGCAAGTGTTGGAGAAGGGGCCCTGGTGATCCTAGGATCCTGTTTTGCCGCTTGTGTGGGGGAGGAGTATAGCTACTCTCCCTTTCTACCCCTTTGCGACTGCAGCATTTTCCCTTGGCACAGACATGGCTCGAGGCAACCCCTGGCAAGGCTGATTTCGCAGCCTACACGGAGGTCCAGGCAGCGAGGTTGGATGTGGCTTTTGAAGAGCGGTGTTTCCATCTCCTGTCCCTGGGCGGTCAGCTGCTGGCATGGGACCACAGAGCATTCGTTACCTCCAGCAATCAAGTCTCTCACCAAAGCTGTCTAGAGAGCAAGCACAGACACCGCTGGTGACTGCGTGTCCAATGCAACCTTTACAGTGAACTGGGCAGAAGGCACACTGGGCAGAAGGCACGGTTGCCCTTCTGTGGCTCCCGGGAGAACCCTGCTGCTAGTTGCGCGTAGCTCTGCCAGTTGCCCCCACCCCCCACCCCCTTTGGTTCATACTGGAACAGCCAGCAGTTCTGGGAAGGAGGGAGCCTCTCCTGGGCTCTTCTGCTCTGTTGCCAGGACTGTGTCTGTACTGGCTCCAGCAGCAGAAACAAAACAGGGCACAGCCTGAAGAGACCCAGCCAGAGCAGCTGAGTGCTCAAAACAAAGCGGCCCTCCCCGGGCTGCCGCAGCCGCCGCCGCCGCCAAGCTTGAAATTGGAAGGGGACCTAGAGCGTGGCCGAATCTTCCCAAAGTTGGGAAACTGAGGCCCAGAATAGATACTGCATGTCTGGGCAACAGCTCAACTTAGACTGGAAATGACTTCTCCCAAGGGCTCACCTTTATTTCTGTTGAGTTTTAAGAGGACCAGTTGCCAAGGTTTCAGTCACCTTGGACGAGCACTTTAATCCACTCAGCCTCCATCTTCTCATTGGTAAAACAGGGTGGCCAGTAGTAACTTTTAAGAGTTGTAAGAGCTGAGTGAGAAAGTGTAAACAAAGTATGTGGCACAGTGCCCGCTATTGTCATTGGAACTCTTCAGTAAGGTGGCCTGGTTCCCTTTAAGGCAGAATTTGCAATGCAGGTGAAACCGGAAAGACTGGGATCTGTTAGGAAGAGTTTTCTAAGACAGAGGAGCTTTCCACCCCGACCCCAGACCCCCCCCCCCGCAAGGAACACATTAATGGAAATCACAGTGACTGGGCAAGCAAGATGACTTCACTGGTAAAGGAGCTTGCCTCCAAATCAAATGGCCAGAGACCAGTGCCCGGAGCTTACACAGTAGAGGAACAGGCTGTCCTCTGTCCTCCCCACATGTCAACTGTGGTACCTGCATGCCTGGTGCATACGTGTTTCCATGAAGAGCCCTGCTTGAAGTAGGGGGATGCTGGTGTATAGAGCAGTGTCCATCTTCACGCTTCTCACACACAGTGATGGTGCCTAGAGCTTTAAAAGGTCAAGTTCAAAGTGAAATTCGGATGGAAGACGCTTCCTTGAAGGCAGAAAGGTTGCCCCAGGAGTAGAAGGAGAGGAAGATGGAGATGGCCATGGATAATGGTACCTGCGGAAAAAGCACTGTTGGTAACAGGATTTTTGTCTCCTTAATCCCAGCTCTGAGTAGGGATAAGAAGAGCAGTCCCTTACTCTACAAGTATTTAGTGTCGTGTTTAGAAACCAACTGGTGAATTGCTGAATAGTGATCAACGTGACCGCAGTGGGTATTGCCTTGGCCCTCAGTGGATGTCAGGCACTGCATGTGCGCTCTACTGTAGCTCGCTGGGTTTCTATAGCCCACTGAGATGCTCTGACAGCACAGTGGGGTTGAGAGGTTTGGTAGCTTACAGAGAAAGGCGTGGTGATGGCCAGTAAGTGCCTAGAGCTCTTAGTTCCTGCAGTAAATTCCTGGCTGCCTCTCAATCACAGCCTTTTTCTAAGAGCGCCATAGGTGAATGAGTGTCTGTGTGTCCTATTTCGTTACCTGTGGATGAAGGGCTGGATGGCGGTATTGCCAAGGGCTACCTTCAAAGGTGTAAATATTTCCAGCTAAGGCACAATGAACAGTCGCTAATCTTGCTTTCAAGCAATCTCTCGGACTTTCTGGCTTTGTTGCCCCTGCTACAGGGTAGAATTGATAATGCTATTGATTGTGGCTGTTGAGGCATTTAAATTTGTCATTATGTGAAGTGATTCAGGGTGTGCCTGGAGCGGACCAAGTATCATAGAAACGTTGACCTAAAGCATTAGCCACTTGTGATTTCCAAATGGGAGTTTTCTTACAGTGTTTTCAAACCCACATTGAGCCAGAATAAACTGTATTTTTAGATGTTGTCCCATTGAAGAATTTGTCCCCTTCTTTCTCTCTGTAGGATGACTTATGTATACATTGAGAGTCTTTTCTTTTAAAAGTGTGTATACATATATATATATATATATATATATATATATATATATATATATATATATATATATATATATATTTCTCTGCTTTATCTTTCTGGCACTATGGCAATTCAGTTTTGTTTTAAATTTAATTAGAGTTCCTTAAGATTTTTATCTGGAAAAGCTTTTGCTTGTGAACTGCCATATAATGGGGCGAACTTCATTCATTGGATTTATTGTGTCTGAATTACAAATTTGGTCCTGGAAATCTGTCCTCGGGTTTTCTTTCCTGGTGCCTGAATTGCAGAGAGACTTGTTTCCAGGGGGCTGTGTTCATGATAAATACTGGGGTTTTAAATGACATCACGAGATACATAGTTCGGAGACACAAAAGTTTGTTGTGCCGTCCTTTTGGCTGAGGAACACAGTTCTTCCTGGGAATTGTAGCCACAATGCTGGGCTTGAGTTTTATTAATATCTTTGTAGATTGAAAACAAAATGTTTTCCTCCAAGTTTTTGTTCTCTTCCATTTGGCAAACGCTGTGACTTGTCACATGAGCTAATGCGTGTTCTCATTCACTTGTTGTGCACCAGTGGCCCTGGTGACAGCCTTTGGAAAGTGTGCGCTCTTTGGGAGTAAGGAAAACACTGGCTCACTTGTGCACCTCACAGCACACACTCAGTATTACGTAGGTATTTGCAAGGCTGGCTGCCCCTCCCGGATTCCCTGCCTCAAGTCAATAACAAAAATATTAAGAATAATAATGGTAACTGCTGGTTAAGGTGAAATTTCAAAACTATGTGACATGATAATGTCAAGTGTCACTCTAGGAAATCACCTACCCCTGACCCCCACCTTTTTTTTTTTTCCCAAGACAAGGTTTCTCTGTGTAGGCTTGGCTGTCCTGGACTCACTCTGTAGCCCAGGTTGGCCTCGAACTCACAGAGATCTGCTTGCCTCTGCCTCCCTGAGTGCGGAGATTATAGGCGGGCGCTGTGCACCTAGCTAAGATCAGATTCTTAAGCTTGAATTATGGCTGTATCTTTGTTGCTCTATTGTTTCCACTTGCAAAAGAGTTGGCTGTAGAGTAAGTAGCTTTCAGTGACAGAATGAGATGCTGGGGTAATAGGGATGCTGAGCTGCAGAATTTCGAGGGTACCATTTCCATTGAGTTGAAGGTTCTCAGTCCCTGTGGCTGCCTCCTCCCTATAGGGAGGTCCTTTTGGTCCATCGAAGGAGACTGGCTATGAGACCACAGAGAGCTCCTCAAAGGAGGGGGGTGTGGATTCAAACCCACCCTGGCACGTTACTGAATTCAGTGTGTTGTGTGTGTATGCAGCAGAGGTCAGAGGGCAGTTTATAGGTCTCAGTTCTCTCCTGATAGGCTTGGCCTACTCAGCCCTATCCTCCCGAACTTCATAATTGTCCTTGTCACATAACTTTGAGTACCCTAATAGGTAAGATTTTTTCTTTTTAGTCTTTCTTTTTTTTTTTTTTTTAATGTGCATGGGTGTTTTGTCTGCATGTATGCCTGTGTACTACATGCATGCTTGGTGGCCACAGATGCCAGAAGATGGTGTCAGATCCCCAGGGACCAGAGTTACATATGGTTGTGAGCCACAGTGTAGATGCTGGCAATAGAACTCTGGTCTTCTGGAAGATCAGCTGGTGCTCTTAACCACTGAACCATCTTCCTAGGCTCCTCTCATTTGGATTTTGCTAAGGCTGGTGTGATGAGCACAGCATCATTGTCATTTTTCCTCCTCTCAAGTCCCCCCCACCACCACCACCAAAAAGGGATTTTTGTTTGTTTTGTTTTTGTCTTGGAAATCAGGTACACACCCAGTGAACCACAAGCTGCCAGTGTGGCCCAGCATTTGCTTTTCTGACAAAGTGACGTTGGCCCTGAATTGATGATGCTCAGAGGGGCTGTAGGCTGTAGAAGTGCAGTGGCCATGTACAGACATAGTAAACATGTGCCTCATGAGTAAAGTGTTCAAACACGCATGCCTGAAAGATAGAATGCCTTATGTTCTGAGACCACCATGAAAATGAAGTCCAGGAGGCTAGCAGGGCATCAGACAGAACACCGCAGCTGACACAGAGGCAAGTGGATCGGCCTGCGACTTTAAAGCCGTAGATAGATGGTAGTAGACAAACCCGAGCTAGGAAGTGAATTAGGTCATGGGAAAGCACATACCAGGGCTATTGTGAGGATTGTGTTTCCTTTGAGAAATAAACCCCAGGAGATAAGCGTTGCCCTTGTCCCGCTGACGAAAAAAAAGCAAGACACAGAGATAAAGTCAGTAACAGCCGACAACGGCAGAGCAGGCAGGGTTTCAGAGTGGCATGTTTTACCACCGGGGCTTTGAACTCACAGCAAGCCACCTGCTTCTGCCTCCATGAGGGCTGGGATTACAGGTGTGTGCCACCATGCCTGGCTACCTGCTTCTTCCTTTTAAAAAAATAATAATAATAATAATTAATTAATTTTTAGAAACTGTGCGTGACTGTGTGCACGCACCAAGGGGGCAAGTGTGGAGGTCAGAGGCCATATTGCACTAGTTACTTCCTTGTTTCTCTACGCCGTGTGTATTCCCAGGACTGGGCTCAGGCGTCAGCTCACCGGCTCACCGGCTCTCTCATTCCTTTGTTTATTTGTTTGTACGTTGCCACCTGGTTACTACATCCTTGACCCACTTGTGTATCCGGTCACCCTGAAAAGATTCTTTTGCCTTCTTCTCTAAAGACCCTTTCCCATTCTTTCCTACCCACGTGTATTTCTTTCTTTTTTTTTTTTTTTTTTTTAAATTTATTTATTTTTTTAAATTTTTTATTATTAATTCATTCTTGTTACATCTCAATGGTTATCCCATCCCTTGTGTCCTCCCATTCTGCCCTCCCTCCCCTTTTCCCCTTATTCCCCTCCCCTATGACTGTTCCTGAGGGGGACTTCCTCCCCCTGTATATGCTCATAGGGTATCAAGTCTCTTCTTGGTAACCTGCTGTCCTTCCTCTGAGTGCCACCAGGTCTCCCCCTCCAGGGGACGTGGTCAAATGTGAGGCACCAGAGTACGTGAGAAAGTCATATCACACTCTCCACTCAACTGTGGAGAATGTTCTGTCCATTGGCTAGATCTGGGTAGGGGTTTAAAGTTTACCGCCTGTATTGCCCTTGGCTGGTGCCTTAGTTTGAGCAGGACCCCTGGGCCCACATCTGCCTATCATAATGTTCTACTTGTAGGTTTCTAGGACCCTCTGGATCCTTCTACTTTGCCATTCTCCCATTCTTCTCTCATCTAGAGTCCCAATAGGATGTCCTCTGTTATCACTGTAATAAGAATCCACGGAGCAATAGCATCACCGAGTCACAGAGAAGGAACAAGTCCTTCCGGGCTGGTTTTTAATCAGCAAAACAACTTGGTGAAGAGAGAGCTGCCCAAGTACCACCCTCCCAAATATTATACTATTGAGTTAGTAGTTATCAATCGTAGGGTGCAGTTGAAATGATTTAACTTAGAGCATTGTATTAGCTTAGTAACCTCAGCTCCACTAGGACAGCAAAGAGTGTTTTATGCATATCTGTATGCTCAGCCCTTAGCACAGCCTGAGACGTACTCTTTGGATAAATCATGTTTTGTCAGTAAAGTGGACTGAGTAAATTAGTAGGCGTTGGCTTGAGTCCCTTTCAAAATCCTTCTCATTCATTTAGGAATACATTCCTGTGACTTGGTTAATCAAAAGGAGAGCAAAGCTAACACTTGGTGTTATTCCAAATACTGTATCTCTAACATTCTGTGTGAGATATAGAACCATTTTGTGTGTGTGGGGGGGGCTGGGGGTGGAGCTAGGGGCGGCTGTATCATACAGCGATCTCAAACTAGGCACACGGGCCATTATTTTCCATACTTCCGCACAGATGTTTGCCCTCCTGTGAAACAGAACTCTGTGTACTGCCGAGTTCCACAACCCACCCCCCAATCCATGGGGGTTTAGGCTGTGGTGGGGAGGTCCACATAAGTGCTTCCTCTGTGTTTTCTTCAGCCCCTTCATCTATACTTTGGCAAGACATCTTTGTGATGTAAATGGCGCCTCTGGTGCCAAACCCTAGTACCTAACAGGCCAATTAGGGAGTCTGGGATGGACAGGCGTTGCAACCCCAGACAGCCTCCCAGCTTCGCCGTTCATTTCTGCCTCAGAGGGTCTAGATAGTGCGAGGCTCACAGAAGACTCACAGAAACCTGGCAAGCCAGCTGCAGATATAACCAGAGCCAGAAATGAACACAAAAGAAAACACGGTGGTAAATAGAGGATAAGCCCTGAGAGGTCCCATCAGAAGTGATTCATAATGTAAAAAAAAAAGAAAGAAAACGACAATGTTTTTCTTCATACACTCCCCCTGGTTTCTATGGAGACGCTGGAGTAGCATTTGGGGTGACAGTAAGGTTTAAAGATGGTTCTGGGACAAGGAATGTCTGTACAAAAATGACCCTGTGATTGTTAATCTGGGTGACGGATACTTGCCTACGTATGGTGTGTCCTGTTGAAAGAGGTACCGTCAAGATGTAGGCGGCCCGAGATGGGGAAAGAAGGACATCCTGCTGCTCCAAGTTTGAGCTGATGTATGAGGGGCCACAGATGGATAAGATGGCTAGACAGGCTAGAATTCCAGCCCTCTCAGTTTCCTCATGAGAGATACCGTCTCAGCAGGAGAACCGGACGACTGAACTTCAGAAACCCGCTCCCATGCCAGCCTGGCAGGCACAACCTTTCTGGATCAGCAGACCCCCATCCTGCACATCTCATCCTTTCTGCTACTGTGTCTCTGCAGCCCCATCTCTCAACTGTCCCCAGCCCCTTGCCCCTTGTCAGATCAGCCAGTGCAGTGTTTACAGTAATGCGCCTCCTTGTCTCCTGGCTGGAGCAGAGAGGGCTCTGCCTCTCCACCAGCGCTCACGGTGATGGTCTTGGCTAGGGGACAGGAGCTGCTGGCAGAGACCTAAGAGGGAACACACTGTGGTAGCAGCATGAAAGAATTTGGCAATGCAGGGCTCGTCACATGATTGTGATTCATACTGTACTCTTGAAATGTGGCAGGGGAGCCGGGGCGGAGGGGGCGGGGAGGGGGGTGGGGGGCGGGGGCGGCTTTGAATGCCAGCCCAGCACAGAGACACTAGTTTTCAAACATCACATTCTTTTTATAGTACAGGCATGCCTCACAGGGAAAATATTGAACTTGGCCTGCCAGCACCACGAGAGTGGCCGCGAGTGCGATTTTAGTGTTTGAGTCATTCTCTGAATCAGATACTGGCTTCATGGAGGAAATCTTCTATTAGGGATACTGTGAAACGGTGTTTTTAATTAATTAACACTCACTCTGGGCTGGGTTTTTTTTTTTTTTTTTTTTTTTTCTTTTTTCGTTTACTGTTAGCTGACTTCTTTTTCTTCCTTTTTCCCTTGCTTGAAACATTGGAGACATTCCCTGCAAGGTCTCAGCTGGGTCATTTTAAAGTTATCTCTGTGACAGGGTCGTCTGTGTGCGGTGACAAAGCCCGTGTTGGGGGCGGGGAGTTGGTTTTCTTGGGGTGAACCTGATACAGAGGGACAGTGTGGCTAGGGAGAGGTCCCTGAAAGTCTGGCATACTGGTTTTTGTGATCTCTTCCACGGTGCTCCATACATCCATCCTGTTGTTAAAACTTGAAACTGGGACTGACCGGCTGTTGGGGAAAGTCCTTCGTTTTTATTTCAACCAAACGATGCTGTCTCCTGGGCCTGGAAGGAGCCTGGCTTCAAGCACAATTATAAATGTGTAGTCCTTTGGACTGGCGGAAACCTACAAAATGGCCCTGATTCGCCGGGGCCCCTTGGGCTCAAAGGCTCTCTGCTTCCCGAGAGCCATAAATCAGTATCTGCATCCGAAAGTGTAAAGACTGCAGTGTATGGAAGGCCTTCTTCCTCTGCAAGTGTGTCTATGACAGATTTATACCGATGGCTGCGCAGTGCCCCACTCACAGACTGCTGGTATAATTGTGCCCCACTGACTCAGGCCCCATTTCCTGGTGAAGGTGAGGCAGGGTCCTGTGTGAAGCGGATTGAAATTACATCTCGACTCTTTAATTGCTGTTAATACAGGGGGATCCTTCAAGAACCATAGCAAGACCCGCTTTGTTCATAGCAACAACTACTGTCTTTTCACAAGGTGTGGTCACAGCTGAAATCCCAGGCGTTTAGTTTCATGACAAGATCTGCCATGGCAGGGCGCCCTACAATTCAACCCTTTGTGAAAAGAGGTCAAAGGGATGCTTTTGAAAAGAACACACACCCTCTTTTGTTGTAAGATTCATTTCTTCCATGTAGTTCTTTTTTTTCTCTCTTCCTTCCTTCCTTGACAGTACAATCCTAGCACTTTAGAAAATAATCTTTTAAGAAAAGGTAGCATTACAATTTGCAGTTGGAGAGACAGCTCAGCAGTAAAGAGTTCATGTTGTTCTTGCAGGAGACCTGGGTTAAATTCCCAGCACCCATAGGTCAGCTCACAGGCATCCATAATTCCCAAGTCCAGGGCACTCTATACCCTTATCTCCTCCTGCACTAGGCATACGCATGGTGTACACACACATACATGTGAACAAAACACTCATGCACATAAGATAAAAATCAATAAATCTAAAATAATGTTTAAATATTTTTTTTAGATATTTGTAAAGTAAGACTTGTCTTCAAAATGGCCAAGAAGCCTGAGGCTGTCATTCTTGCAAATGTGGCCGTGTCAAAAACAGTGGCTCCTCAAGACCTCACTTTTGATTTCTGGACTCATGCTAGAGCCAACAACGTGACAGTCACAGAGCAGCGAGTCCTACAGGCAGCAGCACACCAACGCTGTTCCAGGGGATAAAGGATAAAATTCATTTGGTCTGGTTTAGAGGACGAGGATCGAGAAAGACAGATATTAGGATGAGTGGCCTGAGTTTTCAAGGAGGAGAAACAGTCGCTGTCCTGGAGTCCCTTCCTCACAGGGCAGCTGTTACGTGTTTTTGTGTGAGGTTTTGCTCCGAATTTGCAAACAAAACAAAACAAAAACAACAAAAATCTCACCAGCTGAAGGATACTGTCTCTGATGCCATTTGAGTGTTGAAGGATTGGAGTACTATTAAGATTATCTCAAAATATAAAAAATGTACATAAGTAATGCTTGATAGTGGGTTTTTGTCTTAATTTTCAATTCTTATTATTTCTATTGTCTGACTTTGTGTGAGCGTGCTTACACGCCCCTGGTGTCGGCGTGAGGCACACTGCATTTGCTTAGTGCGCTGAGGACTCAGGCTTAAATAGAAAATCAGATTGCTGTTTGCAGAGCTTACATTTAAAACGCTTACCATCTGCGAGGTTTGTGAATGAAGGATCTTGTGAATGAGAACTGGGTGTATGTGTGGTTTGTTTTATTGGCACTGCGTGTTTCTTTGATGATCCATTTTCCAAGCTCATTCTTATCTTTTAGGAGATGTGTTCAGGATTTATGCGTTTGGCAGCATTTCAGAGGCCTCTAGAGTGGTGGAGAGGTGCTCTCCGTTTATAAGTTATCCCAACTGGGGCTGTGTTGAACATGTACTTTTGCTGTACTTTAAAGTATTTCTTCTCTGGACATTTCTTTCAAATGGATTTTTTTTTTTTTTTTTTTTTTACATCGGCAAAAACTAAGGGTTTTATTCATGAGCACTCTGGTAATAAAGCTATTTCAGTCCAGACCTAGAAGGAAATTTGCTAAACGCATTAGGACAGTGTGCCGGTTGTTTTCTTAAGCTGCCATGTGTGCTTCGAAAGCATTGTATTCATTAACGTTTGCAGAACATTATGTTTAATGATGCAAAGGCCAACTTGAACTCTCTCTTTTGGTGTGCAGATGTATAAACATTATAGGGGTGCACCCCCAGGTAGAGACTTATTGGGGTAACTCTTAGAAAGGGCAAGGGTGGCCATAAACAGGGGTGCAATAACCTCACAATTATATATACGTGATTATTTGCAAGGGAAGTCTGGGGCGGGGGAGGCTCTTATGTCATTATATGGTAAAGCTGGAAGTGAGCACTGAAAACACAACCCAAGGTTTGCATCTGTTGTGTGTACCCACAAATAGCATCCTCCTTCGGGTCTGTAATGCAAATCCACCGGTACCAGTAAAGTGACATTTAAAACAAATTGTAAAATGAACAACATTTGCAAAGCAATAAAGACACCACCTTTGCGAACCCTTTCCTATAGATTTGAAAAATGTTAGTGAATAGCTCTCCGAAGATGCAAATAAATAATATTTTATTAGATTTCAGCCCAGGAGAAAGGGGAGGAAAACCTTCAACTAGAATTACATGATTATTACTTTGCTTCCCCTCAGCCCAGCAGACATTAAAATGGAACATAAAATAAGTCTATAACAGGAGTTATGAGGAAAGGCACTGCACTTAGGGGCACACTGTGCAGAAAAGTCATTAAAATTGTTTGGGCTGTAGGAAGCAGGGGTGGGGGGGCGTCTTTTTCAGAAAAATGAGAAATTCAGATGTTCAAAATGTCTTTTCTGAGGACTACCTAGATCTTCAATCTTTAAAAAGAAAGAAGGAAAGAAAGAAAGAAAGAAAGAAAGAAAGAAAGGAAAAGGAATTGTGTAAGATTCTCATTCTTCTCTGTTACACTAGCTGCTTCCCACCAAACAAAACCGGAAGAGTTTGTTTTCCTGGGAAAGCATATTGAGTGAGGAGGTATGGTGGTATTCCCATAGACCTGGGCCATTACACAGGCAAAACAATGCAGGCGTGTTATATCTCACTGGTGTCATAGGATTCTGACTTAGAAACACCGCTCTTGTGTGCAGAAGTAATCTCAAGTGCAGCCGACAGATGCCCAGGGTCTTCACATCTTATCTGCACTTCTTTACCCTATCTAGTCGGCCTGCAGATTCTTTCTCTAGTTGCTTATATATGTTTGGATGGTAGTGATAGTTTAGCATATTCTTTCTTTTTTTATTTCGCTCTTAAAACGGTTACTATGCCCAGTTTGGTCTTACATACCCCTTACCCCTGACTTGCGTGCACCCCACTGCTTTCCTGATATGCTAAATCTTGGTTTACACTGCTAGTAAAGCTAGCTCTGTGTGTGTGTGTGTGTGTGTGTGTGTGTGCTCCTATCTGTAAAGCTTTAACCTTGGTTTACTGTTTAACCAGGAGACTCAGCAGGACAAGAGAGGACTCAGTAAAACTATATTGCAACTGTGAATTGCCAAGGTTATGCTGTGCTATAAATTGGTGCTTTGGATAGAAATTCTCTGTCATTCATTTTTATCAGAACTTTTTTTTTTTTTCTTTCTTCCTGGGAGGGGGTTGAAAGGAATGTTTCAAGGAGGTCTTTGAAAACCATTTTCTTCAAATGTTCATTGCATCTGAGATCCCATTTTTGTCCTTTATTTGCTCCAGAATACCACCAGACTGCCAACAAAGAGGGGCCTGTGTGCCCAGGAATTTTCTGCATTCCTCTCCGGAGTAGGCATTTTTCTCAGCTAGAAAGGCCCTTTGGCAAATTCCCTCTAATCATTGGATTTACCCTGGGCTCTGATAGGTGCCATTCATGGACTTGGTCTGCTGTTTGATGGGGCTGAGGCATTAATGGGGTCTTTTCATGATAAACAAAAACTGGGTAACATCAGAGAGGGGGTCACAACGCTGCTGTTGTTGGGAGGTGTGTTGTACGCATGTGCTCTCTCTCTTTCTCTCTCTCTCTCTCTCTCGCTCTCTCTCCCTCTCCCTTTTTCCTTTCTTTTTATGAATGTACATCTTGTGTGTGTTCTGTGTGACCATTTCTAGAAGCAGCTCTTCTGACCTCTGCTGCTGGTGGTTTGTCAATAACCTTTCTGTCGCAGGCCTCTGTTGGCAATGGGACAATTCTAAAACCTGCTATCTAATAGTCCCATGGCCTGAAGGGAGATCTATGTTTTCCTAATGGATTCAACATCCGAAGAATGAATGCTGCACAAAGAATCTAATTTGGATAGCCTACTCCCCGCATTTAGCTGCTGAAAATAGTTAGTAGTTGAGATGAACAGAATATGACCTCATGTGGCTGCCCTGGCAGGTTCATCTTTGCCTGTGTGGCCAGAATCATACTCCATGGTGCCTCTGAGGTCATTACCCTTACTATCTGCCTTCCTGTTTGTTTCTAAGAAAAATAGAAAGCTCTTTAGTTGGAAACTGGATTCTACTATAGCAAAAAAAAAAAAAAAAAAAAAAAAAAAAAAAAAAAAAAGTAAGAAAGAAAGAAGAAAAGAAAGGAAGGAAGAAAAATATTCTTCCTGTTCACCTGTTCAAAGTGATTTTAGGTTCCGTAGCAGCTAACACATGCAGTTGGATTTGTGTTTCTAGGAAAGGTTTTGTTGTTTGTTTGTTTATGTTTCTGGGGTAGATAGTTTTAAGCAAGCTAATGGTTATTTTACTTATTTTTAATGTTTTTTCTTATGTTTAAGTTTGGCTACTAGAGCCCAGACAAAGGGGCTTTTAAAAACTAGAATAAAGGAACACAAAGGCAGCAAGCATGAAGAGCAGAGTTTGAAAATTCAAAGGAGGTGTCGGTCAACCCAAATGAGTTCTCCAGGGGTGCAGATGACACTGTGCCACACCATGCCATGGCCGTGTTTCCACCAGCGCTTGAGGCTAACGCCCATGTCCATCCTGATGTGACCTGCCTATACATGGCCGTCTCCCGGGGACTCTCAGGCTCTTTGTGGGGGAACAAACATTATAGTGGAGCACTTTTGAGCTGAAGTGTGGCCGTGCTCATGTTTATATTTATAGTCCAAGTCTTTCTAGGTAAGTCTTTAAATACACAAATGGGTGAGGAAACAGCCAACCGCAGGGTAGAAAACTGCTCTCTTCCATACAGTGTTGTTTTATGTATTATCTTTCAGGTTCTGTGTTTTGATCAATATGGTGGTAATTTGTGTAGTATAGGCTATCACAGACCATGAACTTTGGGTTCAAGTTTGTTGTCAGTGAAAATTTGTACCTGCCCACCTCAATAGACACATGGAGTAGCTACAGATTCCTGCAGAACCAGGCTACATCCAAGTCCTGAGAAGGTGCTATGGCGGCATTGTTTTTCTCCCATGGTCCAGGGGTCGGGTGGCATGGGATGGGGTAAGTGAGGAAGTGGGGGCTCGGGGGTGGGGGATCTCACATTTGAAAGTCCTTGTCATATAATACTCAAGGGCTTCACCCTGGGCTAATGGAGCGTGTTGGAGCCCTCAAAGGCGTCACTTTTGCTTACGAGCATGGCAGTTCCAGTGGGGCAATCTTCACATATGTTAAACGTCGCCCAAGCCCGATTCTCAGCATCTGCTGTCTTCTTGGCGATCCTGCACAATAGTACTCGGGTCATTCCCACTGTAACAATGGGGAAAGTGGGGCATGGGGAAACAAGTGTTGAAATACCTTTGGAGTTGTATTACCATCCTGCTTGGCATATGATTTGGGTTTTCACCTCATAATTCAGGTTCCATATAGACGTCCGAAGAGAACTTAAGAGGCCCATCGAGTCTCCAACATTTCGTAGCTTATGGTCCACTAGAGATGGAGTCCTTTCCAACTTTTATATAGTCACTATTGTACCTACATTGAAGGGATTTCCCCATGTTTTTTAGCATATGGGGGAGGGGATGTGTGTGCACATCTGTGGGCGCCTGAAGAAGACAGTAGGTGTTTTCTCCTATTGCTCCTCACCTTATTTTAAGAACAGGCTCTCCCGCTGACCACGGAGCTTTCTGTTTGGGCTAGGTTAGCTGGCTGGTGAGTGAGCGGAAACTGCCCATACTTATTCTGTTCATGTTTCCCCCTATTTTGTTTTTCCTGCCTTTCTTCCTTATCATGGGGACACATCACGTACTTTGGAAACTCCACAACATGATATGATCATCACGGGATTATTTTCCGAGTTGCAGAAAGCGGCAATAGAGGAAGGGAAGTGCTTGCAGTTGTCTCTGGACCAGCAGGGTTCTGATTTAAGGAATCAGATGGAGATCTGCCTCATTTCTGGACCCTGACTAGGGAAAGGCCTCGCCCATGACACACAGCTCCTTACATTCCACACACTTGACTTGACCATGGCCTATGCTGTCTTCCAAGGAAGAACATGGCTTTCCCGGCTTGTGTTTCTTTTGGTGTCAAAGGTCTTTCATCTCTGGCTACAGATACCCCACTGCACACTGGGAAGGCGCAGGCATTTTCTGTTCCGTTGTGAATTTATTCACCAGTTACATTTTAAATGTGCCACCTACATAACTAACTTGAGGACACTTGGAGGTTCCTGCCACCCATGAAGCCAGGGGTTAGAGACAGGTATGTAGGAAATGTTACAAATAATGTTGGTTATATAAGCATTTTGTGTTTTGTAGAAGCCCCCAAATGGGGTAAATACTTTATTATTTTGGGTTATTTTGTATATGTGACTCAGAAAAAAAATCAGGTTTCTGTTAGATTAGGTCATGTGTAATCTATTGACAGTGAAAATAATTTTGGTTTATTTTTAGTCACTGCTCTGCCTCTTCTATATAGCTGGACCTTACTGTACTCTAAACCATTGTGTGTTATGTTTCCTTTCAAAGTGCCGTGTGATATGAGTCTATCAGCAGAGTGTGCTGTCTGAAGGGCTTGGTTTTGTTGTGACCCCAAAGGTATTAAGTAGGGATTCTCTAGAGGAGATGAATAGCTATTGCAAAAGGGATCAGCTTACAGACGTAGCCTGCATAGTCAAGCAATAGCTGTCTGTACACTGCAGAGCCAGAGACCAAATAGCTGCTTGGTCCAGGAGGCTGGGTACCTCAGCTTACCAACTTTATACTGAAGGTCTGGTTTTCAGTCCATGCTGGGAGGCAGGAGACACTTGGTTGTGTTGCCAGTGAAGGATGCGGGCAGCGAGGGCAGCTGCAACAGAATGGATGCACTTGCCTGCAAAGGTGGACAGGCAAAGCATCCCTGAAAATCCGCAGACGTTTTTATAGCTGGGCTCCTGAGAAGTCCTGAGCACTTGAGGCAAAGCTCTTTGCCTTCTGTTAGTCCTTCTGTGAAAGGCTCTCACAGACCTGCCCAGAGGGTGGGTCTCTTGGTTGATCCCAAGCCAATCAAGCTGGCAACAAGATTAAGGAGCACAGGTATGGCCTGGCTCACCTCCAAACTTTTCCAGGGTGTGTTCAAGCAAGAAGGTCTGTTTCTTGATCAAAGCTTACCGGACTAGAGCCTTGAGCATGCTAGGAATCAGACTAGCATCCTTAGCATTTCCTATGACTAGCCTGAAGGAACTCACAGCAGGCACTGGACACAATGTGTCAAAGGAGGCTGAGCAGCACCAAGGTTGCAGCCCAGGCAAAAGACACAACATGAAGAGTACAGTAACTATCCTGCAGTATGTGAAACACAAATCAAAGGACAAAATTGGATTAACTTTCTAGTAGAGACATTAGGTCACTTCAAAGACTCATTAAATCCATCCCTGAATAAATAAGGCTAGCAACACCGAAACTAGCCAGAACTTTTAGGTTTTCTTGTTGTTTGTTGGCTTTGTTTTTGTTTGCTTTTTGTGCAGGAGAGCTAGTTTAGAGCCAATTCCTATGTTTTCAGAGAGTTGGTGAGCTTGCTGCTAAACACAGTCATTATTTACAAATTAACATATAAATTTACAACTAAATCAGCTTAAATATAAAAAGTAATAGGCAAATCTCACTGTTGTTAAATTATGTTTCTGCTTTGCTATCACGTATGGTCTGTGGGTTTTCTTGTTTATTACATCTGTCTGGAGAAGACATTGTATAGTAGTGTTGCCCCTGTTCATTTCTTTCCACCCCTGGCCAGTGGGGACACATTGGAAGAGTAAAACGCACCACAGTGGGAGCATTTACCCCACAGACATTGGCAGGTTGATTTTATATGGCTATCTAAGAATGTCACCAGGAACATCTTAATCCTTCCAGGGAAGCTGGACGTGTTGCGCTCATATCACTTGCATTGTGAATGGGATTTTAAAAGTTAGTGTTCCTTGAGTGTTCAAAACCTCTGCCGTAATTCAGCCAGGAATCAGCACTGATGCACGAGTAAAGTTTTCACTTGATGGCTTTTGCGTTTTTGAGTTTTTTTCCAGTTTGCTCTTAGGTGTTAAGTGCAAAAATTGTCAGCTATAGTTCATATTGAAATTGTACTCATTTGCCAGCGACATAAGCTCTTTACCTTTGTTGATTTGCATAGCAATCAAGCATTTCCTTTGTGGTAGAATTCACATTATTGCTGGCCACGTTGTTATGGGAACTTAATAGTGAATTCCACAAAAGTAGCAAGTAACACTGATGTCACATGTGCACAGAACCTACCGTGCATTGTGATTTAGTATTTATAAGATGTTTGCACTCCTTTACACAGCTTGCAATATACGTGTATAAATATATATATATGCACACGCACACATTTCCTTTTCCTCTCAGAGAGCCAGGTGTTAAACATTTACTAGATACTAGAAGACAATGGAAGCCTTATGGCCTGAATCCATAAATCCTTCAGGGTTCTTGTTGACTCTAGCTTTTAGTTTCTTGTTCCAAGGACATCAGCAGAACCTTTGAAACAGAATGGGAAACATGCACGCAAGCAGGAAAATATACACTGGTGCACACACATGCACATGAATGTACAGTATGTACGCTAGTATACACACATGTGTATGCGTGCACACACACATGTGAGTATACGGTATGTACACTAGTATACACACAAGTGTATGCATGCACACACACATGAGTGTACAGTATGTACAGTAATATACACACAGGTGTATGTGTGCACACACACATACACACAGAAGAGAGAGGAGGGGAGAGGGAGGAAGGGGAGGAGCAGCTCCACAAACCTATTTTGGGATCAGAAAAGCTACCTGAACTGGAGTATCAGAAATATACTGGATATAAAACTATTTTATAGGCGGCCCCCAAAACTATACTTCAAATACAGCCAAAATTGATGTTACTTAACTTCTTTTCATAAAAAGAAGTATCAATTTTCTGCTTATTTACTTATTTCTTTCTGTTTCCAGTGGAGTCTCAGGGTCTAGCCAGGCTAACCCGCCCCACCTGCTCCGCTGCTGGAGTGCCAGCAATGCTCAGCATTCATTTGTCTTTTTGAGAGCCAGCTGTGTATCAGACTGTGTCTTTGTCACTACATTATCAAGACATAGTTCCTGCCTTCAGTTCAAACTCAGATGCTCATTTTGCAATACGGATCGGCCTGCTTGACAGATGATGTCACTGTTCTGTTTTGTTTGGTTTTCCCCATTCTAAATGAATAGCAAGGTACCAGGCTGGTCTCGTTTGTTAAGGGAAGGAAGAAGCCATGAAGGTGGCTGAGAATCTAAAATTATATCCTGTAGGACAAGACTATAAGGCTAAGCAGCGGCCCCAAGTTATGGTCTGCATGAGCTCCATTCTTCAAAACTCATCTTTTTAAAAAAAGTAATTAAAAAAAAATTCATCTTTTAGTGACCCTTGTGCACCAGATTCTAATATCTTCATTTGTACATAAGGACAAGACTAGCACAGCTTCTTCCTGGTAATAAATGACAGCGGTGAGACCCGAGTTCCCGTCATTCTGACTTAAAGAAAAAAGAAAGTCTTTCTTGCAAAGAATTTTTTACCCCCAAAAGCCTCTTAAAAAGAAAAACAAGCAAAAAGTATATCCCTTTGTATGTTATCTCTGGCTACACACTGAGCCTGGGGAAATGCTTCTCAACAAGTGTCAGAACAAAAGCAACTGACAGCTGGGTGGCCAGATCTTTTTTTTTTTTTTTCTGCAGCAGATAGTGCCCCAAAATGAGGAAACGGAGCAGACGGCTGAATGTGTCGGTATCTTTTTACATTTGGAAGGAGAGAACCATGTTTGCATCTCTTCTCACACGATCAAAGTCGTTCTGGTGTGCATGCCGATGCTATGCTGTTTAATTATCAAAGCAATTTTTCTAAGAAAACTCCAACTTCTTCAACTTCTGTCCCGATGCAAACTGGTGGTGTGCTACTTCCTGGTAGTCATTCGAAACTATACACCTCAATTTTGTAGAGTAAAATGGTGCACATAAGCCGGGCAGTGTGAGTAGAAAAAGAATAAAGCAGTGCTCCAAGTAAAATCATATGTCCAGACCTCAGTGTTTGTATTTGTACCTCGTTATTAAGGAAAGAGGCACCAGGAAGGGAGATGTCACAGTCATTTATCTGCTTCATATTGCACTTGATATGATCTAGAAGTTACTGTGTCTACTTCCCACAAACCGCAAGTTTGGATCCAGTGGCCTTGCTGATTAAACAAACAAAAACACCAAAAAACAAAACAAAAAACACGAAACTTGTGCCATTTCACTAAAGCAATGCCCAAAATACCATGCCACAAAATTGAACAGATCTATGGGTGATGCGTGCCTGAAAGGAAAGGAAAAGAGGGGATTTAAATGTTTATATTTTTATTTTCCAGCCATTTTCTTTTCATACATAAAAATTACAACACACTGGAGAACTTCTGAGATATCTAAGTGCTAAGAGTAAAATCAATGATCCAAGTGGGAGAATTGATGCCTTCTAGGACAGGCTGTAAAGAGTTAAATCACACATAAGTGAGCATGCTGATGCAGCTCGGGGAGCGGGGAGCGGAGGGGATGGTGGACATGGGTCCCTGGCTATGGTGTCAGAGCAAATGTCTGTTTAGGTCAAATGTACGCACAATGTTTCTGACAGCCCTGCCACTCTGCATGGGTGGACCTAGAGAGGCCATCTGCCTTCCAGTGTTAATGCTCCTTCATCCCCAAATACGGATCGAGTCACAAATTGTGTGAACCTTCAACTGCATCACAGCTGTAGGCAGATGGCTTCAGGGTCAAAAAATAATGTCCCTTTTAGGGGCTCTATTGAAATGGGACCCAACACTGACGAAATAGCTTCCATGCTGCCCATGTCGAGGAGCGTGATTCCCTGCTGGAAACAAAGAGAAGATGCTCTGTTTGATGGAAAGGGGGAATTACACTAAATAAGAGAAAAACAGATGTGTCCTGTATTGATAATCACGAGTAGTCATGGTATCTTGAATCCGTAATGTGCAAAGCACCATTTGTTCACCCAGAACTTTACATCAGTATCTTTGCTGGCAAGAAGACCCTGGGGAGAGCAGTCGAAGAGGTTTGTCCTAGAACTGGTGGGCTGAGGGGCTGGAATAGAACCTGGACTTAGGGCCTTGCACCAGTCTGTCAGTGTGTTGGTGAGCAAAGCCCCATGGTAGTTTCTGATTTAGACTCATCTAAGAGCAGCAGGCTGTGGGGTATTTCACTTAAGAGGACTTCTAGTGTCAATCACAGCACCCCAGTCCAATCTCTTTCAACAGATGGTCATGGCTTACCCTCCTGTTCTAGCCAGAAGTATCTAGAATCAATAGTGCCAGCCACAGCACCCCATTCCAGAACTTTTGTCTTAATTTTTGTCCAGATTTTTTTGTCCTAATCTTATAGTTAAATGTTACTTTTTTATAGGTGAATAAAATAAAGTACAGAATTAACTTTTTGGTCACATGTTTTGTTTTGTTTTGTTGTTTGTTTGGTTGCTTGGTTTGTGGGTTTTATTTCTCTGTGTAGCCTTGACTGTGCTGGAAATTACTCTGTAGCCCAGGCTGGACTCGAACTCACAGAGATCCATGTGCCTCTGCCTCCCGAGTGCTGGGATTAAAGGCGTGCACCACCACACCTGGCCAGTCAGATGATTCTAACTGGTGCTATCTGCTAAAATTTTCAGCCATCATTTTGATGTTTGTCTGCTAGTCTGAAGACATGTCTTATTTTAAAGCTTATAAACATTTTGAATACATGTAACTCTATAGCCAACTCAGCTGTCTTTTGGATGAATAATGAACTGAAAATAGCATTAATTGTTTTGCATTACATATGGGATGGTGACATAGTCAGTGATAGACTACCTACATGTCTAGCATTTGTGAGGCCTTGGGTTCGGAATCCAGTATCCCACCACCCCAACTGCAAATGAATCATCTCATATAGCTGACTTTGAAATGTATATTCTATTATTTCTTGGAAAATTGGCTTTATGATGGTTTGGGGAAATAAATGATAAAATGACTACAGCTTAAATATATGCATGATGGGAATAAACATGAACATTTATTATATGTAACTAGCAATAAGGAACTATTCAATTAGACTAAGCAGCATTGCCATTTCTGTTGGTTCAAAGAGTTTGAATGTTATCTGTTTCTTAGGTTTCAGCCAATGTGCTTTTGTTTACTTTTTTTTTTTTTAACCAAGCTTTCTGGCACCACACTATTTTAAACTAATAATTTTTTTAGAAACAAAACCAGGAAAGAAAATATTGTTAGTGATAGAAGGCATTGCTTTTATGTTAGTACAGTGTTCTAAATTGAAAACTAGAGGAAAAGAGGCGAATAAAAAGCTAGCTCATTTCAAAGCCACTACCTATGTCTCATGGGTGTACCAGCCTTTGACTACACTTGTTCCTAGACTATCTACACAGAGTCAACAATGTGTGTTATTATATTTGCTTATGCCTATTCACACACAGGACTTTCAGCACCCATACTTATCTCTAGAGTATTTTTCATTAAAAATCCACTTCCTTGGATGATTCATAAAACGTACAAGGATTAAAATGTAATTTTCTCTTAATCCTACTGCTCGACAGAAGTCAGAGATAATATTTTAGTATGCATTTTTTGGCTTTGAAATAAAGAACTTTGTTTCACTATGTGCAATGTGGAACCTAACTCATTCAGAAATGTCTGAACTTCACCTTACATATAACTTGGTGTTTGACCTTTTACGTTTCCCATATTGTTGGATACTCATGGAAGAACTGTTCCATCCCAGAAGCTGTTCACTTAAGACAGTGAACAGGCTGTTGTAAGCCTCAGCCAGAGTCTTCCCAAATAGCTGGTGCTATGAATACCAGTCACAGCCTGGCCAGTGCTCCATAAATTAATCTAATTTGACAGGGTAAGAGGCTTTGAAGTCCTAATTCTCTTTTGCATCCAATAAACCAGTTTTTATAGTGACTGAACTTTTAGACATCAGCCTGAGGCTAAATTCATGTCAGGAAGTTGCCACGAGGTCACATGGAACAATGGCTAAAGGGGAGTGTTCCTTTGGAAGTCTTGTGAGAGAGGCAGACAGACAGTCAGGGGGTTGCGTGGGGGACATGGGTCAGTGCCTCGGCAGATAGCATCTTGCAAGCATACAGATTGTCTCCGCCTCATGCAAACCCTCAGAAGACCATTCCTCCACGTGTGGGTCCCCTGAAGGCCAGCAATATTCATTACTGTGTGTTTACATACGTCTTTGTGCTATTATTAGCGGGCTCTGTGGCTTTTGCGGAGGATGTGTAGGCAGAACCCTCTCGATGGGCTGCGGTTGGTTTGGTTTATTATATTTCAATGGGGAAGGCACATGCAGGCTCCACCAGTGTAGTATTTCCATTCAGAGCCATGAGGTCGTTCAATGAACAAATCTGGTTCTTTGAGGATATTTTTGTTTGATGTTGATTATGTTGGTGGTACCGGCTAAGGGGGAGGTATGGGGCGAGGGGTGGGGGTGGGGGTGGGAGTGGAGACAAGAGTGCTCAAGAAGACCAAAACCGACAGCCTATGTCAGACACCCAGTTCTGTAGAGTAAGGGTTTTAGGTCTCTTTTATTCTTTGTTTAGACTGTAAGTTCTTTGAAGGCTGAAAATGCTATCTATAAGGCATTGTAGGCTTAGGGTAAGAATCCATTGTCTGAAAGCCAGTCCAGTTGACCAACCTCAGATGACAGTGTTGTGATGGCTGGGAGCATTAAAGAGCAGGGTCTTGTCAACTTGAGTTTCTCTCGCAATCACTGATGAACTAAAATGTGCCAGCACCCAGGCAAAGTTAACTGGGGCTACTAGGGCGGGAGCAGAGGATAAACCCGAGTCACATACTCAGACTCCTGTCTCCAGTAAAAGGAGAAGTGGCCACACCTGAGAGTTTTGAGCCTCAGAGTTTTCGTCCAAGTTAGGGCACCACTCGGCACTTAATAACCATGGGGTTGGGGTGGGGAGTAGAATGCTACAGAAACTAGAAGAACAGCTGCTGTATCCCTCTTTGGAAGCACCAGGAAGCCCCTTGTTTTGGTGAGTTCTTTGTGAATGACAGTGATTTGGGAATGAGAAGCAGGAAGATGGGCTGGCAACTCAGGAGACACCTAAGACAACATTTAGGGAAAGTGGTCGTTAACAGGAAACTATTGAACCTACACTTACTCCTCTCCCCCGCGCCCCCCCTCCCCCACACCCCCTCCCCCATGCCCCCTGTCTGGACATTCCTAGGTAACAACTGTGCCATGGCTGAGTGGCTCTAGGAAGTGGTAGGCATGAGACTAAACGGCTGCCCTGGATGGTAGTGATGGAACTGAGTTTCCAACACCATCCCCAGGCTTTCTCCTGCTTCTGGGTGGCATCAACTACCACTCAGTGCCCAGTGTGGCCCAAGTGCCATTTCAGCAGCCCAATTAACTTCTTGCTATCACTCTTGGCAGAGGAAACCTGCTGTCCCAGTGTCTTGAGTCCTACACTCGTACACAAAACAGATGATGTATTGACAGTCTGCCGATAAAGGGCGCGGGGGTGGGGTGGGGCTAGGGGTGGAGAGCCAGATCAAACAGCCAAGCAAAGTAAGAATTTGCCTAAAATTTGCTTTAGGTTTGGAAGACCTTGGCTTATTTATTCATTTTGTTTTAAATAGTGAAATATGGTATAATATAAAAAGCACTGTTTGGGTTACCGGAAGCTAGCCCTCACACTGCTCTGGTGTATGAATGGTATATGAATGGTGTATGAATGCCTGTATCTGGCCAGGACCTAACCTTGCTCCCCGGCAGGAGAGCAGGCAGGCACCACTGAGAACTGGACACAGGAGTCAGCCCTTGACTTGGGTCGTCTCACAGGCGCCGTTCTCTTCGGTCTCCCCGATCGCTCACTCTTTTGGATGTTTTGGTCCTACATTCCATCATCTCTGGGCTTAACCACCACTTTAAATTTTTGTTCTCATGGTTTACATACGGGGTTTGTCCACAGCGTCCTTTCTCCTTTCCATTTTTTTGTCTTCTACTTTGCTGTTTCCATGGGTGGGAGCACAGGGCCTGGGAAGCAGCACAGCCGGTCTGCTGCGCTGTGTGAGTGTCTGCTTCCGTCTTAGAGGACTCTTCATCTCCAGCAATGTCTGCACACTCACTGGAGACCGGACATGTCCTTGCTACTTTTCACCTCTCCTAATTTCAACGAGAGTTTACTGTGTTTTCTAAATAGTCAATTTACAGAGAAACTTACTTCTGAGACACCACAACTCCTCACATAGATTGAGGACTTCCTACAACATGATCAGACCCCAGCAAAGCGCTTCTAGTTACAAAACCAATCTTGATGCGCTGTGGCCCCACCTGAATTCCTCTGTGATTGACTTGGCAACATGTATCCTGCCGTCATCTCAAAAAGGTTTCTCTCTGGACACATCCGCTGGCAGAGCTCTCACTTGCTTCCTTTCCCAGAGAACTGTCACCTTAACAAACTATTAGACTCTCTAAGTCAACTTTTTCTTACTTTTTAACTGTTGATCTAATTTTTTTTTTAAGTAAGTAAATAGATTAACTTGTTGGCACACTACCGTTAATAATCATGTTAGCAACTAAATAATTTTAATTCCAAAATGTGCATTCAGGCCTTCTGTTTGTGTACAGGTTAGCCCCATCCCTGCACAAGCCACAATACTTTCAAAAGCACACATCAAAGTAATTGTTTTGCCTGGCGCCAGTACAAATTTTTGCTGGGACCTGCCCTATTTAATATAAATTATATTACCTGTGGCATTTAAGATGGTGTAAGGTATAGTGTGCCCTGCAGGCAGGAAATTTAAACTGTGGGTTGATTTTTTTTTTTCCAATGTCAGATATGTTCCTGTTTTCTAGAATATTTAGTGTCTCTAGTCTTCTGTTTAATCTTTTATGGGCATATTTTGAATTTTGCCTACATAGGAAAGACAAATTGAAATTTTCTTACATCCTCTTAGGCTAGGAGTGACAAGTCCTCAAGTTACTGATAAACATTAGGGAAAAAAGGGAGGAAGAGAAAGAGGGAGGGAGGGAGGGAAAGAAGGAGAGATAGTAATGACGTAAAAACAGGGCTCTCTGACCAAATTCTTGTTCTCCTAGCATGACACCATGCATCTGTTTTCTCCACATAGACATGGTGCCAAAGTAGAGTGTCTAGGAACAGAAACTTGGAGACACAATTGTGTGCAAACCCATTTAACTCAATCGTATACCCTACTTATAGGTCCAAGATGTTAGCCTTCAAATGTGTGGCAGAACGTGTGGTCAGTCAGCGTCTGGGTGGAAAGCAGCCCCTCTTCACATGAGAACACACTGGGCAGGCTCAGCATTCCGACTGATAGATGGCCCATGAGCCCTTTGGTCGGAGACTGTGCGCACTGCATTGTGGGTACTGAATGTGAGTGAGGACTACTCACTTTCAGTAGGACAAACACAAGGGTAAATAAGGTTAACAGCAGAGTAGAGGATATTTGAAGATGGGTAGAAAGGAAAGAAAGAGAGGGGAAGGGAAAGAGAGCATTAGAGGAGGCTAGGGAAGCTAAATCAAAAGCAATCAAGAAGCCCTCCTAATCTACTCTCCTTGGTATTCTCACATGTCTCCACACCAGGGACAGTTTTTCCAGGTCCTTAGAACAAAGAGCCCTCGGCAACCCAGGTGCTTGTGAGAGTGGTGAGGCTTTTTGTTTTGTTTTGTTTTTGTTTTTGTTTTTGTTTTTGTTTTTGTTTTTGTTTTGTACTTAAAATGTCTCTGCTCTATCTTCACATCTGGGAAATAGAAACTGATTTGTCCCAATTTTATAGGACGGTCCCATTTTCCTACATCTTTCCCTTTGCTTTAAAGAAAAGGCCGAGAAACCATTGTTCCATGGACTGATTGAATTTAGAAGCTCAAATTCAATGCCCAAGTTTCTGAAATACAGACTAAGAAGAAGTAGCAATGGCTAACCACTGGGTGCCAATCCCAGGGCAGCTGTTTGCTAAGTCTCTTAGACCCTTGTTCCTATCTTCCGTGGACCCTTACAGGCTCTGCAGCAATGGGCAGGAAGAGTCTCTCAAGGACAAAAAAAACAGCGCTAAATCCTGACACACAGTAATAGGCATCACACTCTTTTTTTTTTTTTTTTTTTTTTTAAGGGTATTGTTTTATTTTATTTTTTACGAAAGGACATTTTAATATAAGCCTTATATGCATTGCCTATTAAGCATGTTCTTTCTGTACTGTCTCTGAATTTTAAGAAGAAACTAATAGCTCTGGCCTAGACAACTGAGTGCTCGGGCAGCCGTATTTTGACACCCAGACTTCCTTGCTGGCATGGTTAAACAATGTTGGCAATGTGTTTAGTTTCTACATCTGGATGGACCAATGATGTCACAGAGGCCTCTTATTTTTTTTCCCATATTTTCCACAATTTAAAAAACTTGTAAGTTATTTAATATACAGTACAAGCACATGAACATAGTAAATAACATACATTGCGAACTTGATAAGACAATAATATTAAATGTTCTCATCATAAAAATATAACTTCTTGAATAATATATTTTAATTAGCTTGATTTAGTGACTCTATTCATAAGTCATAACATTACTGTGTACCCTGTAAGCATATATTACTCTAATTTGCATATTTAATTTTTATCTCAAGATGTATATTTTCCAAATGCATATGGACTTATTTGCTTATTTATAATAAACTGCACACAGTAAGAACAGTTATGGAACAACCAGGAAAGTTACAATCAAAATGTTTACCTCATTTGTATTTGGCAACCTTGGAGAAAATACTAGCTATCCTATCTAGGTGAGTCTAAAAAAAAAAAAAAAAGTTTTGTACCTAAATCATTTTTCGCCGTATCTTGTATTTATCTACTTAAAAAAAAAAATCTTTCTAGAACTTAAAATACACTCTTTTTAGTGGTGTGTATTAAAACACAAAATAGCAGGTCTTATAACTTTTCTTACATGTTCCACCTCCGTTGGGATATTTGATAACCATAACATCTAAGGCCAACTAAAGCTATTGTGGAAAATGCCTCTGGGCCCCACGGTTGGATGCAGAGGAGATCCGGTTCTCGTCGCAGAAGTTAGATAGTCAAAAGTTAGAATAACAAGTGTACCACTTCTATCGCTTAGCATTAAAGTTAGTTTTCAGATTAAAGGATAGCTCAATAATGGGACTGGTTGTTCAGAGAACTGGGCTTCTAAACACCTTCCTGTGCTTCCAGCCTTCCCCGGAAGCCGGTGACAGAGTGGTCCCCTTCCACATCCACTGCTCATCAGAGAAGCTTCGCTGCTGGCACATGGCTTGGCAGAGCTCCAAGGAAAGCTGTGCAATGACAGCGAGATTAGAATGCAGGAAGCAGGCTGGGTCACAGTCACTAAGCTCTGGGTCTGTTCCTCCTGTTAGCTTAGCATGGCCAATCCCACCACCACCGGCTGTCCCTAAAACCAGGACTCCAGATGAGTTCGTGTTCATTTGAATTCCCGTCAACATCAAGAGGACCTCCATTTAGGACCTCGCATGGTCTCCCTTGTCACATTTGAGACAGTGAGGTCTCTTATATTATAAAACATCCCCACGTTTCTACACACACACACACACATACACACACACACACACACACACACACACATACACACACACACCCAGGGCATCTTTGGGAAAATAGTGACACTCCATGTTAAAGGCTCTATGTCACTGACTATCCAAGATTTGGGATTCACTACATTTAGCTGTATGCTTATTAACAATTTCATGCTTGAAATTATTTTACAAGCGTGACCAAACAGGAATGAGGCGACTGCAGTGGCATTCGTTCACTAAAGACTATACTCTGTGAATCACGGCACACACATATACACATGATACGCACAATACACAGACATCCATATGCATACACATACGCACATATTGCATACACATATTCATATGTATACATAGATACATGCCACATATCCCTACACACAGGCACAAATATACATATTACATATATACTCAAATATATATGCACATACACGTGTACATATATGTGTATGCATATGCACATTTCAGAAGCTCTCGTGTGCAAGCTTGCAATCGTGATCCCTGATTTAGACACTTACTATGTGTCCCTCTCTTTAGTCTTTTTGCTCTTTTAAAACCCCTCAAACACCGTTGCACGCCTTACCACACTCCACACAATGGTTCTAAAGGCAAGTGATAAATATTTAAATTATTTTTTATTTGTGTCCATGAGCTAAATAATTTTTAAAATTATGATAAAAGCGAAACTGGTATGTTCTTTATATTCAGGAATTAGTTTTTGACGAAGTACACTACTTGAAAACTTTTCAGCATGGCAAAAAAATAGGCCCAACACTGTGACCTCATCTGTGTTAAATTTGAATAAATGAATGAATAAACAAATGAAGGAAAGAATGTTCTCTGGAAGCAGAGGAGGTTTCAACAAATAAAGAACGAAGCTTTCGGGCATCATTTCTCAGTGTGTCCAAAGCCAGTCCCATCACCGTGTTTGCAGGATGGCATCGGTGGCCGAGAGGCAGGGCTCCGTTTGGCTCTTATGTTGCTCAGCATCCTTAGTTGGGTTTATCGGTTCTTCAGCCACGCAAGGAAGCAGTTTCTAGGATGTACAGTGATTCACACAGAAATGAAAAGAATGAGCTGAGGTGGTGGGGCTGACAGGTAGCCAGCCCCAACAGTATGCTTGGCAGAATAAGCTTAATCCCAGGGTGGGAAAAAAATCTTGGGCTTGAAATATACTCAAGGACTTCACGTCAGGCCTTAGCACTGCTGGCCCTTAGCTGGATGGTGCCTTAGCTTCACGGGGCCACTGTCCTCACAAATATACATCTAAAATGCAGGTTGTCATAGTATGATATTTGGTATACAGCGGGACATAATGGGTCAATGCAGTGTTTGAAATGTGAACATTATCAAACCTACCTAAAAGTAAAGCTTTAAAAAAATTAATTCTTTTGAAAGTACAAAAAGTTCCTAAAGTGCTCATTTAGCCTTTAATGCTCTAATGCTTTCCTGTGTAGAAGCAGGACTGTTCTGAAATTCTTCCATTCAAATAAAAATCCATATGCTATAAAATTATCTTTGGAAAAGCAAGTGCTGTAGGCAGAGCTATACCAGACTTTTTTTTTTTTTTTTTTTTTTTGGTAGTGTAGCAGTGTGTGTGTGTGTGTGTGTGTGTGTACATCTATGAGTTAACCTGGAGTATCATTCTTCAGGCATTGTCCACCTTGTTTTTTAAGACAGAGTCTTCAAGTCAGACTTATTAGGCTATGGTGGCAGCCAGTGAGACGCGGGGACCCTCCTGGCTCTGCTTCCCCAGTACTGAGATTACAAGCTCCTCTAATGTGATGTGGTGTCTGCCAGAGAAGACTGCCCAGACAGGAATTTCAGCCAATAGGAAGCCTTTACTGGCCGGCCAGTGACTACACTGGGTGTTCAGGATCCCAGGGCAGCACTGAGACCTTATTGGGATGAGGTTTTAAGCACAAAAACCGTGTTTTGACACACTTCACTTAACAAGAGCAGTTAGCCGGAAGTGGAACTGCAGAAGCTAGAACTCAACATTAGGACATTATGAGACTTTCCCAGAATTCTATGGACTTTGATGGATCGGGCCTTTGTTTTCATTTTCGTTTTGGCTACATGCTGAGTTTTACAGCCTGGATAGTACTTCCACCATGGAGTCAATTGTGCTGAGGTCTGAGGGCCTACTAAAGTCTGGGGCCCTATAACAGTATATGCTCAGCTTTATGTGGTACTTGGGGTCAAAGTCAGCTCCCCATGACTGCATGGGAAGATCCTTACCAACGGAGACAGCCCCATGCTAGATGCACTTCCAGCTTTTGTTAATATCTGTAACCATGACTCCCGTTTTCTGGGTTGCCTGGTCCAACTTTCCTCCAAGTGCTCAGTTCCCTCGCCATCTGCACTCCTCTTCTTTTTCTCTCGTCATCCACTCCTCCTTTATTACAGTCTCCATCTGGAGAAACTCCACTTCTCATCTCTTCTGGGTCAGTCATCTTGACTTGCATGGGATGAAGATCCCACTGTGTTTCTTGCTCAGCAACTAACTCCAGAATGAACGAGAGAGCCTTCTGGTAAGGAAGCGCCCTTCGTGCAGCAGCCAAGGCCCATTTCCTATCCCTCTTTCTTTCTTGAGAGCCGCTTTCAAAACAGCTGGTTACCATCCCTTTAGGTTACTCCTTCCTACAGTTCTTCAAAAACAGTATATTATTTCCCAGTCTTTTTTTTTTTTTTTTTTTTTTTTTTTTGGTCCAGCATGAGTTATAGAACTTCCTTTAGCGCTTTCTCACAAGGCACACCATCCAGCCCTTTAATAAGCACCATGATGTAATTGAAAGAACATGGCCTGCAGAGTCCAACCTGAGCCTGAGTGGCAGCCGCATTACCCACGCGCTCCATGAGCCCAGTTAGAGCCCCCAACGTTTCTGAACTTCCGTTTCCTTGTCTGTGAGGTGGAGCTTAGTGAGAACTGTCTTTCTTTACAGGGGCCTTGCCAAAAGTTATGATGCATGCAACATTCCTGGCTCGGTCTCAGTGTTATGATAAATGTCGATTCCCTTCCTTTTTCCTTCTCTTTGTGCCCCTCCTCCACATCAGGTCACCGTTTCCTACTTTACCGGCCTAGATCTGAATAAATGTTGAGAATTTGAAATAATTCTGTTTGCCTATTGCCTGTGAAACATCCCCTTAAGTATCTTCTGGTTTTTTTTTTTTTTTTTATCCATTAATAGATATTTTCATACAGTTCCCATACCCCCTACACACACACACACACACATACACACACACAAATGCATGCTCACTCCTCTCAGTGACCAGTTCTGAAGATAGCATCCCAGAGAAGCAATATTCAAAGCACCCACTTAACTGGTGTTAGAGTGTTTAGTGTCTCCACCTCATATTTACCCTCAGGAATTTCCAGTGTTAGTTCTTTATTTACGGTCATTTCCAAGATTAGGGACTATTTGGATCGCTTTAGGATAGCTCACTCACTCTCAGTTGCACTGCCACCTTATATGGCAGCCTTGTGCAAACTTGACAAAGGCACCCACTCTAGGCAGACACAGGGCTGTGCTTCAGAGGATGGCTTACAGCAGTCCCAGGTGCTGTTGTAACTACAGTAACCACAGCGTTGGCTCTCGTGTGACTTAATTTCATAACTAAGATGTTCAAAATACATGCGCTGCCCCTGCCTCTTTAACATGCATCTTTCCTTCCTTTCCTTTCCCTGTATCTGTTACCTGCCACGGGACTTATCAACAGCACTTCATCCCTTACTCAGGGTAGCTCTGGTCCCACTGCACCTGGCTGCACCTGGCTGTTTCTCTGTGTGCCTTCAAATGCCTGCCTTGATGCTCATAGTTTGTGGGACTCCCCCTTTTCTGTGTGTTGACACGTTGTGTCGTGCAGCTGGGGATTACATAAAACAGACTTTACTAAAGTCTGTTAACAGAGTCTTAACAAGTAGGAAATTGGCAAGAACTTGTGTCCGTGTTGTTTGTATTCCCCTCTGCCACATAACAAGTGTCTTGACTGAGGCGATAGGAGGGAAGGGAGCGCTAAGCTTAATGAACACACGGGCACTTTTTATTGGAAGTAAGAGGTCTGTGTTTACAAGGACAGGGCGGGGATGGGGGTGGGGTATCTCCCTGAGCACGCTACACTCAGGCTGAACAGAGGAGGATGCAGGCTAAGTTACATTCTTCAGGAGCTGGTCAAATCTGTTGTGCTGGCCAGACTTGGCTAGCTGGGGCTCATTCTTGGCAACTCATAGGCATTCCTACATTGATCTCCAGTAGCTGAAAGGCTGCTTGGAGTCAAACGAACAAAAAGTATAGCATGAGATGGGAATGAAGAACTGGGAAATGTGAAGATAAAACAAGGTGAAATTTACTGACATTTTACTGTCTCGCAGATACATCTTTTGATGGATATGCTTGGAATGCCATTCAATTTACCTTGCATGGATTTTCCTTCCTCAACAAATTTGCACTAGGGTGCCTGGGAACCCAATGATAACATGACCATCGAATTAGCAAACAGTAAGAGCTAATATAGAATCACATAATTCTATCTTCAAGCATTTCTTTACCCTGGATAAATCAGCAGAGAGCACGTGACAGGAAGCATTCCTGGTCTCTCTCTGAATACACAGAGGTCCCCTAGAAAATGTCCTTATTTATGACTTCTCCTTAAGCATGTTAGTAAATAAGGCAGTTAATATCTAGAACAGCCCTTTGGCTGTGGAAATTAAAAACAAAAATCTTGAAGAGCCAGGTGTGATGGCACGTACCTTTAATCCCAGTTCATGGGAGGCAGAGGCAGGGGGGATCTCTGGGACTTTGAGACCATGCTGAGGCCGTAGAAAGACTGTTTCAACACCCCGTCCACACAAACACACACATTGATCTGGAAAAATAGTAGAGAAAAAGATCTAGCAAGTCTCCATTGAAGACTTGAGGAGAGAGAAGAGCAGGAAAGGGAGGAGATGCTGCTGAGACAGACCCCAGAACTTGGGCACTAGGTCTTGTAGGGCGGTGAGGGGGTAGCCAGCAGTGTCTCTTCTGGGAGGAGAGCTAATAAAATCTAGTCCTGATTGTAGATGGCAGTGAAATATCTACTCTCTATATTTTCTCGACATCAAGAAATATGGGCCTGAAGAAAAGGATGAAAGGTCAGGGCTAGCGATAGGAATCTGGGGCTCATCTGCCATGGGTGTTAATTGAATCCATGTGGGTACACCAAGGATGTATCTGGAGAAGGAAAAGACCAAGCATCTCCTGGTTGGGCCCTGGAGCATTAAGTGGTACTGCAAAAGGGAAGCAGAAGTGAGAAGGTAAAAGCAAGAGAAAGCACCTGAGAAGGCAGACCCTCATGTTCCCACCAGAGGGCCCTGAGCACGTCACCTGCCCATCACTGTGGGTCTTCAGAATGTGTCTGGTGGCCTTCATAAAAGTCAAGGGCAAAAGCCAAGCCCTTTGGTGTTTTGTTTCTCCAACAGGCAAGACTGGGGCACAGGCTAGGGGACTGGTCCTTCGTGTGACCTATCACAGTGAGATAGCTTGTTTAATGAATGGCTGAGTGAGGAAATGCGTACACGTACCAAGCAAATGGGGTGATACACATCATGGTTTTGGTTTTGTTCCATGAAGCAGACGATAAATGCCTACCTGTAAATGTCACTAAGCAATTGACAGAGCTAAACGGGCACAAAGGAGAAATGGAGTGGAGGAAGAAGATGTAAAAAAAAGAAGGTATCAGTAGAGTGGGAAGGGAGGTCAAGGTCTCCTGGCCTGTGCGGTCTCTGGATATACCATCTTAATGTATGGATTTTGCTTTTAGTTCCTTTATATATCTAGCTGGTTTGTTGTTGTTGTTGTTGTTTTGTTGTTGCTCATTCTCCTTTCTCTGATGGGACTTTAAGCTTCTCAGGGAAGCCAAGAATTACTTCTGAGATTCTCTGTAGACTCTAATGAGGCTCCTTAAGAACTTAGCCTACATGGAACGACAAACTGTCAGAGAGGAAGGTTTTCACTGATTACAAAAAATGAATAATTACCTAGACAATTGATCAGGGAAGACTTCCTGTTTTTATACACAACATGAAAACATTCTCCCCCCCCCCCACCCCACCCCCCCGCCACACACACACCCACAGAGAGAAATGTATTAGATTGGGATTTTTTAAAAAAATAATTTCCGAACAAAATAATAGGTTATGTTGCTTGTGGCATAGCCTTTCTGAGTTGGCTCACAATGCCCCTAATGATTCCCGAAAAAGAAAGATTTGAAATATACTCTCTCTCTCTCTCTCTCTCTCTCTCTCTCTCTCTCTCTCTCTCTCTCTCTCTCTCCCCTGTTTTCCTAAGAGCACTAGTTTGTAAGTGACCTAACAACTGAGTCAGTCTTGCAGGCTATCACTTTCATTTGATTTTATGATATGGGGATTAATGAGGGAAAGCAATCTTGGCTGCTGTGGTACATGCGTATTATGAAGGCACAAGAAGGGCCTCTGGAGGTCAGCAGTGCCTGGTTGCTCATTTTAAATCTAGAAAGTCTTTCGGTGTTGTCTACAAGATCTCTTTTATTCTGGAGACTTGGAAAACGTCACACACGCACACAATTAACTAGCCCATATGCTGTAGTGATAGAAAGGTGGCTTTCAAGATGTCAGAAATGTCATTGTCCACCTTCTTATGCTTCAAAAGCAATGAAAAATAAATAAATAAATAAAGAGGCCGCCACCGGGGAAGGTCAAGGAGACAGATGGCAGGAGATTGAGGACTCTGAAAACCCTCTCGTGGATGACACCTGAGGGTGATGTGACACGGTTTTACCAGTCATCTACAGTGCCATGGAGGCTAAGGGGATTGTTCCAGAGGGCCAGGGGGGTGACGCAGATATGATAGATTATGTATACACAGAGAGTTAAAGATGGCTGGATAGATATAGGTAGAGGTGTGTGGATGTTTTATATAATAAAAACTATTCATATTAATATTATCATTAACATATACTTCTGTAGGAAATGAAGGGTACCTGTGTGGTAAATCTCTTAGCAGGATGGAAAAGAAAAAGGTCAAGCCAGTCTTGATTCATCTAGTAGAATTTTCTTTTTACAGAAACAGATTTCTATCAGATAAGACTATTTTTAAGATCTCATAAAAATTGCAGCCATTGTCCCTCTGGAAACTTTACGCCATAGAGATTTGGTTAAGCCTCCCAAATAGCCGACAGAGGACACTATAAAAATACAGACTGGTTTCCTGAACAGAACAATAGGCTGTCTTTGTCGCTTGCCCTGATAAACACATTGGGAAATATGGCAGTCTTGCTAAACAACACCACACTGAAAACAGAGCAGCATCCCGGAAGCTCTGGACTCCAAAGAACCAGACTGAAGCAGGAAAGATGTGTCATAAAATGTGACCACCGTGCTTTCCACGGAGAACAAAGTATACACTGACCTGCTTCCCTATTTCAGCTCTGATATGGCTTCAATAAGAATGAGGAAAGCAGCTGGGCGTGGTGGCACACGCCTGTGATCCTAGCCGTGGCGAGCAGGTCTCTGAGTTCGAGGCCGGCCTGGTCTACAAAGGGGTTCCTCGATAGCCAGGACTACACAGAGAAGCCCTGTCTTGAAAAACAAAACAAAAACAAAAACAAACAAAAACAGAAAGAATGAGCAAGGCAGAGAAGCCTCCCTTGAGAGCGTACAGCTTCACAGAAGCAAGTGTGGAATATCTGGGGGAACTCAAGGAAGAAGAGAGCGAGTGAGCGAGTGATGCGTGAGCAGGGTTCTGCACGTGAAATAAAATCGAAGAGATGTAAAATTTACCCCGCCCCCCCCCCCAAATGTTATGTCAAAGGGTAAGCCAGTCATTCTCAGTTATTTGTGTAAGTCTGTTGATTTTTCTTCACTTGGAAAGATAAGAATAGTCGTTAAACTGGCGAGGCTTAAGATGCCTGTGGCCCTGGTAATCTAGTACTCAGGAGAGGGAGGCAGGAAGGTCAGGGGCCCAAGAGCTTGTCCTCTTCTGCTACAAAGAGAATTCAAGGCCAAACTAGGCTGGAGTCCCTGTCTCAAAACAAAGCAAGGCCATTATTCCATTGCCAGCAATGAAATGCATGCCAGAGAATGGTGCTAATAGAAGAGCAGTTGTCGCTGTCGTTGTCGTCGTCGTCGTTGTCGCTGTCGTTGTCGTCGTCGTCGTCGTTGTCGTCATCATCATCATCGTTATATTAATAGTAATAATACCCCCTACTCATTAGAGGATTTTCAGATCTGCAGTTTATTTGTGGCTAAATTAATATTGTCATATACTACTCCACTGCCCACAAAGAACTCAAAATGGCTTACAGAAAAAAACAAAACAAAACAAAACCAGAAACAAAACACACTACAGACTTTGAGCAATCAGTGCTCAGTGTTTAAAGATGGAGCCTGATGACCCTGGCATCTACTCACTTGTTGGTTCTCTCAGGAAGGAAAGCACACCTCCTGAACGCTGGAGTCTGGGAGAAAATAGTTTGGTTTGTGACACAGCACATTACCTATAGTCACATCTCAGCAGAGCTCCAGTGATGATTGCTAATTTGAATTTTACATCATAATGCCCCTTAAGAGACAAAAGTTGTGTTTTAAACATTTTGTTTGTGCAAGTAGCTACTATGTAGGAGGCGAGTCTTGGTCAGTGTGATAGGGAGTGGACTGGTGGTGTGGGTACTCACAGGAAGCCTGTGCCTCTAGGTAGTAATATGGTTTCAGAAGCGATCTCAACAAGTGAGAGAAATAGTACCTGGATTCTCAAATTCAGAGACTGTGAATTTGGGAATAGGCCAAGTCTTCAAAAAATATCAGGAGCATACTAAAATCTAATAGAAGACTCTTGAGAAAAGAGGAGGGCCAGGCAGGAGAAAATGGGAAGGCGTGACTTAAAATGTGTATTTTATATCTAGCTCTCCTAAGCGCCACTTCAGGAAATGGATTCCCATGGTCCTTCCTCAGTCTCCCCTCTTGGAAATTTAGGTGAAATTGCACATCCCCACTAGCCACCAGAAAGGTAACTTGTTCTTCTGCTTGACATATTGGTAAACTTGAGCCCAGCCAAGGAAAAGAGAAACAGAACAAAACCTGTAGTCATCTATAAAGAGAGCTCCAAAAACGCCACACATACAAGAGAATGTGGGGGCATCTTTTCCTCTCCTGTTCCCCTTTTTCCACACAGTTCCCCTTCCAAGTTACCATGCCAGAGGGATAGATGATAGGATAGTTAGGCAAGTAGGTGTTAGGTAGGTGGGTAGATGATAGATAGATAGATAGATAGATAGATAGATAGATAGATAGATAGACAGACAGACAGATACATAGGCAGATACGTAGATAAGCAGATAGATAGGCAGATAGCTATAGCTACATGATAGATAAATGGATTGATAGACAGATGATAGGTGATAGACAGACAATAGATGAGCGATAAGTAGATGGTAGATAGATGATTGACATAGATAGATGATTGATTAGTTGATGAGAGATGATGGATTGATGAGAGATGATAGGTGTGATATTTGTCTAAGTTTGGCTTTTTTCTTTTAACATAATGATCTTCAGCATCATCCATTTTCCCACATAATTCCATTCTTTACAGCTGAGTAAAATCCTAGGCTCCTCAATACCACCACCACCATCCGTGTGTGTGTGTGTGTGTGTGTGTGTGTGTGTGTGTGTGTGTGTGTGTGGAGAGAGAGAGAGAGAGAGAGAGAGAGAGAGAGAGAGAGAGAGAGGGGAGAGAGAAGGAAGAGAGCAGAGGAAATGAATAACATCCATTCATCTGTTAATGGTCATCTCATCTGGTTACATGTATTGTCCACAATGAATCATGCTACAGTAAACACGCCTGCATCCATGTGGTGTTCTGACATGCATGCCTTTGGGTATTTTCCCAGAAGCGGTAATGCTGGATCATACATACGATAGGTCTATTTTCAGTTTTGCAGGCAACCACCATTTTTTTATTTCCACGGTGGCTGCATTACACAACCAGAAGTGAGGTTTTAGATGAACCAACTTCAAATTAAGGTATAAAATGATTTTTAAATTTCTTAACCTTTCCTTACCTAATTTCATTGTTCTTCATTCTGTGTTTGAAGAGAGCCTCAATCTTCCTCAGTATATTAATAGTTAGTTGACCTTTTAGTTGTCTCATCTACCGTAACACCATACCACACCACACCACACCACACCCCAACACACACACAGAGAGAGAGAGAGAGAGAGAGAGAGAGAGAGAGAGAGAGAGAGAGAGAGAGAGAGAGAGGAGAGAGGCGAAGAGAGAGCGGAGAGAGAGAGAGAGAGAGAGAGAGAGAGAGAGAGAGAGAGTTCTGAGTTCATTCAGACAGTAACTCAGGGTTTGGCAGAGGGTGTTTGCTTTGGAATAGGAGAGAATGCTATATGGCTCAGAGGTTGGACTCCCTCTGCCTTCACATCCTTCCAGGCTTTATTCTTGCACAGATTTTTACCCGTGCAAGTCTCATACCCTTTTCCCCTTTCATCTTTTCCAACTTTCTCCAGGTCTTGGGGGCACACAGCTCTCCCCCACTGCATACCTCTTCTACCATCTTGTCATATTTCTAGAGTGGCCCTGGTAATAAATGTATCAGAGAAGAGAGAAACCATATGTGTTGAGGTAAAAATTTAACAGAATAAAGAATGTCATTTATCTTCAGCCCTGAGAATGCCCAGGAGTCTCCATGCAAACCCTCCTTGAAAGCTTCTGCCCACTGTTTTTTGTTAGATCCTGGTCTTCCTCAAACGTCAAGTCCCAAGGTGAATTTTTAAAATACTCTGTAAAGACTTTTAACTCTTAATTATGCTGCTGCTCAAAGGTATATTTTTCGGCAGTTTCTTATATAATTGTGTTGTGATTTAAGTGGTAAGCCTTTGCCACCTTGCCTTAGAGTCTACCATATTTTTCAGACCATAATATGTACTCCCCCCCCCAAAAGTGGAGGTGGGGGGTATTAGGATATGCCTTATGGTCTGATTGCTGTTTTTACTGTTTTTCTTATTTTGCTGCTCTAAAAACTGGGTGTGTCTTATGGTCAGGTGTGTCTTATAGTCCGAAAAATACAGCAACTACCACCAGCTTCTATAACATGTATTCATTCATGGTACAGATGTGTTTCCAAAGTTGAAAAACATTCGTGCCGAAGTAAGTCACCATTGTGACTGCATCTATTCCAGTCAGGATGTGGTAGGCCTTGAGCAAGAGAAAATGCCCTGCTGGTTCATGAACTACCCTGAGGAACACACACACACACACACACACACACATACACACACACACACACACACACAACCTCTAGGACATTTGATCTCCAAGTCCTTGGAAGAGCAACCTAACCCACACCTCACATACATGGGTTAGCTTGACAAGAGGTAATTTGGACGCCATCTACTGCCATTTTCATTCATTTTCTGGATGTCCTGCTTGAGGCCATCCCGCTCTGTGAACACCATCCTTATCTGCCTTTTATGTCTGAGCTGACAGGGAGCTTCAAACACAGTGGGTGCATGGTAATTGCTCTCTGAACCATGGTTAACCTTGGGCTGGCTCGTGGTTCACTCTTCTTCATTATGGAGTGAAAGTGAAATTAAACACAAATCCTTACAAAGTGCTCAGGTGAAAAATCATGGCATAGGCTCCTTAGTGTTCCAAAGACCTCATAGGCATCCTTGGGAGGCTGCTGGCTGCAGACCTGGGGGGAGAGGGGGCTGTTCCAGCTCTGTGCACTGTGATGTGGGTGTGTGTTGTCCTCACGTAGATTCTTACATGGCAGGAGGAAGGAAGTGGAGAAAGAGGAGAAAATGGAGCTATTGACCGAAGGCCCATAAAGCTGTTTTTAGAAAGACTGCTTCTGTTGTTCGGGGGTGGGGGGGCTTCCTTAGAGCAGGGGATATTATGCACCCTCTTTCCATTAAGTCTATTTTGGGAAGAAATTACAGAGGATAATATATTACCGGCTCCTAGGGATCTCCGAGCAACACAGTCTCTATTCTCACTGCACACTTGCTCAGCTCAAAATAATTACTCTGTTCTCAGTTCAATCAACAACCCCACTAAATCACAGTGTTTATTAAGGAAGCACTGCTTCCCCCCCCCCCCTTTTCTTTCTTTCTTTCCTTTTTTTTTTTTTAAGTGTTTAATTTTCCCCCTAAAAGCTGTAAGTATGAGGGAACAACAGGGCCCCTGCAGCTCCAGCCTTCAATCAGTCCCCACAGGGCCAAAGAGGAGCGATTGTTTTCAGAGCGGCATGGGGTTTCCTACTCGGGTTGAAGATTTATCTGCATTTGGCAACTGCTCCGGTTACTGCAGACAAGAAGTTTACTTCTCAATAGCTTTACAAATTATGTGTTTAACTTTGTAGAATCAATTCCTGGGAGGTAGGGAAAGGAGTGGAGAGCAGGCTCTGGAGCCAAGTTCACACTTGAGATTTAAAGTGATAGCTCCCCTTTTCCCTCCCGTGCACCACAATGCGAACAATTTTTTCTTTGTTTGTTTGTTTTTGTCCTTTTTTCCACCTGCATACAGTTTGCATGTCTTGTATGGGCATTGACTTAAACGTTAAAAGATAGCGACTGAGATGTTTAGTAATAAAAAGGTTGTTTAATGATTAAACCACCGCCGTTTTTCTTTTGCCCTTTAAACCCGCCTTCAATCACTTGGATGATGGTTTACAGTCTTATTAAGACAAAGATCACAGGAAGGGTTGGCAGGATAGCGGGAAGCTCTGACGCTGCCCCATCGGCACAGGAAGCCTCCAGCGAACCTCCTTCCTACTGTCCCCCGACCCTGGCTTGGAGGGGGCAATGGTGTAAGAAAAATGTGCCACAGGATTCCAAAAGTAGCCTCTGGCTGCTTTGAGAAAGGAAATGAAGGTCTTCTTGCATCTAGCCCCTGGCATGGCCACACTGGTCATTGTCAACTGTGGTAACCTCGTGGTTGCCTAAGTGTAAAGAGAGCAGGGGGTGTATCATGGCAGTTTCTCGGGGAGCCTCACCCACTGCACCTTTGCGTAAAGCCAGTAGGTACTGCGGTGCTTTGTGGCTTTCTTTCAGTACTTTTGAGTTTTCTCACTAATTTAAAAAAAATTTTTTAATCACTAATTTTTAAAGTATACATAGTGTCACTGCCCCTGAATCTCTGGGAGAGAGGAAGCCCCGCCCCTAGGTAGAGGGCAGGCCATGCTAGCCACGCCCTGCAGCAGGACCTAACACATGGCACAGGTTTTGAACCAGCCTTTGATCCAGACCTGAAAATGCCTTTTACAAATGGCTGCTTCCTCCTTCACTTCAAGAGGGCCACCAAGTACCATACTTAGAGGAACTGAATTAGATTCCAACAAGACAATTTCCCAAAATGTCGTCCTGTGAGGTACCATCTTGAAGGCAAGCCAGGAATTCCAATTTCATGAGGAGATGGGGCACTCTCCATGCAGCTAATGTGCCTTTTTTGACTCCTGGTGTTCAGTTCTGCTGTCCAATGTTTAAAGCACACTGGAAACAAGCCTGAAGTGGCCTGGTGAGAGATTGATGATTAAAGAGCAAAAAATCTGGGGCGGTGGTGGCGCACGCCTTTAATCCCAGCACTCAGGAGGCAGAGGCAGGCAGATCGCTGTGAGTTCGAGGCCAGCCTGGTCTACAAAGTGAGTCCAGGACAGCCAAGATAACATAGACAAACCCTGTCTTGGGTGAAAAAAAAATTTTTAAAAGAGCAAAAAATATGTATTTTGCAGAATTCAAAAGTTATCTCCATTTGCTCGAGAAGTGGAACTGGGAGAATTTAAGAGATTTGCTTAATGGTTTGTGGACTCTAAAGCAGAAAATGTGTTAGAAGCTGGAATCCGTCCTTGTCATGTGGCTCTTCAAGTGTCTTTAATAGGTTAGAGCAGATGTCTTCTGACTTCCTCATGAGAAGCAAGGACTCTTTGGCCACACATTCATGTGCTCTCTCTCTCTCTCTCTCTCTCTCTCTCTCTCTCTCTCTCTCTCTCTCTCTCTCTCTCTCTCTCTCTCTCTCTCTCTCTCTCTCTCTCTCTCTCTCTCTCTCTTTCGTTGTCTCTCTCGCTTTCTCTCTCTTTCTCTCTCTCTCCCTTCCCTCCATCTTTTCTCTCTCTCTCTCCCTTCCCTCCATCTTTTCTCTCTCTCTCTCCCTCCCTCCCTCCCGCCCTAGACAGGTCACACTTGCAGACATTCTGACCTTCCAACTAAACAACCCAACTCCTCATGTACTTTTAAGCTTTTTCATTTTCTAATTTTTTTAAAAAATTTAAACTTGGTGTGTGCACAGCAAGCTTGCTGAGTCTAAAACAGAACATCCAGGGGATTGTCTTGGGCCCTGAGCAGACAAGCACTCTACTCTCTACACATTTCCTGTGTACACACTAAGAGGAGGGTGCCTGAGCTAACTTCTGATAAGATGTCTCCATTCGCTATGTGACAAGGTGGCAATGTGGTGCCCTCAACACAACTGGCTTTGGGAAGCAGCAATTTACGTTCTGCACTGACTATACAACTTCACATTTGACAGTGAAAGGAAGATATTGCTAGTTGTTTTGATCAAAAAGAATTTTTCATGCCATGTGCATTTTGATCATAGTCTTTTCCTTCTCCCAGCTCCTTCCAGATCCTAGGAAGCTGTTGCTAATTTTAAAGACTCACCTTGGCTTGATTGAAAACAAAACAAAACAAAACAAAAAAATCTATTTCAATTTGTTCTTTCTAAAAGAATATATATTTAAGTAGCTAATCTACATAGGGAAATAAGTCTTTAAGATATTTCAGGTAATTTCTGTCAAGCAGGTATTTAAGGAATACCTGTTTCTAGTCACGTTTAGACTAAACTCAGCTTACAGTTGACTTTAAGAAGGCTATTCAATCAGAGACCGCCTATCCTTGCTCAAGTAAGTCTTTGGTCCATTAAATGAGTTTTCGTAAAGTGTCACGAAGCAGCACGCACGCACAAGTGTAAGGTGTTAGGCAGAAAGTTGCAGTTAGTCTCTGATAATGAGCGAAGACCATAGGTGGGAGGAGAGATGGCAGGGCAGGGCGGTGACACTTCAGGGAACCTGAACTGACAGAGGCTATTTTGGGAGCACTGGGTTTTGTGAGCCCAGATGCAGTTGAATGATTCTAAGAAAAAAAAAAGAAGAAGAAGAAAAAAAAAAAAAAAAAAAAAAAAAAAAAACCCGGTGCCTCCAGGAGCTCCTTTGCTCTTTGATGTATGTCGTCCGTCTGCACAACAGGCTTCTTTCCTGTGGCTGGACGTAGGAAGCAATCTATCTTCGCCCTGTTTGGTTTTAAAATAAAACCGCGAAAAGGGGGTCCAATTGAACTTTAGACAGGCGTTCTCCTCCGGAGCTCCCCTAGTTCTTGGAGTTAAGTCAAAGGGGCAGAGCTAAGAGCAGCACCTCAATCCTTCTGAGACTGTTTACAAAAGACAGGGGGAAAAAATGTGCCCATACCTGCCTTTCTGCAGGGTTGGCTCCCTTCCGGCTCTAATGGGAGCCTAGGAGAGAGCTTGGGGGAGCCAGTGCTTTCCTCATATGCTCTCTGCCTTCCATGGCGGGCTGAAATTGCAATGTCTGTGACATTCAGCGGGAAAAGGGGACGCTATTGGGATTCTGTGCCTTGGAATGACGACGTGGACTGTCATTTCCTCCCTTCAAATAACGAAAAGCGGAAATGCAAATTTCCTGTCCAAGCCCTAAGTATCAGGTGGTGTTTCCTTAATATATTGTTTTTGACCTTTGGGAAAATTCTTGTTATAAAATGACTTTGGAAAATGAAAACGCCACCAAAGTTCTATGTTTTAAATACTCAGTATCTTAATTTAAAAAAAAAAAAAATTTTTTTTTTTTAGCTGTAGTCCTATACCAGAAAATGGCATAAATCTTATGCATTTAACTTTGTAACATGAGAAGGACAAGGATGACAGTATTGAACAAAGGAGCTCTCTAATTATCTCAGACTTTGGAAAAGAAGGGGAGAGGAGCAAAGGTTTACTGTGGAGCCTTAGTGCTAACTGGGTGTTTTGATACTTCTCATAATACAAAGAGTTAAGCATGAGGCTGTTCAGATGGCAGATCTGAGCTGCACTGAAGGTAAAGACATCTGCATTTTTCATTCACTTGCTCAGCGGCACTAAATTTTCAAGCTTGCTTTCTGTTCAGCATCAAAGAAAGGTTGTTTTATAGTTACTGGGTTTTCTTTTTTCTTTTTCTTTTCTTTCCTTTTTTTTTTTTTTAAGCCCACATGTTTCATGAAAGGGGCTTGGAGTCACTGGGTTTTTCTATTTATTCTTTGTAAAGTTACTTTTTTGCCCATGGACCTTCTGCATACCATGGCACTGGATAGGAAAACATAATTTTGTTCTTTTTCTCTTCCTTTGAAGAAAAAAAAAATTAAGAGGTTTAAATACCATTCACGTTTTGGAATTTCCTTCTTTATTTCCTCCCTAAACCACCGCCTTACAACTATATAAAGCAGCCCACTGTTGAAAGAGTTTCACTCCTATAAAGACTTTTTATATGATTATACCTTTCCTGCTTATCAAGGGCTATAAGAATGGGACCCAGGAGCTAACTGAGTTTATAACTATGTGAATATGAATATACATGTATGTGGGCGGAGAGCTCTACATATGTACCCCAAGTGTGTCCAAATGCTCACAGCTTTTTTAGCATACAAATTGCCAATTAAACATCTGCATTTTTCTTCAGCCTCCCCTTCCCCGCCCCCTGTAAGATGTTGAACGTGGTGGGACCCCATTAGTTGATAGGGGAAAGACTGACACAATCCGTGGAGGGCTGAAGTGTTTTAACAAATCCAAGATGCCGAAGCCTGTCTGAGTATCTACCCTTGGATCAGCTAATTACACTTGTGTCATTGAATTAGCCTCACTCTTTAACTGTTCTGTGGTAGACATTTTGGCTTTGGGAGCCAGGTTCTCCAGCAAAAGGATCGCCCATGAAGCAGAACAATCACATCTGCAATCACGGAGTGGAGAGAGAGAGAGACAGAGAGAGAGAGAGAGACAGAGAGAGAGAGAGAGGCAGAGAGAGAGAGAGAGGCAGGCAGACAGACAGACAGACAGACAGAGAGACATGATTGCTGGCCCCTGGTTTCCTGGCTCCTCCTTTTTTATTCAGACAAGGACCATGGCCCATAGAACGGTGTCACCCACCCTCAGGGAGCATCTTCCTTCTTCAGTTAAATGTTTTCTGGAAACACCCTCATAGAGCTGCCTAAAGAGAATGTGGTATGGATGTTTTAGCTCTGATTCAGATGAGCGAACATACAGGAAGATCTACTCCTCCACACAGCCCGCAGAAGTGGGGTGGCGCAGCTCCTCCACAGTGGTGGCTCTCCGAGCATCCATAAACCACAGAGAGGATAAAGCTAGCATTGCCTGAGCAGCCCAGGGACCATTTCCTGTGTCCATTCCCTCGGCGTTACAGTGTTTAATAAGGCTGGCCTCTTTTTACGCTTTGATGTTTTCGCTTCTCATTAGGGAGCTACTGGAATTCGTGCCAATGAATAGCTCCTTGTATTCCCCCAGCTCACTGGCATGTTTGCGTTCCCATGTTTTACTATCTAGTATGTTGTAACTGGAGAATGCAAGAATTGCCTTCCGAAGAACCTTGGCCCCTATATTTTTACCCAAGTCATGCTTCGTCGTGCCCCCATTTTCCCCACTGCCACTGCAGCAGCAATGAGCATAACTGGGGAGGTTTTTTTCCCCCTGATTTGTAACCTTCTTCACATAATCGGAGGTCTGTAAGTTGAAGGCAACCTGCATATTGGTTGACGGGCTGGAAATGGAAGTCCCCCACCTTACAAGCTGGCCGTTGTCACACTGACTTGCTTACATTCTCTTTTCTTACCCGCAAAGGAGCCCGAGCATCTGTGCAGGTTTCAGGAGGGCAGACTCGGGCACTCTGTGCCAACCACACTGCTGCTCCCTGAGGGACTTTACGGGGTTGCAGGACAGATGGAAGGAGGATTTGTTCTTCGGCCTTCCCCTCACAGGAATCCCAGCAGAAAGTGACATGCTAGTCCAGAAGAGGGTGTGGGGTCCCCCAGAACTGCTCCAATGTGGGTGCTGGGAACCAAACCCAGGCCCTCTGCAGGAACAGTCAGTGCTCTTAATGGCTAAGCCACCTCTCCAGCCACAAACCTAATAAAATACAAGCTTCTTCCTGAAGAAATCCTCTACATCTTAAAAACTGCCTCCCTTTCCCAGAACCCCCAGAGCTTTGTGGATAGGAGAAGAGGAAACACTTAAGGCTTTGCAGGCAGCAGGTGAATGCTTAAGAGGCTGCATTCTTGATGCAGCGTTATATCAATGCTAGGGAAAAGCTTCATAGAATTCCAACACATCACTTTGATGTTCGCTGACTAGATCCACACACAGACAGGACTTATAGCTCACATGTAGTTTGTAAGCCACTTTTAGCAAGCTGTATTACTATTAAATACTAATTTCTTGTGACTATTGTATAATTGTATATTGAAGAACTCTGTGTGTGTGTGTGTGTGTGTGTGTGTGTGTGTGTGTGTATTATGCGCCATTCGGTTTTTTTTTTCCTTCCTTAAGATCTATTGGGGTTGGGGAGGGGATCTCTATCCACTAATCGGGTGCTTTAAATAGCCAGTCTAGGGCTGAATCAAGGAAATCAGTCACATAATATCTCTGTGAACTGTGTGCCTGTGAACTTTGCATCACACAATACAAAGGAAACTGCCCTTGTCCTGTGTGAGGTAAGTGAACAGTGCACGTGAAGCACTCTGTTCTGGTGGTGAGGCGTTATTTCTGTACAGCTGGAAACTAGAACCCTGAAGGCCACAAAAGTGACAGGGCTCAAGTGACAAACTGGCAAACGGGAGGACTGTGTGGACTTTAAGTGTGCAATGCGGAGTCCTACAATCACTCCCAAGGGTGCCACCAAGGTCTTTGATTGTGAACAATGAAATCATAAACGCTGACGCTGCCCCCGGTGCTGCTGCTGCTGCTGCCCCCTCCGCCGTCCGCTCTAGTGCTATTAAGTGGTGTTTATTACATTCCCACCGCCAGCAGTTGCACTGTGCAGTTTAGTGACTTCCTATATAGTCACCCCCCCTTCACCCGACAACCCAGTGAGGCATCCACATTACACAGATGAGGAAAGTGACATTTAAATTGCTAAAGACTCACACTGTGGTGTGTAGTGAGTCCCAGACCTGATCGCTGGTTTTTCTTATTCCAAAGCCATATATTCTAACACTATCTTGAAAGCCCTTTCCCAGAAGAACACCTCAGGTACCGAGATGTTATTACCTCTAAACTAAATTGGGTTTCTGGAAGAGAACCCCACCATGACACCAAGGCCCAAAGCTACCTTATAATAGCTCAAACCAACTAACCTCCACTTCCTGATGGGGTAACCACAATCAGTGACTTCTAAATACCCTTCCTTAATTAAAAAAAAAAAAATGCTACCAGCACTAACATCCCCTCCAACGTCAGAGGTTCATACACGTGTCTGCAGCAAGTCCAGACATACCAAGGCGTGTATTAGCTAGAGCCTAGGATTCGAACAGCACTGTATCTTCTGGGGAGACAAGCTTCTCATTTCAATAGACAACTTGCTCACACAGTTGGGCCCCTCCCTGCTGAACTGACAGGGAGTTGTAGTTGGGAGAGCAGTTATTGCCCTAGCAGAGGGGCCCCTGCACACCCTGGAGGGTCTGAACCTCTCCGGTGTTAACTGAGCAGACCTCTGGTTGTCTCTCTTTTAAAAGCCTGGAAGACAGTCAGATTCCAGAATATGAGCAGAAGCTCCTGTCATTTATTTGCTCCCACTGTCTCCAGACGTCTCTTTGGACACGATCAATGAGTTACAGCCAGTTTTTTTTTTTTTTTTTTTAGGCAGCATGGCACTTCCACTCACCGGTGACTGGGAACAGCCCCATTCTTTGGTCTGCGCTCTAGCGAATGATCTCGCATTGTAGACCAGGCTGGGAAAGCCATCTCACAGTAACTGTAAAGCTGAAACCTGTACATTGCACAAAGAGGACTGTTCTATACCACTAGATGCAGCCCACACAGGCAGGGCAAAGCAACAGATCAGGAGAAGCCTGTGCTCTCACTTCAGAGCTGGGACGGAGTTCCCATCAGCCATCACGGTCAGGACAGCACAGTGGAAGCCAACCTGGTTGCTCCTCTGTCTCTGTTCCTTATCATGCTCGGTGACACAAAGTGACTTTTTTCAGGGCTCAGGGGTGGCTCAACTTGCTGGAGCTGGTTGCCTTACCTCACAGGGAAATTTGCTCAGCGTGAAGGAAGAGTGTTCTTGTTGGTTGGTTGTTCCTTTGGCTCAGTGCTCCTCAACCTGTGGGTCTCAACCCCTTTGAGGGACAGATAACCCTTTCACAGGGGATGAATATCAGATATTCTGCACATCATATATTTACATTGTGATTCATAACAGTAACAGACTTACAGTTATGAAGTATAAGTTTATGGCTGGGGCGGGGGGTGGTGCTCACCACAGTATGAACTGTGTTAAAAGGTTGCAGCATCAGGAAGGGTGAGGACCACTGTTTGGCTGGACATTTCATTACTAAAGGCATCTCACCACTCATTTGTGTGGCTCTGAGGGAGAGAGAGTGGGAGGGAGAGGGAGAGGGGGCCCATGTAAGATAACAAGATGGAAAGGTAGTCTCTGAGCAGCTCTTAGCCCACAGAATTCACCACTGTGGAAGGTGTATCATCATTAAGCTTGCTGTGTTAGACAAATTATATCCTTCCTAGTCAGTTGGAGTTGGGGTTTCCTTTTATTCCAGAAGCCTACAGTCATTTCCCTAAATTATTTGAGACTCATCAGAATTCATTATCTAGGTTATTGGACATTGCTTTAATTCTTTTTAAATATATTTTATTAATATATTCATATTACATTTCAATTGTTATCCCATCCCTTGTATCCCCCCATTCCTCCCTCCCTCCCACTTTCCCCTTACTCCCCTCCCCTATGACTGTGACTGAGGGGGACCTCCTCCCCCTGTATATGCTCATAGGGTATCAAGTCTCTTCTTGGTAACCTGCTATCCTTCCTCTGAGTGCCACCAGGCCTCCCCATCCAGGGTACGTGGTCAATGCTTTAATTCTTATTAGCCCTCTTTAGCTCAACATTTTGGACATTGCTGGCCAGAGGTTTGGCACCTTTGCTTTGGAAAGGAAAAAGGTTTCTTCCAGGCAATGAGGGGATTTAGAAATTGGCTGGAAATCTTTTATGAAAATGTATTCCACATAGAAGATGACAAGTGTGTTGGGGGCCAGATCAAGAGGGTAGACAATGTCCCTGGGAAGAATCTCACTGAAATTTGGCACTGGGGCCGTCAAGTGTTCTGAGTTGTGAACTCAGCTTTCTCTGAAGTTGGGCAAGAAATGGTCAGTGTTTGGGTCTTTGACAAGAATTGTGCCTTAATATAAATATGCATAAATATTATACGTATAAGTAAGCTTGAAGTGGGTTGCTCTAAATAACTCCTTCTGTGCAGAAATGCAATGTACCATGGGTAAAAATTACATGTCATGGGTGGTCACGCTCTAAAGGAATCTGCACATCCCCGAAGGCATCATCCAATGAGTACAGAGACCATGCAGAGTACAGAGACAAGGGATTAAAGGCAAGAAATTTCTTGGAAAATTTAAAGGCAAATTTCTTTCATAGAATGGCATGGAGGTGAGATGAGAAAATTCTGATGTAGATGGCTGAGCTTGTATGACATCCATACAGAAGACAAGTATATTTAGCCTTCCTCACATTTTGGTTCCAAACAATAATATATAACATGAGATTACAAACTCCATAGTTGTAGAAACTATGCCTTACATTTTCTATGCTATATACAGTACAAAATGCATAGCTAACATTTGTACCATAACGAAATGCGAGAGGAAGTGACAAATAAAAATAAAACAAGGACATACTTCACTAGTGTTTATCACAGGTATTTTTGCATTCCCCTGAATTTTTTAGAGTTTGTAAGTAATCAAAGAGAAATAAAAAGATTAAATGAGGCATACAGATAGCAATAGGACCCTAACTTGATGAGGTGCAATTTCTACTTTCATAGAAATCTGAGGAGAAACCAAGTGCTATTCCGTTGTAAACCATTTGTTCCTACACATGTAGCCTACACTAGCCTCAAGCTTGTATTCTTCCTGTTTCAGCCTCCCTAATTCTGAGATCCCAAGAGCGAACCACCTGGCTTGACATCTTGAGTTTACAACAACCAAAACCTCTTCTTTTCTGAGCCTGACTGTTACTATAAAAATAATTTCCTAATGCGGAGTTCTCCTTAAAACATATCAGAGACATTCTTTCTAACGCTGATCTTCTGAAAATTGTTACTTTAAAATACAATTTTCTCATTTGGTCATTTTTTTCTCATGATATCAGTCTTAGAAATACTATAATTATATATTCTTTAAATGACGTTTTGTCAAACAATAGTTGCTAAGACACTGGATTTTCATTTTTTAAAAGTTAAAAGCATGGGGGTAAGATGAATGATTACCCCAAAGCCCCTAGGGCCATGTGGTATGGAGATATAATGGGACGTGGACCAGGATTTCCTCATGAGTGGCCTTAGGACTTTCTGAAGGTCATCTCTCACCTTCGAGTGTGAATCTGAATGAAACGGCTTCAGATGGCCGTCCATCGGGCAGTGTGCACTAAATCACTTTATGAAATATGTGCTACACTGTCCTCATCTGGGCAGTGGAAATACAAAATTAAGCCATGCCAGTCGTCATCTCACCTGAGTTATAATTAAAGACGGTCTGGTTCGGCGGTGTGCTGAAGCAGCTTTTTGAACTACATTTCAGGCTTTTGAACTACATTTCAGGCGAATTCGTAGCTGCAGCACGACAAAAGGCCCGTTGGAGAAACTGAGGTAGATAGTTCCGGGGCTGACCTGAAGTTTCACTTAGGTTTGGAATTGAGTAAGGTGGGAAGCCAGCTACACGGCTTTTCTAAAAGAGAACGGAGACTCTGTAAGTCACAGATTCTAAGAGTCACGGATGCGGAGGAAACTTCAAGGGAAGGTCCAAGAGGAAGGGAAAAGCCGGGATGCCGGGCCACTCAGGAAGTGTAAGAACGTGGAATTGGAAGAACTCAGTTCCACAAGTGCTGAAAATGTTTCTCGGGATAAGCTAACTCGTTCGGGAGTAGTTAACATTTCTTGGATTGAATATTAAGCTTCCTCTGAGGAAAATGACTCTACAGCTGAGGTCAGCCGCACATCAGTGCCAAGAACACAGCGCGGAATTCAGCGTCCAGGAGAGATGTGAGTCAGTTAAGTATCACAGGGCCCCTAGCTCGTAAAGCACCCCTTTGTAGCTCTTGAGAACATGGGAGATTACCAGTAAATTCATCCTTTAGGAAAGGAAATGCCTAAAATCATGATTCAGCTTTTAAAAATAGGTTTCTGTGACTAAATGGTGTAGCTTCGAGGAAAAACTTAGGTAGCCTAATGAATCTGTAAAGCCATCCATTTCAGAGCAGGGTGTGGTGGCACAGTGGGCACCCATTATGGGGTACTTAGAATAAAGTCGGGGATCAAAAATTCAAAACCAGCCTCAGCAACATAAGAATTTGAGGCCATCCTGGGCTGTATAAAACCCTGTCTCAAAAAAAAAAAGTCTTAAATAAGTATATAATTAAAACATTCACACATTTCAATGTTAAGACCTGAAACAATGATTTCAGGTCCAATGAAATAAGTATTGATTTTAAATATTTTATGAAAGTAAAAGGTAATGAAATTAACCACATTATTTCCTCACATAAGCATACAGGAAAGTATACAGGGTACAATACACATTATACAGAATATTACATATATAATATATTCAATGTAACTGATGTCTAGATAATTACAAAAGGCATCTTAAGTAGACTTTCAAATACAACACTAGCAAGCTGGAATATTGACAATAAGCTCGTAAATTAATTATGCTCACCTATAGTAGTGTGTGACCCTGCTCCCATTATCACATAGATGAGATCTCCTTCATCAAACGTTGCACATAAGTCTTTCTACCTATTGACCTTAGGTTGCTGGCACTTAAACTTTGGCTATGGCGTGCGCCTCGTGTCTGTGTTGAGCAAACCTAGCGACGCACTTTTCAGACATCTATACACTGTCCATTGTTTCTAGGACTGCACATCTCCACGGAGGAGCCCGTCGGAATGGGCCCTATGGCCGCCTTTCTCTCTCCTCCTTTCTGTTGTTCTGTGTTGTCAAGGAGCATGCCCTCCCACACGTACAAACGTCCTGTAGGAAAAATTAATTTAAAATTGTATTTTATTCTCCAGCGTTTATTTATCTCCTCGCTTCTCTACCTTTTTAATCTCTGGATTCCTTGACCCATTTCTCATTTACTTTTATTCCTCGTCGGACACATAGCTTGCGAAATACCGATTTCTATCTGATGGGCCAGTTGGGTAGGTTCACTGGGCCAAGATTGCCGGATGGATTGATTTTAAAGGGTTTCTTATTGATCTGTCCCTTCTTCCTGAGGGTATACTCAAGACACCAGAGAGAAGGCAAAACCCCAGTCTTATCACCCCTTAAATCTTGTCCTATGAGCCACCATGGCTACAGTCATACACACGCAGTGTAATGCTAATCAGCTTCAAGGTAGATTTGGACTTAGCCTCTCTGGGATAAAAGATTGTATTCTGAAGAAGGTCAGAGAACTCCTTCACTCCATAGAGGTAGAATGGTGAACTACTTCCTGCCTACAAGCTCCTTTGGAGAGTCTTAAAAATAAAAATACAGCCGTGCAGGGATGGCACACATATTCAATCCCAACACTTGGGAGGCAGAGGCAGGTGGGTCTCTGTGAGTTCCAGGCCAGCATGGTCTACAGAGCAGTTTCAGGACAGCCAGGGCTACACAGAGAAACCCTATCTGAAAATAAACAAACGGGGAGAAAAAAGAAGAAAGAAAGAAAGAAAGAAAGAAAGAAAGAAAGAAAGAAAGAATACAATGTGAACTTTAAAACTACAAAACTAGATAGGTGTAGGGGTGTCTGCCATTAATCCCGACACTTGAGGGGCAGAAGCAGGCAGATCTCTGAGTTTAAGACCAGCCTGGTGTTCATAGCAAGTCCCAGGCCAACCAAAGGTCATGGTGAGACCCTGTGTCTGAAGGGGGAATGGGATCTCAGCATCCCCAAAATATGCCCTTTCTTTTTCCATTTGTTCTATGGTGTCATAGGATCCAGACCCCTAAGCTGTTTGCATGGATTACCCAACACAGTTATTTATTGCTTTGTGTGAAGGTTGGCCTAGCCCTGCATAAGCAGACCTGTAGACAGCACACTGAAGGCTGTGCGGTTAGAAAGCCCCTCTCTGTCTCTACAGAACATGTCCCATTGATAAAGTTTTGGGGATGTCACGGTTTTCCTTTCATAGCATTTTTTCTGAGCTTCTTGATGTTGCTGCTGGTGGTGACGGTGACGTTTTTGGCCTGGGAGGAAGTTTTCATGAATCGAATTTTAGACGTTTAAATAAGAGTCCAGGGAGATGGCTTGCTGTGAGTAAAGTGACCAATGAGTCAATCTGAAGCCCTGGCTTCCGGATCTAGCATTCATGTAAAAGTGTGTGGGCTCACAGCTCTAACTCCAACACTGGACAGGCAGGGACGGATAGAGCCCTCAAACTGTCTGGCTACCCAGCCCAGCCAATAAGTGAGCTCCAAATTCCTTCAAAGTCCCCGTCTCCGAAAGCAATACAGCTACCTGATAAAGGCTACTTGCTGCCAACATGGACATTCTGAGCTCCAGCCCACACGGTAGAAGAGACCTGACTCCCACAAGTTTGTCCTCTGACCTCGCGTGCATGTGATGGCACCCATACATGTGCTTGTGTGTATGAACACAGACATAAGACAAGTAAGTGTAAAAAAAAAAAAAAAAAAAGAAAGTTAATCTTAAGATAGAGAACAAGTGAGGAAGACACCTAGCATTGGCATCTTGATGTGCACGCACCGGCGAACATGTACACCACACATACACATGCAAGAGGTTTAAATGATAAAGCGTTCACGCAAGCTCTGTGAAAGATCTCGTAGTGTCTCATGGTGAGTTCTAATTCTCCATGCATGTAGAGGAGGCTGCATACTAGCTAACTGCCTCCACTAAATAAGCCCACACACTCACCAGAAAACAGAACCATCGGAATCATCTGAGTGAACAACTTGACAGACACGGCTGTCTCTTCAGTAGAGCAATCACTGTGGAACCCATGCCTTTAAAAACATCTCACTGAGATCTCCCACCATGTGTGGTGGGGCACCTGGGGCTCCAAGGCCCCTTATTACCTAAAAAGAGCTGACCTGGCTGGGCTTTGGCGTCTCAGTGACTGCCCTGGGGGCTCCTGAGAGACAGGCAGAGGAGAGTGACCCCCCCACCCCAGGTGTGTCAGGAAGCACAGCTCTTCCTTCTGGGCTGGCTCTCAACTAGACTGCTTTGTTCTGTGGAAGTGAAGGGGTTTCCTCAGGAGAGAGAATTAATAGGTTGTTTCAGTTTCAGAAATAAACCCAAGGAGATTAGAGTTCCTATGCCTTAGTTTCCTGGTGAGAATAGAAAAACAATAAGGCATATGCCTTCCCAGGCACAAAAAGGCAGGTGTTAAAAATATAAAGGATTTCTTTTTTCCTTTCTGTAGGGTGTGTGTGTGAAAAATATTATGTATTTATTAAGATTTATGAAAACCTAATGTTCACCACTCCAGAGATTAATAAGCAGAGTTATCTTTCAGCCCTTATGAAGACACAGTGGCCAAGTGTGTTTGCTGCCAAGAGCCGTAAGAATCCCGCTTCCCTGTCTTAACATTTAGTTCTGAGCTAAGATGCCGCGAGGCAGATAAGAAGCTTGCAGTTTATTGTCAGGAAGCTTTCCAGCTGGCAGCTTGCTTCCTCTCCGTTTTTATGAATGGCTGTAGTATTATGATTTTGGCCTGCATATTTTTAATCGAAGCCATTCATAAAAATAAAAACAAAACAAAATAACAGCACCAGCAGCAGCAGCAGCAGCAGCAACAAGAAAACTTTCTGGGCACAGTCTGGAGCCATTGGGTGCCAAAGGCTGGGAAAACATCCCCGGCAACCATAACCACAACCAGTGTTGAAAACGTTCAAGGGTCTGTTTGTTTGGTGGCCTGAGACGTATGAAGTGCTGTGTCTAAGTGTTAGCTGGGAGAAGTTCTCTGACACGAACTAGGCCGGGAGCCAAGGCTGGCCGAAGTTCAGACATTGTCTTTGCCCTCGCTGAAGTGTCAGGACCTAATTCATGGAAAATTGGGTGAGCTGGCAGCCCTTTCAGAGAGCTTCATTGAGACGCACTGTGCAGGACTCGCATGAATGGAGCCTCCTCAGCCAAAAACAGAGGGGGCCCCCGTGAGCAGCAGGAGCCAGGCGGCCTGCGAGAATGTGTGCGGATTTGAAACGGTTTGGGAGTAAACGTGTACAGGTGTAAGCCGCAGAGGAAAAGAGGGGGGAAAGGCGGTCTCTTCTTTAAAGTGACCTTTTGAAAACGAATACTCTCTCAGCACACACATGTTTGAATCCTGAGAGGCACTAAGCCCTGGGCTTCCTGGGTTCAAGTCTGCCTGGAAAAAAATCATAATCTCAAAACCCGAGTCATCAAACTGTGGTTCAATTCATGAGGCAGCCCCCCCCTTCTTTTTTCTTATAAGTAAAAATATCTTGCCAATTTCTCTCTCTCTCTCTCTCTCTCTCTCTCTCTCTCTCTCTCTCTCTCTCTCTCTCTCTCTCTCTAAATCTCATTCATCTTTAAAAAAAATACTTTGCTAATTTTATATAATATTTTCAATGTCCAAGAAAACGTCACTTCATTCCAGACAGTCTATATTCTGGACCCAGTGTGTTTACTTGTCCTCCTGTGTTTCTGAAAGGCGGTAGCAATCTCATTTCTTTCGCTTGAATCTCTGAATCAAGGCGGCTCAGTTATTTTCAGAAACTTCAGGAATGGGTAAATGGAATTAATAGGGCTTATAATCAGACATAAACATGTTGTCAGGAAGCAATATATCAAAGGGCTGTGGCTTCAAATCCACCTTTTGTGCCCCTGAAGAATAACAATCATTTCTGGAACTTCGTTGGAAAATTAATTTAGGCTGTAAAAAGATTTCGGAGTTTCACTTGAAAGAGAAAGAGTACAAGTAAATAATTAATGTAGATAAGAAAATAAATCTTCTTAAGGCATCATCACAAAAGTGGTTGGATCCACAGAACAGGAGAAAATGTTTGCAAACTATAGATGTGATAAAGGAATATATTCAGGGCATCAGAAGTGTTCTGGGTCTTGCCTTAGTAAGGGTTTCTATTGCTGCAATGAAACACCACGATCAAAAAAAGTAAAGGGTTTATTTGTTTTAGGCTTCCACATCACTGTTCATCACTGAAGGAAGTCAGGACAGGAAACTCAAACAGGGCAGGAGCCTGGAAACAGGAGGTGATGCAGAGGCCATGGAGGGTGCTGCTCACTGGCTTCCTCCTCATGGCTTGCTCAGCCTGCTTTCTTATAGAACTCAGAACTGCCATTCCAAGGATGACACCACTCACGAGGGGCTGTGCCTTCCCCCATCAATCACTAATTATTTTCAATTAGGCTTGCCTACAGTCCGATATTATGGAGGTATTTTTCTGTTGAGATTACCGCCTCTCAAATGATTCTATCCAGTGTCAAGCTGACATAAAACTATCCAGCACAGGTTTCAGGTCTCAATGTTGAAAACAAGCAAACAACAACAACAAAACAAACAACAACAACAAAACTCAAACATTTGTTTTGTTTTAATGAGCAAAACATTTGAATACGCATTTCCTTACAAAAGCTAAATGGATGGCTAGTATTTCATGAAAGAAAATATGTCATGTAATAGTGGAGAGAGAAATTCAAATTGGAGCAACGGCATTTAACTTTCCACCCAGTTAAAAGTCTAGAATGAAAACAGACATGGAAAAAAAAAACTAGAACTCCCCTACATCACACTGTGCAACAGTGTGACTGCTTTCTATCTGGCAGCTGCTCAGTTGTTGGGGTGGGATGTTGTTGGGGTGGGATATTGTCAATATCATTCAGTAGTACTGCCCCTAGGTTACCCAGAGTAAATGGAAACTACCACACTAGAATATGTTCATGAAAGCGCATAGGAGATGCTCATAGTAGCCAAGAGCTTATGAACATCCAAATAGGTAAAATATGGTGTGTCCTAGGAAATGCTACTTGGCATATAAAGCAATTAACAGTTGATACTATAAGAGTTGTTTTCCCCAATTTAGTTATAAAAGACCTGACAAAGGTAACTTAAGAGAGAAAGGGTGTGATTGGGCTTACAGTTGAGAGAGACACAGTCCATCGGGTGGGAAGTAACAGCTGCAGGAGCCTGAGGCAGCTGGCCACATTACTGTCTCTGTTTGGAAGAAGAGAGATGAAACTGGTTGTTCAACTTGCTTCCTCCTTTTTATTCGCTCTGGAGCCCAGACAATGGGGCGATGCTGCCACTTTCAGGGTGGGCCTTCTCGCCAACGTGTTTTTGGAAACACTTTGACAGATGCACCCAGAGGTGTATTTCCATGATGATTGTAAATCCAATTAAGATCAGTCAACTCAGATATTACAATATGAATTACCCTCCTCACCTGGAAACTAAATGTTCCAGTGAGAGAGAGAAGACACACAAGACCTGTCAGATAATTCTTCCACTGTGAAAAGTCTGAAGGCATTGTATATAACAGAAGGTAGACTGATGATAAATTAAGCTCAGGAGGTGGACTAAGGAGGTGAAAATGGTGGGGAGTGGTTACAAATAGATACAAAGTTTCTTTCATGGAAAATGAAAATGTTGTAAAATTAGGTTGTGGTGCTGACTATGCACCTGTTGTATAGTAAAGATTCCTCTGAATTAACCATTTTAAATGAGTGAATTGTGTGGTTTGTAAGTTTTATCTTGGTAAAGATGATAAGGCCGCAGACTTAAAAGTCAAGTTATTCCTGTAGCCAGTTTATTTCAATATGAATACTAAAGAACTGGCAGTCACAAGCGGAGATTATAAATAAACATCTTTAACTTAGGTGAAGTTTTTGTTTGTTTGTTTGTTTTTGTTTTTCGAGACAGGTTTTCTCTGTGTAGCCTTGGCAGTCTTGGACTCGCTTTGTAGACCAGGCTGGCCTCAAACTCACAGCGATCCGCTTGCCTCTGCCTCCTAAGTGCTGGGATTAAAGGCATGTGCCACCACGTCTGGCAGGTGAACTTTTTGAATATTGAATTTTCTCCTATGCTTTTTGAATCCTCGTTTGTATTTAAAGCACAAATGCTCAGGGTTTTTTCCCTCCATATGTTTTCTTATAAAAAATAACACTTCTTTCATTTGTTTCTTTCTCAGCCACAACAAGTCATTCAGAAGAAGCCTGCTCAGGTAAGACATGGTTTTTTATGATTTGGCTCCCAGAAGAACTCAAGTCAAACAAGAACTGAAAATTTTTCATTTTCTTATTTTGATTATGTCAGCATTGAAAAAGTCTTGTTGTAGTCTTCAGAGCCAGGAATATATATATAATATTGTTAAAAACCCCAAGGAGGGCCAATGAATTGACAGCTAGAAAAAGTCAGACATGATGAACTGAGTTCAAACCCCAAGGTCCACATGTGACCTCCACTCACATGTCAGGGTGGCCGTGTGTGTGTGTGTGTGTATGTGTGTGTGTGTAACTGGAACACCACCAAAACGTTCAAAGTCTTCAGTATAAAAGAAGCATCAGTAATATACAAAATAAAACTATGTCTAGGCTGTAAATAGAAGTTTAATTTTAAAATATGTTTTGCCAACTCATTCTTTTTTAGGTTTTGTTTGTTCGTTTGTTTTAAGATAAGGTCTTTCTAATATGGTCCTGGCTGTCCTAGAACTCATGATGTAGACCAGACTGCCCTCAATTCATGAGCACTGGGGTTAAAGGTGTGCACCATTATTCTTGGCTTGCCTTACCAATTCTTAAACACTACATTTTTACTTCTCCTCCTGACTGCCCATAATCCTTTGGCTTGATACAGAAATTGCCACATCTAAAATTATTCTTGACGTGTGACTGAAAACAGCTGATCATTGAATTGTTCTGCAATATTTGATACCCTGAACACCTCCAGTGAGGCTCATCAACTGGAAATTATGTTAAAGTTGATCATTCCTGAGCTTTCTTAAAATATTATAACTCTACAACATTCAATTAAAAGTTCCCTTACTTCTTTTGGCTCATTAAGCCTGGAGTATCTTATCTAAGCTACAAGTGTATACATAGAAACATAAAATTCGTATTTGCTAAAGAAACAGCTCTTGAAGAAAATATAACTGACATATAAATTATTCATAGTTTCCAAGAATGTAGACCAAGAAAGTATAAGAATGCCCTGGGCTTCTGGTACAACTCAACAGTAGAAGGTTGCCTAGCATTGATGAAGAGCTGTGTTCAATTCTCAGCACCAAACACAAAACTAATGACATGTAAGTAGAACCTATTAAAGTAAATCATTAGATAGTGTCATGAGTCATGGAGTGCTCTTTCATGTAGTTCCTACTGCAGCTTATGCTTAGGGACGATTCATATGCAAACACGAAACACCTCAACTCTGTGAGACAGTTGTGTGCATCTCTTTCAAACTCTGCCTCACTGGGTGAGAGTCTTTGTACCAGGTGTTGGCATTAACCATCTATCCAGACCATTGTTTTCCTAGAGAGCAAGTTTCGAAACACAGGCCTATACCCACTGGCCACGCACATCATCCATTTTGGTTTGAAGACCTTTGCATAAATATTTTCCATGAACTCTCTATGCGACACTGATAAGCATCCAAGAACAAACATACTGGTAAGAAGAGAAAGGAAAAGAAAAGAAAAAAAAAAAAAAGGCAAGAGGTTTGAACATTTGCTTAATGAGCAAATGGTCACAAAATGCCAATGCTTCTGTGACTGACAGGAGACACAGATGAATGGGTGGGGCATGACTTATTAAGGGACAGATTCCTGAAGAGCTGACCCTTAGGGTTTTCTTTGATTTTTGTTATTACTGTCTAGTTTCAAAGGGAAAATAGAGACATAGGAAATGTTATAAGGTGAAATGAATATGTACAATAGTAGAGGATTATATCATATATATGGTATGTGTACATTATGTATAGCATATATAGTAGAATAGTGTACAATATTATGTAAATATGATATCTATCTATATCCATATATACACTTCTACTATATATAATAAAATATATAGAGAGGAGAATAGCAGATGCATATGTATCACAAGTAAAAATTATTAATGTGTCTGCAAAGGATTATAAATATAAGCAAAATCTCTCCTCTCTCTCTCTCTCTCTCTCTCTCTCTCTCTCTCTCTCTCTCTCTCACACACACACACACACACACACACACACACACACACACGAATCTTAAAGGCCATCACTTGTCTGTCTTTCTGTCTTTACAGACCTTGTTCAAATTTTCCCATTAGGGGAATGCAGCTCAGACAGAAGTAGAGCGGAAGTGAGCAGAGCTCACGGACGACCTAACTTATAACGTCTGGAGACACAGTGATGAGTGGTGCAAACACGGGTCCTGCAGGGAAGTTCCTGGAGGACACTGTAAATTTTACAGAGCCAAAGACCCTCTTTCCTTTATATCTGTATCTTTCAAAATACCCTCCTAGACTTGTCTGGGAGGTGGCCTGGATTGTCTCAGGCTGCCCTGTCTTCATCAAAGCACCTGCTTTGAGGTGGTGACAATTAGCACAATTAAGTGTGTCACATGTAGAGCAGAGAGATAGCCATGCATATGACTCAAGTGTTTCCTTCTGGCCACTTCTAAGCTTTGTCTTGTGTATCCATCTGGGGAAATGCCTGGTGAGAATGACTTGTCCCTAAATCTCAGGAAAAGCATGAGATACATAATTATGTATTTTTAGCTACTAAGTTTCTCACATCTTAAGATTTATATTTTTAAAAAATTTTTAGAGTTTTCATTAATGCAAAAATGTCCCTCTTTTGCTTCCTTGTGTTTTCATTGCAGTTTGTGTGTTTGTTTGGTTTTTGTTTGGTTGGTTTTGGTTTTTGTTCTTGTTTGTTTGTTTGAGACAGAGTCTCTTGTGTAGTCCTGGCTGTCCTGGAACTCTCTTTGTAGAGCAGTTTGGCCTTGAGCTTACAGAGAGTCACTTGGGTCTGCCTCCAGAGTGCTGAGATTAAAGGTGTGCACCACCATGCTCACCTTCACTGCATATTCTTAAAATAAGATTTTTTTAAAATTTTATTTTCATTCGCTTTACATACTGATCATAGCCCATTTTCTCCTCTCCTCCCTATCCCACCCTCCATCCCAAGCACCAGTAAGATTTTTTTTTTTAATTGGGAGAAGTTATATAGCAATTGCTAAACCCCACCATTAAGATGAAAGCCATCTGCATCACCTTCCTTGTATGTATGTCACATGACTATTGGATTACAGAGGCTCCATGGTAAAGAATGCTTGCACACTCTGCGATAAAAAACATTACTCTGAGAGAGCGAAGTCAGCCTGATGCTTCGTCTCAACATCTGTGTTTGTATTTATAAGCATGTGTGTTTATAAAGGTTTAAGGCAAGCTCTATTATGCAGGGCCTTCAGTTTGGGAAATGCACCTGGTTCCATGATTTGCAAGCCTCAAGTCTGTCCCAGAATTCTTATGGGCGGGAACTCATCTGTTCTAGTCTAAAGGGGGGAAGTCTGCAGTGTTCTCACTGAGTCTCCTCAAATTCTCAAACCGCAGACATCAAGGCTTACTAGAAACGTTACTCTGTATTTTAAAGTAATAAAATAAGCAATAAGTAGAAGCTGGTTAATTAGAAACGAGAAAGTTCCTCAACACTCTGAAGGGAGTCTTCACCACATACACTCAAAAGTCAGTTTTAGAAGGAAAGGTTCATAGATTTTTCCTTCAAGTTATTATTATTGACCAAAAGAACTTTTTCCCCCTCAAGCTCTCATTTTTAACTCTGCCTTCCGAGAAAGCTCTGCTAGGCTGTCTGTGCCTTGTTTTTCTAAGTTCCCATCTTAATGCACTGAATCAACACTAGAGGTGGCCCCTTATATACAATCCAGACATTTTCCTCATCCAAGGCAAAGCAGTATTTTTTGTTTTGTTTTGATTCTCTTGACATTACACCGCTCAGTGCCTGTTGTCCAGTTGAAAGCTTTCCCTGAGCTATTAAATTTCCCATCAAGAGAACTGAATACTGTTCAGTTCCAGAAAGACTTGAGACATAGCATTCCACTTCAGAATAGATTTCTTACCTGCAGCCATCTTCTGTGTGTGGGGTGCAGCAGGCAGGGGGATCTCAGGAAACCTCTGTTGTCATGTGGTACTTGCCCTCTTTCAAAATGTTGAATGTTTTCACAGAAACTTCCAGGGCCGCTTTGAAGGATGTTTAGATTGCAGACAACCTAAACATTGTTTGGAGCAGACTGAGAGATTTCGTTTTGGGGAACAAGCAAGTTGATGAATTAGAGCCGGCATGTCCCTTCTCAAAGAAGGCATTTTTACTGGGCCCTTTAAGTCTAGACACACAAAGAAGGAAGGAGAGATAGAAGAGAGCATTCTCACTCCGATACTCACTTTTTACATGGTACCTTGGCTAAAATGCAGTAAATAGTTCATAATAAATCAGATTTACAGTCACCGTCGGCTCACTCGGGTGCCTGTGACTTACGCCCCTAAGTCATAAAGGGCACTGATTGATTTATTTCCCTGCTTAGATTCTTCCAAGCTGGTAAAACATTTTGTGGGCCTATAAATGTTTGGTACCAAGTGGCAAACACGAAGGATCCCATCAAAGATTTCCTTGAGTATCGGTGTTTACTTGAATAGGAAATACTTTTTTGTCTTCACCTCTGACCCCTGGCATGGCAAAGGTTAAGGGAAAAGGAGTGAGCAAAGTTGAAACTCGTGTTTAGCCGAGCTCGAGGGCGTGGAAGCACAGAGGAAGCCAAGGGCAGAGGAAGCACAGGAAAATGATCACCAAGCACCATCAACAGAGCAGTGGTTAGCTTAGCTGACAGTCCTAATAAAGGAGGCGTGGCAAGGTAAGGCCAGCTGCTCCCAGGCCAGGATTGGTGACAGAGATAATGTAGCCCCTAAGGGAAGTGAAAGGGTATCACTCAACAGAGGCAATCTCCAAAACTCCAAAAATCAAACTCAGTGTTTCTAGACTTGACAGGTTTGCGGTGTTGTTCTTGTTGTTGTTGTTTTCTTAGCTATGTGAGTTAGCCTAGGCATGAAAAAGCAATGACGTCTTCCCGGTCACATCGCAGATGGTCATTCCTTTGCACTTTGATGTAAGTTGGGTCAAATCCAAGTATTTATCACATATCTAACTTATCTTTCACCCTCGCCAACCCACATTAAATATAGAATAAATAATGATGAGCATTCAATTATGGATGGTCTTTGTGAGCATGTTCTCCATGACAGAACAGGCTATCAGGCAGGGAAGGGTTGCTGCACCATCAAACATCTGCTGAATAATTACTTGTTCATCTGCTATGACGATTGATATTTATAGTATCAGAACTAAGGAAGAGGGCTCAGTAGCTAACGTGCTCGGCATGCAAATGTCATGACCAGAGTTCAGATCCCCAGAACTCATGTAAATGCCCAGTAGGCATTAGCCTGCTGGTGGTCCCAGCCTCTGAGGGCAGAGATTATTACAGAGTCTTCCAAGTAGCAGGTTAACAAATAGCTATCTCAACCAATACACATGTATACTTATGCACATCTGTGTATGCACAGATACATACCCACATGCATGCAAACACACACACACACACACACACACACACACACACACACACACACTATATTCCACAATCACACATAAGCAAAAATGAAATGGAAAAAGGAAAAACTCAAGATAATGAAAAATATTGGTACAATTGGCATTAAGATTCAGGCAATGTTCAGTTGCCTGCCAATGAACAGAGCAGCCAACCAGAGCTTTACACAAAGCAAATGATGGGAAAGACAGGTTTGTCCTGGCTTGTGCTATCAATAAGCAAGCCTGTGTTCCATCCATTAGGCCGACTTCGCCTGCACCATATTTTTAAATTGCTTTGCATTAAAACAGGAACGTGGGTGATTGGGGGAGTTTTTCCTGGGTGCTTCTTTCACACATAAACCCTCTTGGTGCATCTTCAGTTATTTTTCACACACACACAAGGCTCCTGTCCTAAGAACGGAAAATTTGGCCGATGCCACGGTCCTCAGAAAGTATAGCTCCCGAAGTTTGTAAGTAGCTTGTATGTGAAATGATTTCTCTATGTGAAAAATGTGAGTTTCAGCTCAAGATTAAAAAAAAAAAAATCCTAGCCCTTGATCCCAAGACAGAAAAATTCTTGGTATCTCAGGGACCAGTGCTACACCTGTCATAAGATTTTCCATGGGGGAAAAAAAAAAAAAAAGACTTTCCATGAGAAAACTATGTAAAGATGAACATTAGTGCATTTTGTGCCTGGCCCATGGAGCAGGCCTGTGATTCCATGAGAATGAAGTGGGCCTGCCTGGGCTACAGACAAGCCTAGGCAACTTAGCAAGGTCTTGTCTCAAAATAAAAAGTGAAAAGGGGGCAATGGGAACACAGCACAGGGTCCTAGGTTCAATGCCTAGCACCACAGCCATTGTTTTTAAAGAACCTAAGACGTCTTTTTCTCTTCTTGATAGAGAATTAGTAAACAACCCTTTTTGGTTTTGTTTTCTTCTGAAGACTCTACTATTCCCAGGTATAGAAGCAAAGACAGAATGGATGACTAGGTAAATAACGCACTACACCCACATCTAATAGGATGTTTAGCCATGTGCTTGTCATGCTTCTCTCACAGAACTGCATAATGCAACAAGATGGATATTGTCCTTGCTGGTCTCCCACAATGAACATAAGACATCGATTATAGGACCACATGACATGGTGCCATGGTCAGGGTCTGTGGTCAGTGACATCTTAGATTTGCCTTCTTTATATGAAATGCGCACATGTAAGATTTTAGAAGCAACTTCATTGAGCGGAAGGTGACACACACAAAGTGGCCCTGACAGTTGGGTATCACAGCACTGATGGAGATCAGTGCCTTGCTATAAATAGCCCAGCTTTGCAAATCCCACTGTTATCCCCTGTGCTCTGTCAGGTTACATAGTTCACATATGTCCCATTTTACATGGTTTTTTAAAGATCTGCTGTCAAGTGTTCCTAGTTGAAGGAAAGAATCATTTTTCATGACATCGCACACAGCCTTAGTCCTTTTTTAAGTCAAATTCTAGAACAAAAGGAAAAATTAAGAAAACCTGACTATAGTTTTCAGGGTCCTTCAGATAGAAATGACAAGATTGGCGCCTGGTCTTACCTGATGAGAAGGCATTCTCTTAGAAGAATGGCCTCGAATAATCATGAAGCCGGTGTGTCTGCGAATGCCCTTCAGACCTCTGTGGGCGGGCTGGTGAGACAGTTTCAGTCACAGAAACACTTGTAGTCTGTAACACCATGTAATGAAAAATTGGCAGAATTCTTCACAATTAAGAAAAAATATGTAGCCAGGCAGTGGTGGCGCATGCCTTTAATCCCAGCAATCGGGAGACAGAGGCAGGCAGATCTCTGTGAGTTCGAGGCCAGTTTTCTGCTGGATGTCTTAATAAGTGGCTATGTGAATAGCAAGGACATGTCCAGTGTCCTAGAGAGCTACTGACCGCAGCTTGTGAAAGTGTCACTGTGCAGGTCTACTCCAAAATGTCCTTTTAGAGTAGCATTCCTGAAGCCCCATTCTGAATAGGTAAACCTTGACCAGAGCCAGCTGCAGTTTGGCTGTTCCAGTCCATCAGCCGGCCCCTGATGGACATATGTAACTCTCGGACACAGTATGGCAAATCTCCTTAGAACTTCAAGGCTGCCGTGGCAGCTTATAGCACTCCAAGTTCCTTGGGCAAATATGAGGCCAACGTGAAGCCGTCTTTAGAAACATCTGGGGATGCAAGCTGTGGTCCACAGCCCACAGCCATGTCTGCTATGTTCCTAAAGATGGGTAACTGTGGAGGCTGATGGGAGTTTCCCTGTCATGGAGGTGGAATGGCCTCACGGGACAGCAAAGACAGCTGGTTTTCCCAGAAACCCCTTGTTTCTCTCTGTTCTTTGCACACCACGAGAGCCCTGGGTTAAATTTAGTGAGATCATAGGACTAGACTCAGTTTCCCAACTGTACCCTACAGGACTTTTTTCTTCTTCTTTTAGTTGTTTTCACTGTGGGATTGGGGTGGGGGAGGTGGGAGGGCAGGCCGCCTATAGAGCAAAACTCCAGGTCACTTATAGAGAGGTGCGAACTGAGACTGGTGGAGTTGGGAAGTGCCACCCGCCCTGCCAGTACCACCCTCTTGGCCAAGCTTGGCCTTGTTTTGGAGGGAGGCCAGCCAAGGCTAGGCCAAGAAATAAGCTCTCCACTAACTAAGCCTTTGAGAACCCCGCCGTGCTGCATGGATGACAGCCACATGGCCAGCCAACGTTTAGTGGAGTGAGACTTCCCACCCGAGCTCCTCGCTAAGTTCCCAGTGCTAACTGATAGTTGCCAGGGAAGAATTTCAAGGTCAGCGGAAAGATACATAAATAAAGCTACTCCCCATGTTGTGTTAAGAACTGCTAAGTAAAAGAAACAAGAGACCGTCTTTGGGGGCCCGAGTTGTGTCTAAGGGGTTTGACAATCAGGATTTCCAGGCGCTCACATCAAAACAAGGCTCCGGGGGAACGTTTTGAAAAGCAGGTCCCAAGGTCTCTGTAAGTTCATGGCCTGAGAAATCCTATTTCCTTCCCAGTCTTCAAGTATCTGGGCTTCCAGAAAAAAAGACTATCAAGCTGATAGAAATAGAATAATCATAGTTCTGTCCAGGCGGTTTTCCAGCTTGACTTCATCCTATTAAATCTGCTCACTGTGAGAGGATGGGGCAACACGTACCTTCCTGCTCCTCTGCTGTGGTCTCCTTCAGAGGAGCAGCCCAAAGCGAATCCACACCTCATGTCATACTGAGAAGTGAGTCCTTCGGGAGGGGACAAAGAGGGTAACTGCCAAACCGTGTAGTGACTTTCTGGAATTTAAACATTAAGTGAAAAGACAGGGTCAGAGGGCAGCCGATCCTCAGCTTGTCTCTCTTTCGTCTGCCCACGCCTTTGATCACGCTACAGCCTCCTTTCTAACCAGGACTCCACAGAGAAATCGCAGGGTCATGGCCCGTTGCCTCGTCAAGATGTGAAGGCCACGGTGTGGCGGGCCTGGGAGGGGAATGGAAGCGGGGGTAGCTTCATGCGTCCCACATTTCCCACAAAACCAAAAGCAGACTAAACAAAACCGATGTGAACTCCTGTTACTTGATGCTGCCGTGATTCTGGTTTTTAAGCCGTAATCCACTCATTTGTATGTATGTTTACTCCCAGTATTGAGAGCTCTCTCGGTCTTTAGGGGTGGGGAGAGAGTGTTTGAAACCTTCTGCGAAGGATTTATAGAAAAGGTGTGTGTGTGTGTGTGTGTGTGTGTGTGTGTGTGTGTGTGTGTGTGTGTGTGTGTGTGTGTTCGTTCACATTCACAGGAGAGCAGGAGCAGCCTGTGCTTCTCCCAGGCTTCTCCCCTCCCATTTGCTACTCTTGCAAAGAAGCATCACACGTGGTAACATTTAGACGGCCCCTTCACAGCTGAAGTGTTTCAGACACTAATGAATGGAAGTTGGGCTGTGCAGTACAGGCAGGCTGGAAGGCAGGCTTTGCTGAGAGGTGTGCTGTAGTGACCTGGGAAAGGAAGCGAGGTATAAATTGTGTCAGTTAGCCACCCAGACAAAATGAAGCCATGTGGAAAATCAAATCTATTAAAGGCAGAAGGCTGTTTTAAGCTGGCCATTCTTAAAGGGGCTCCACCGGCTGCTGGAGTAAATGTTTACCTCTCTCCCAGATCTGTTGCACATGCTGTCTCTGGAGTCGGGCAGCAGCATTTGATAAAAATCATCCTCCTGCTAATGACACTTTTTATCGGAAATGTTTATTGTCTCGGCTTTACCACCCATGTCCTAAAAGGTATTGCAGGTCTGTTAAATAAGCAAAAGCTAAAAAAAAAAAAAAAAAAAAAAAAAAAAAAAATTTGTAGCTCACACCAGCTTGCAGGAACCCAACAAATTCCAGAGCCATAAGGAATGAGGGGGCAGGGGGAGTTAGATTTATATGGAGGGGAGGCCCTGAAAAAACATATATATTAGTTTTCTCTGCTTGGCTGGCCCACCATTGAATGTTTGCCTGATGCTGATGGATTTAGTATTGAGACTGAGCAGTTATGTCAAACTTCGCTCATTGTTTAATGGAAGAATAAGGAAACAGCTCTCCGAAACAGTGCACCCACAGTGTAGCTCTGCTGTTGTCTCTGCAGTGGGGTTCACACCAGTCCAATTTGACCCAAACCTGCCCCTGCTTGCCTTGTAACCTTGTCACGTGGCTTGTCCAGGAGCCAAGCTTTTTTAGCTATGAAAATTCATCTAGCAAACACCAAAAACAGCATCAGCCACCATCGCAAGCATCTGGGTTTTACTTTTCCTTAACACTGTTTTTAAGACCAGTCATGCCAGTTTTTAAAGCTGATGACTGGCATGCTGTCTGGGAAAATAAATCTCTTTCTTGGTGGGTGTAGCTTCCAAGGATCCCACAGTCAGTCTCGGAACTGCAAACAATTGAATTTGCTGACCAGCAACCATGATGCCTTAAGTCAACAGCGACTAAAGGGAGCCCTGGGAAAAGACAACCCCTTGATTCCTCAATGGCCCGGTTCAGGAGCCTGGAAATGGAGGGCAGGCTGTTGTCATCGCCATCTTCCGGTTACGCAAGCTCAGCTTGTGCCTGGTGGAGGCGGGGTGGACAGGCCTGCGCTGGTGCGGAAGCGCGGGGGTGGGGGGTAGGGGGCGCAAGCGCTGGTTCCAGAACAAGACCTAACCCACCTGCCCTGGTATGTTGCAGGAAACTGAAGAGACATCGTCGCAAGAGTCCGCCGAGGAGGATTAGGGAGTGCCGACATTCGATTTCTACCTCAGCATCAGTTGGATCTTTCGAAGGGAGAAGACACTGCAGTGACCACTTTCTCTACTGCCACGGTCTTTCCACTTTCTGCGGGGTGGGGCAGGGGAGGGACTGGGTGAGGGGCAGGGGTGGGGGCGGGGCGGGAGAAATCACATAACCTTGAGAAGGACTATATTATTAATCACTTTCTTTGTAATCCCTTCACGGTCCCAGGTTTAGTGAAAAACTGCTGTAAACACGGGGGACACAGTTTTAACAATGCAACTTTTGATGACTGTTTTCTTTTTCCTTAACCTACTAATAGTTCGTGGATCTGATAAGGAAGGGTGGGTAGTTGAGGAAAAACCCTGCAGTGGCCTTAATCCGTCACTACATGCAAACCCTGACCCGGCACCCTGGTGACCCGGGGCATTCGTATAAGAAAAGCATTGTATGTGACTCCCGGCCCACACAGATGCCACCCTGATCATAGTAAATCTTCTACTTAGAACACCAAAGATAAGAACTAGACACTACTTTCTTTTGTGTATAATCTTGTAGACACTTACTTGATGATTTTTTTTTCTTTTTAATTCTAAATGAAACAAAATGCTAGTGTGTCTTTTCATACAGCTAGCAAACCAGAATAGGTTACACTCATTTTTTTCAAAAAGGGAAGTAAGCAAGTGATAAGTGTTGACTCCTCTGTGTATGGCTTCACACACAGCAGCAGGAGTGATAACCCCGCAAGCTCTTTCCTACAGAGCCGAAAGCCACTTAGCAACAAATGACACTTGTCCACCTCAAAGCAGCCAAGATAACTAGACAAATAAAATTATCCTTTTTTTTTTTTTTCAATTTAATGAAAAGGTACAATACCTGATTAACTCACCCAGGCGATGAGGTGGGAGGAGCGAAATATAAATTTCTTTTGCTATATAGTTAAAGGACAATATTTTTTAAAAAGAAGGAAAAAAAAGCTCCCGCTCGCTCTCTCCCTCTCTCCTCTTTTCTCTCCCCTTTCCTTTTTCTCTCCTGCCTCTCTCTCTCCCTTGCCTCTCTTCTCTCTCTGTTCTCTGTATACCAGTTTCCGTGAAAGACCGCTGTAACATTTACCTCAAATGAAGACTGTGTGTTACTTCAAGTAATACATCTCGTTTTGACATAAGATGGCTGGCCGAGGTGCGTTATCTTGATTCGGTCTGCCATCTCTGCATTCAAGCTGCACTTTTAGCCAGAGATGCAATAACCCCACTACTCACCACTACCTCTGAAGGCTACAGTGACTTCACAGTCCTGCACTCGTGACACGCTGCTAGACACAAACCCTGAAAGAGACAAACACTTCCTGGGTAGGCATCTCTACCATCCACAGTTCTCTGTCATTCTTGTCAAAGAAGTACCCTTACTCTGTCTCAGCGTGGCTATGCATGTTTCTATGATTTTTTTTTTTTTTTATTTTAATTTTTACAATTGTAGAGATGCTTGTCCCAGCTTCCCGGCTAGATTGCTACATTAATTTGAAAGTTTTTTTTTTTTTAAACCAAGTTGCTCCTAGGTTCTTAAGGATAATTTTCTTCAGTGACATTACATTGTATCACACCATACACACACACACACACACACACACACACACACACACACACACATTTGTAGTGTTCAAATATTATTCTCCAAGTCTGTACCTCAAATGAATTGTTGAAAGGAACTTAATTGCCTTGCAAGGACCTACCTCCAGACTTCAAAAGGAATGGACTTGTAGCCTGCAGCATTCTTGGATTTTTTTCCTCCAGTGTTTGAAATAGTTCAAACGTCACCTATCCCTCATCAAAACTATTTTTGTAAAAGACACTTGATAGAAAAAAAATCACATTTTTACATACTTTTGCAAAAATAAATGAATAAATCCAGCCAACCTTCAAGGAGACTTGAAATTTTATAGGTGAGCTACAACCAGCTCAGCTTTTTGCCTAATGCAATCAGAAAGGAAAAAAAAAAAATAGGTTTTTAAAAGATTAGTTGCCTATAAGAATATGCTTGACAGATATTTTCATGTATTTTACACAATGTGATTTTTGTAAAATGTCTCAAGCAGATTTATTTTGAGCGCTTCTTGTGTAGAGTGTTTGTGCCTTTCTCTCTTAATGAGTGTGCTGACTTTTTCCACGGTGTTAATCCACTGGGCCAGGAGGTAGTTTCTCATAGTGGCTTGTGTCGGTATGAATTTTAATACTGAAGCCAAATGAAACAACAAACAAACAAACAAACAAAAAACCCATCTCTCTTCCAGCCGTTTCAGGGAGGCCATTTCAAAGGCCACATTACCTCTCTGAAACTGGCCACTCACACACTGCTGTGAGTCATCAAAGGAGCTATGAGGAGAATTAAAACTCAACGTGACTGTTAACTGCACATTAAATAAGCAAATAAACAGTGGCTCATAAAAATCAAATTCGTATTCTGTATCTTCAGATGGGCCTCTTAGAAACCTCATTGGCTGGCTCATAAAAACTGAAGCAGTTTCTCATGCTGGCCAGACTCGGCACACCGAGTGATTTCCATCGCCAATGAAGCTTATTCTTTATTTCCTGTATGTTGTACAATCAAAACACACTGCTACCTCTTAAGTCCCAGTATACCTCATTTTTCATACTGAAGAAAAAAGAAAAAAAAAAGGCTTGTGTCCAATGGAACAGTGAGAACATCATAAAATTTTTATATATATAGTTTATTTTTGTGGGAGATAAATTTTATAAGACTGTTTTTTACTGTTGTTGGTCACGGCTAAGTAAGACTGGACATCTGACTTCTCTACCATTTCTGCAAGTTAGCTACGCTTGCAGGAGAAACGTATCAAGGTGATTAGCTGCAGCCGACACTCTCCCCATTCCTTTGCGCGTCCTCTGACTTTATCCTCTGTTCCTTGTGTAGAGTTGCTGTCTGCGCTTGTACTTTTGACAGCTTGCTTGTGGCAATGCTTCTCTAGTGGATTATCACTGTCTGCACAATAAACATAACAGCCTCTGTGGTCCCCGTGTGTGTGTCCAGATTCCTATTCTTTGTCACAATTCCATTGAATGAATAATAAAGTTTGGTCAAAACAGGGCATGATAGGAAAGGTTCACAGGCCATCTGGTCTACCCTGAAATGTGCACATGCTATCTTGGAACGTGATTCGAAGTGTAGTTCTCTTACACCACCACATGCCTGAACTTACCTGGACTGGTCTGACCTTGAATTCCACAAAAACCAGCTGAGAAGGCATGTAAAGGAAGAATAGCTGTAGTTTAAAACCACCCAGTCTCCCATACTTCTCTCACCTAAAGTCTGGAAGGATCCAGAGGGTCCTAGAAACCTACAAGAAGAACATTATGATGCGCAGATCTGGGTCCAGGGGGCCTGCTCAAACTATGGCACCAGCCAAGGACAATACATGCAGTTAACTTTGAACCCCTACCCAGATCTAGCCGATGGACAGGATATTCTCCACCATTGAGTGGAGAGTGGGGTCTGACTTTCATGCAAACTTTGGTGCTCCATATTTGACCATGTCTCCTTGATGGGGAGGCCTGGTGGCACTCAGAGGAAGGATAGCAGGTTACCAAGAAGAGACTTGATACCCTATGAACATATACAGGGGGAGGAAGTCCCCCTCAATCACAGACATAGGGGAGGGGAGTAGGGGGAGGGGAGTAGGGGGAAAGCGGGAAGGAGGGAGGAATGGGAGGATACAAGGGATGGGCTAACAATTGAGATGTAATATGAATAAATTAATACAAAAATAAAAATTATAATAAAAATAATAAATAAAACCACCCAGTCTTAGGACTAGTGCCTATAGCACTTGTGTGGGGCCAGGGAAAAGGCTCAGTTGGTAACGTGTCAGCCTCCCACGCACAAGGAGTTTGGATCCCCCAAGCACACATGAAACAACTGGACCTTTGAGCTGGAAAGACTCCATGAAAGTCTTGTTGCTCTTGCAGAGGACCTGGAGTCAGTTTGCAGAACCCACATGGTAGCTCAGCTGTAACTCCAGTTCTGGGGACCCAGGGCTGTTTTCTGTCCTTCTCTGGCACCAGGGATGCACGTGATGCACGTACCTGTAGGCAGGAAAACACCCCCACGTGTAAACTTTTACACTTGTGCATGCCTGTAAACTCAGCCTGGGCGTAGAAAAGCGGGAGCACAGAGATAGGCCAATCTCTTAAAGCTCATTGGTCAGCCAGCCAGTCCGGATGAGTGAGCTTCAGGGTCATTGAGAGACCCCCCATCTCAAGGAAACAATGTGGAGGGGCTGGGGAGATGGCTGGCTTCTCCTTCAGAGGAGTTCGGTGCTATTTCCAGCCCCCATGTGGCAGCTCACCATCCTCCATCACTCCAGTTCTAAGGGATCTGACGCCATTTTCTGACCTCCTTGTGCACCAGGCATGCAAGCGGTGCACAGATATATATGCAGACAAAACATCCACATATAGAAAATAATTTATAAGCTTTAAATAAAAATAAGTAAATAAACATAGAATAATATGATGAAGAGTAATAAAGGAAAGACCCCTGACATCCATTTGAGGTCTCGATATGCATGTGCACGTGCATACATATTTTCACCCATGTGGACACATCGCACGCACACTTGTACAATATGATATGCGCACCATACCGCCTCCCACTCACAACAAATAATAATGATAATAATGATGATAATAGTAAGATAAAAATAGGAACTAGCAAGCCCAGTTTCCCCTGAAGTAACACTTAGAGAAACCCGCAGAGGGTTAATGATATAAATAAGAAACAAAAGTCACTCAAAGAAAGAATAAGCAGGCTACCAAGATGAGCCTTGATAGCCGATGACCATATAGTGGGGGAGGAGGTCCCCCTTGGTCTTAGACCTAGGGGCGGGGAATAGGGTGAAAGCGGGAGGGAGGGAGGAACAGGAGGATACAAGTGATGGGATAACAATTGAGTTGTAATCTGAATAAACTACTAAAAATTTTTTAAAAAGAAACAAAAGTCACAAAAGTTCTCCACAATAGTTTTGTAACTCTAAAAAAAAAGAAAGAAAGAAAGATAAAACAAACAAACAGAACAATATCAACAAAAATCATTAGCAGATTAGCAGAACCCGAATAATTCCACTAAGTCAAGGTCACATCTACATTTCAGTCCCAGGTTTTTTAGGCAGATAACACCTCTGGTTGGTGCTACGATCATAGTTGCTAACTTCATATAGCTCCTTCAAAGGGAAGTTTGTTTCAAAGAATGTACCCCATCTCAGATAGTGGGAATTATTTTTCAATCAGACATATTCCTTCATTCACTGATTCATTCTCACAACGGGTGTGCCCAGTTGTGGTAGGGCCTCAGAGCAAAAGGTATTGTTTCAAAATACTGCATAATTGGAGCATTGTGTAGATGTAGAAATAGTTACAAAACAGACCATATGTGAAAAGAGTCAGGAAAACTGTGCTGGGAAGAAGGTGTGAGAATTCAGAGGAAAGCCATTCTTCCTAGAGTGATCGCTTACCTCAATCATTAGTTCAGCCCCAAGGCAGGAAGTCTGGCCAAGCCATTTAACACAATCCATATTTAATCTCCTTATTTTTGCTACAATAGCATATAAGGAGCAGTTACTTCTTTTAAAACAAATGGAGAGGAGATCATTGGCTTGAAATGAGAGACTTTCAAAGACTATGTGACGTTCAGATCCAGATAAATACATGATTAAGATAAATGTTTATATTCTACGGGTGTAGCTCACTAGATCTCTGAAATGGGTATCTTTTAACTGAAAAATTACTTTCGCACAATGAAAACACGTTTAAGGCAGTTATATGCAAGAAACCTAAATTTATATATAAATTCAGAGATCATGTCCTAAAGAAATCAGCCGACGCAGTTAAATAACAGTGGGATCCTTGTGTGCACTTGATGTTCTTTGGGGACATAAAGGTAAGCAAGATTCTCCTCTTGCTCACGGTGTCAGGGTCACAGATAAAAAAAGCAGATCCAAGGAGACTGATGGCGTTTTGAAAACTGGATGCATCCTGTAATCTCCACCAGTACTAGGAAAGCACTGTCCCTAGCTCTCTCTGAAAAGAGTGTAAGGTCCCTACCACAAAGAGATCCTGGGGCAGCATGGGGTACCAACTTACAGCCAATGTACTACCACTCAGCCTGTGGGGGAAGAGGCCTATGTTTCAGTAGAGCCAAGGGTGCTCAACTGGTGAACTCAGGAATGGTAGCTGGTTTAGAAATAAAACGACAACAGCAAAAACCCAGTAGCAACAACAACAGAATGAGTAGTGCTCCACCCAGGAGGTGTTTAGGATGCAAACCAGACCATAGTAAAACTTCATAGACCTGGGAAGTTAAGAAACCCAAGAGGAGGGCAAAGAATGTACTGTTTTTCAAAAGGCTCATAATACACACACACACACACACACACACACACACACACACACACACACACACACACACACACATATATATATATATATATATATATATATATATATATATATATATATATAAACTACTCACTGAGCAAGACAAGGTGAACTTATCCTTGAGCAAATGTTTTTGAGATCCAGGAAGTCTGGCCTCAAAATGAGGAAGGAGCTCTTCAGTCAAGGTCATTCTAATATGTATTATGCAGGTAGATGATGACCATAGTCAAGGCAGAGGTTACACCTCTGGTCTCAGCTTAGCTGACAGTAAATTTTGTAGTCGGCTATAGACGTGAGCCTCTACGGTCAAGACCTGACCCAGCCTAAACCAGCCATGCATCTGTTGTTCTGCTATTATTCCAGCAGTCAGTACTGGCCTCTGAGAAAATGTCTCATGTCACTGAGCCGTGTCATTCTGTATCCAGTTGACAGTAGTTGCAATCTTGTTTTATTTTTATTCCTTTGAGCCTGACTCAACCCACTGATGAGTGTCCTCCACCTACCCATTGGTAACAATTGAGCCGTTGTCTTACTTACACCAGCCTTCCCAGGCCCCAGCTCATGCCTCTAAATTTAGCCAAGCCTGGGGCTGAGTCCTTGCGACTATCCATCCACCCTCCCTTTCCCCCTCATCTGATGACCAATTTTAGCACTCATGTTTTGTCTGTCCCATGGCTGCATTGACATATATTCTTGAAAACATAAAATAGCAAGTCTCAACAATAGTGAACCAACCAGCAGACCCCAGGTCATTGAGGCAGCTACCTCCATGATAGAAAACCACCGTGGGATGAGCAGGGTACATAGAGAGATCCAGTTGTGGCTGCCACCCCCAAGGACCCAGAAAGATGGGAGGAAACTGGAGCCCTTTACATATGGAGGCTTTTTCTAAATTCCTTGTGACCTCAGCTCCCATCCAGCTAGATCGCATCCATGAGCAGGTTCTGTTTCTCTGCTGACCTGGCAGCTCGGGTCTTGGAGGAGTCTGACTGAAGTTGAGGAGTTGTCATTAAGTGTCCTGGTGCCAAGTCATGCTCTGAACAAGGACAAAATGAAATGCACACTCTTCAGTCATTCTCAAGAAAAGGAGACATGATTTGCTCAAGAGACAGAGGCAGGTGGACCTCTGAGTTCGAGGCCAGCCTGGTCTACAGAGTGAGTGAGTCCAGGACAGGCAGGGTTACACAGGGAAACCCTGTCTCAAAACAAAAGGTGATGACAGAAGCCTAAAGGCATTGGTCAAATCACCTCCCTACAGCATAGGATGCCAAATGTTTGTCTTGAAAATCAGATAAGCCAATGCAAGAAAAATGCTTCTAAGAATTTGGCGTAAGTATTAGCCAGCATTCACGTTCCTGGTTCCTATGTAAGTTAACCTTTCCCCCTTCTGTGATTATTGACCTTGGTACATAGAGACATCCAGAGATAATGATGAGAAACTGTAAGGTTTCCAAATATCATGTAGCTGGAGCACTGCAAGGATGCACGCACTCTTTTCCCCCCTATATGGTTTGCACTTTTGATCTCATTGGAATTGGATACTACAAAAAGTCAACCCCTGAAAAATCAGCAAAATACCAGCCGATTCCCCTACCATGATAACTATTAGGATCCCAGATGCAGAGGAGGCTTACTCTCTGCCATCCAATACAAGCTGTCCTCAGCTTTGACAGCTTCAACCTCCTGACTTTGGTTTTGCTTCTTCTTCTTCTTCATCATCATCATCATCATCCCATTTCAGGATTGAGGTTCTTGATGGTCCCCTCCTCCTGGCTGGTGGCATATAACTCCTGTTAGCCTTGAGATTCCAGCTTCCAGCTGTAGGCCACCCACCTAATGTGGCTTAATCAGCTGACCTTATGCAGCCAGGCTCTGCCCTTTATTGGCATTCTTTAGGCCACCTAATTGGCCTGTCCTGTCCAGTCCTCATTCACCAAACTTAGCCTGCCTGGGGTTACCAAACAGATGCTAAGGACCCTGGACGCCTTCATAAGGAATAATCAAGTGCTTATGCAAGCAGGGAAGAGAAAGCAAATGTGAATGACAAGGCAAGTGTCTCTTCTATTTTTTTTTTAATGGTCAAACTTGGGATGGGATTGGAGGCTACCTTCCTATCTTCACTCACACTAACACATACCTCTATGCAGTTCCTGGGCAAACTCAGTAGTCAGCCTTTCCTTGAATGCACATCTCAGGTTTCACTCATCCTCTGGGCTGAAATTCAAGTTTTCAAAGTTGGCTTCTCAGGGAACCAGTTAAAGTAGAGCTTCCTTAATCTACAAACACATCACGTGCATGTGCGTGCACACATACACACAAACACACAGACACAAACACTCACACACACACAAATACTCACACAGAGAGAGAGAAAGAGAGAGAGAGAGAGACCACCCCCTAGTGTTATCAAATGGAATTGGATAGCCCATTGAGGAAGTAGCGCTAAGCACAAGAAAGACATCCTCTGAAGTACCGACCAGGTGATCTGATTGCAGTAAGGACGCTGGCTGCAGGAGTCACGGTATTCTCCAGAGTTCAGAGTTCAGGGTCTTACACCTACACCTCCAGCTTAGTCCCCAAATCCACAGACTCAACACAGTTCCCTGTGGCCTTGTCTCTTAAATCAGGCACCAGGCAGGCTGATATACAGCTATTATTTATGACAACGGGATGCACTCAGCCATAGAGCCATTATGTTTAGCTGACTCTCTGGCCAATTTGTCACGAAAAATAAAACCTGCAATTCAACCAGCAAATGAAAATGTGCTGCCTAGCCAAAATTCCCAGGACCCACGGTACTGAATATTCAACTGATGTAGTACTTGCAGCTTCAAGACCCTCAAACCCTTTGAAGACGTCCCTGCTTCATTTTCAACTTCATTGCCATTGCAACAAACCAGGCCCCCATCACCTCCGTTTGTTCTGTCTCCTGGCTCCTCCTCCGCTTAATTCTTTCTCAGCTCACAGTAGACTTGTCTTCCCATGCCTACTGGTGCAGGTGAATTTTAGTCTTTCTTTTTTTATGGCCCAAATGGCCCAACTGTTCTGATTTCCTCTTCCTTTTTGAACCATTTTTGACTGTTATTCCAGGCTCCAAAGAAACAGGAAAATGTGATGACTTCCCTCACTCATCTGTCAAGGGACGACAGAGGCACTTGGCACAAGTTACACTGAAAGCATTTTGCTTTCTCCTTTCATGGGGCGATAATATTACATGGCACATTCTTGTTTTGTGTAGGAAGTCATTGAGGAAGATGCACAGGTTCCGTGGGAAGAGAGACACATGCCCAGCCCTCTTGCTTTATTTTCCCTCTAACTTCTGGAGTTAGGTCAATATTTTTAGCTCATTAGCCCTTTTGGGGGGGGGGTTGGCAAATGATCAATCTTTTCACTTGTCTTGATGTGTTCTTGTTAGACACATGATACAGGTACATGTTTAAAGATAGCAGTATGACATTTCAATGTGCATACATAATAAATGATTGGGCCAAGTAATTGAGAGAGTTATCTCGTCACACATATATCAGATGTGTGTGTGTGTGTGTGTGTGTGTGTGTGTGTGTGTGTGTGTGTAGGTATGTATGTATGTGTTGAGAACATTGAAAATCCTCTCTACTATTTGGAAATATTCTAAGTAATTTTTGACAATGATAGTTACCCTACACTTGATATGTACATCCTACACAATTACAGCGGTCCTTAATTGTCCCCTATCCATCCTTTTAGAGCTCCACACATGCCTTTTCCAGACTCCAATCTGTTTTACTCTTTTATCCCTTTGAGAATAACTTTTCATATCATTCCATAGGCGAGAGCATGTGACATTTGTCTTTCTGTATCTAGGCTTACTTCAATCAGAACCCTTCAGCACCTTTCTCCCAGGTAGCTGCAAATGACTGAATTTCCCACTTTCCATATGGCTGAATAATATTCTGTTGTATATATTTGATGTATTTTGTTTCTGCAGTGGACACCTAGATTCATTCTATACCTTGGCTATTAGGAATAATGCTGCAATAACATGCCATGGCTAGTGTCTCTTGGAAACTGGATCTCAGTTTTTAATAAGTTTTAATAAGTACCCCACAGTGGGCCAACTGGCTCCTAAGGTGGCCTATTGCAAATGTGTTGAGGAATGTCATTCTTTTTTGTAGGGGGCTGCATTTATTTACATCCTCAGCAGTTGATGACCTAGCAATTGTAAAGCACAAATGTCTGGTTGTTTGGGATCCCTTTTCACAGATAATCAGTAAGTGAGAACTAAAGTGGAACTGTACTATGGTGACAATGACTTTCATCCATTTGTTTGCTCATTCAGCAAATATGTGATGAGCATCTGCTACATACGAGGCACAGAACCACATTCTAGCAGTAAGAAAACTGGGTCTAACAGAACAGCTGTCTAACAGCAATTCAATGAAATAAAAAACAGAAACAGGAAAGGGAGAGGCACCACTCACTGTATGTTGTCCAGGCAATGAAGTTGTTCCTCTGACCACACAGAGGAGTATTTCTCTGGCTAGCTAGTTTTGTGTCAGTCCAACACAGTCTGGAGTCACTTCAGAAGAGGGAATCTCAGTTGAGCAAATGCTCCCACCAGACTGGGCTGTAGGCAAATCTGTGATGCATTTTCTTGATTAATGATTGATATGGGAAGAAGCAAGATCACTGTGGGTGGTGCCGTACTTGGATTCCTGGTCCTTTATGTTGTAAGAAAGCAAACTGAGCAAGCCTTAGTGAGCAAACCAGTAAGCAGCACTCCTCCATGGCCTCTTCATCAGTTCCTACCTCCAGGTTCCTGCCCTGTTTGAGTTCCTTCCCTGATGTCCTTTGATGATGGTCTGTGTTGTATTTGTGTAAATGTAATAAAGCCTTTCCTTACAAGGTTGCTTTTGGTCAAAGTGTTTTAATCTGTAGAAACTCTAAGACAAATGTCCAAGAAAGATGATAGCACAGACAACAGGGAAATGAATACTGTTCAAGAAGAAAATGCCCCATAACCAAAACTAGGTGAGTCTACACTGTCACTCAGCATGCTGTTGACACTGGTGTAAACAAACAGGCTAAGAGTATTGCCAGGAGGAGGGACGTGCAAAGTGAGTATATGAAACATGCGGAGCCAAGAATACATCCTGAATGGGTGAAGAAAAATCAGGAAAGGGTGGCAAAGAGAAGGATACCTGGGTTTGGTGGAAACTCCAGCCTGCTTCACCCAGAGGAGCATGCATTGTGTGGCATGGAGCTGGAATGGCTAGAGCCGTTCCCTGTAAACTCATAGCCAGCAGATGTAGAAAACGAAAGACTTCTAGACCATTTGAAAAATATAGTCCAGTCCAGTCCAGCCTCTGTGTCCACGGAAAATGAAACAGTAAACAAGTGGCCATGGCTGCACGTGGATGAGATGACACACCAGCATGGAGTGCCAGGAGCTGAGGACAGTTGCAGAAGGCAGACTATCCATATAGACGTTGTGGTTTTCTAGAAGGGAGGGCACATCTCACTGAAGCATGAAAGACAGACTAGAGGTTAGACAAGCATGGAGAAAACAGGAAGGGAAGGCATTCCCCAACAGATCTGTACTGTAAACAGCAGATGCTTTCAAACAAAAGACTTGTGCCAAGAGAATTCTTTTTAAACAAGTCACGTTATTTAAATCACACTGTAAGACTGACTGAGGAACAAGCCACCATGGCTGTGGGCTCTGGTGCTCCTGAACAGCCACAACCGTTAGCTGGCCATGTTGTGGTAGCACATCCCGACACAGGTCGGGTGGAGTAGATCGGAGCCAGCGAACATTCCAAGATGGTGTCAGAAGCTATGTCACCCACAACAAGCTCATTAATTTCCTGAATTGGAGGTCATTACACTCCAGATGAGCTGACAAGGAGAAAGATGAAGGAGAAGCAAACAGATGATACTGACAGATGTTTGCAAACGGAGTCGTGCACAATTTTCCTTTCGTTCTCTGTACTTGCTAGTGCAGCATGTCTTGATGACAGGACCAGTCTGCAATCTTACAGAATCCTACTCTTTCTCCTTCCATTGTAAGGATGCAGGCAAGCACAACAGTCATATCTGTTATGAAAACTCATGAGCAGAATGTATTCAGTTGGGTTTATGTTATTGAATATTTGTATCTGGAGATTGAAGTTTTTCTTCTGCATAGGTTAAGTACAGATGTTTTCAATCTATGCAAACTGACAGCAAATGTGTAATATGTTCTTCAATAATCCATACATAGCTTAGCACAGTGCCTAGCATGTAATAAGTGCTCAATAAATGTTAGCTGTTATTGTTGTTGATATGACATATTTACAGTAAATACGTAAAAAATGTCTTCAGAGTCATGTACAGTCTTTAAATCAACAATACACACATCTGGTGAAAAAGCAAATCATTTGCAAAAATCTTATAATGAAAAACAACAGTGGCTTGCCTCCTCCCGCCCCTAAATTCCCATGCTGGTCTTCAGATGCATCTAAGAGCATTAACTTACCAACTGTCCCTTGCGGTGGCTGCCACCATAGTTCTAAATTATAGACCTAACCTGTTATCACGTAGTACACCTGAATGACATCGTTCATTGCTGACATCTACTCAGCTCTCTCGCGTCATTCACTCCACTAACACTTTTGAACACGCACTGTGCTAAGCATGAGCAATGCTTTAGGACCATGTCCTCAGCCTTCTTGATGCTGCGACCCTTTAACATAGTCCCTCATGTTGTGATGACCCTCACAACCATAAAATTATTTCTGTTGCTACATCATAGGTGTAATTTTGCTGCTGTTATAAATCATCACGTAAATATTTGTGTTTTCTGATGGTCTTAGCTCACCCCTGTGAAAGCGTCATTTGACTCGCCACCCCCCAACACACACACACACAAACACACACACACACAAAGAGTTTGCAACCCACAGGTTGAGAACCACTGAATTCGAGATTGGCTCTATATTACATGTCTATACATAACAGTATAAGGACGGCTTATCAGTCTTCAGCAGTCAAGAGTTGTCATTCAGATGGAAAAGCAGGCAATACAGACCCTTAAAAAGATGCTAAAAAAGAAATAGAGGAGCGAGACAGAGATGGGGCAAAAGAAATCTAAGTGTGGCCTGAGAACTGATGCTCTAGGGCAACACTGGGGAGGAGACTAGTAATGGACCACACCTGCAAGAAGCTCACCTTCCAGTAGGGAGGGTGAACCACAAAGACCTATAACACACGGCAAGTCAAATCTGACACATTCAGTGAGAAACTGAATGGTGTGGAACACACACACACACACAGAGACACAGACACACACACACAGACACACACGCACAGACAGACAGACACACACAGAGACACACACACAGACAGACACACAGACACAGACACAGACAGACAGACACACAGATGCACACACACAGAGACACACACGGACAGAGACAGACAGACACACACACACACAGAGAGAGAGACACCACACACGAGAGAGAGAGAGAGAGAGAGAGAGAGAGACAGAGAGACAGAGAGACATAGAGGACATGATAGACACTGACCAAAAAAAAAAAAAACTCCCAAAGAAGAGCTATACTTCAGATGACTTGGGAAGAAAGATGGCACTTGAACACAGCCTCTAGTCTTGAAATTCCTCTTTTGTTGTTTCTTTAATAATACCTGTACTTTGGCTGTCTCAGATCTGTCTTTCTGAATTCCCTGTGGGTCAGACAGTGATCCTGGTGGTTTAATCCTCTTGAGCTTGGATTTTCTTCTGTGTGTTGTTGGTTTGGTTGGTTGGTTGGTTGATTTTTGAGTCAGGATTTCTCTGTGTAGCTCTGGCTGCCCTGGAACTCACTCACTAGATCAGGCTGGCCTTGAACTCACTCACTAGATCTACCTGCTTCTCTCTTCCAGGTGCTGGGCTTGAAGGCATGTGCCACCACTGCTTGGCTTCTCTGTGCTCCCCTACCTTATCTTATCATGCCTTTCTCTGGGAGGTTCTCTTGATTCGTCTCTGCTTTATAACCCTCATGGAACAGGCATGTGGACGTCTTTTTCCTCAGAGGCTTCAGGACTCTTTAAAAGCCACATGAAACCCTGGCTTGGGACACTTGCCCAGATGTTGATGCCATAAGCCTGAATAAAGAGTTGTCAGTTCATTGAGCCATCTGATCTCCCTGATTTTAGACCTGAGTCTAAGTCTCATCACAACTGGTCCTGGAATTCTAGCTCCTGGGGTTCTTCTGGGCAAACCTGATTTCTTTTGCCTTCCTCTCCATGCCTAGGCTGGCAAACAACCCATTAGATCTGATACATATTCCAGAAAATGTGTGTGCTTCAGTTCTAGCACTTTTGCCATGAATCTATACATCTTGTGGTCTAATCTTGATTGTAACGGAGACTAGGAAATTAATGCACTGGTTGATCTGCTATCTATTAGTAACGATCCTACGATCCTTGTACAATTAAGGTGTGTTAATTGATTCTTAAAATTTCTATCATATATACAAAAATGAGTGTATGCGACTCATATATTTGTCCAAAATATATGCTATATTACAAAATCTCTCTTTCTCTCCTTAATGTATCTTATCTTCATCTAATATTACTCTCTCTTAGTCTTCTTTCTAAATTTTAGATTCTATCCACATGTATACATGTTTATGTAGATACATATGTACATAACAGACTAAGAACTGCACATGAGGTAGAACATCTGTTTTGTTTTTTTGTCTTATTTTTCTGAGTTCAGGTCACTCACTTAATATTAAGCTTTGTGCTATATTTCTGCAAATCCCATGATTCCGTTTCTCTTTATAGCTGAATTATATTCCATTGTGTATGTGTAGCAGGCGTTTGGTATACACTCACCTGCTGCTGGGCCTCTAGGTGGGTTCAGTTTCCTTGCTGTCATAAACTAAACAACAAATAATCATGTGCCTAGGTATTTTCTCTACTGAGAAGTGAAAACAGCAAAAGGGAGCTAAAACACTAACCTCACAACAGAAACATGCAAAGGCTTCAGTGGCTTCGCAGCCGCTCCATCCCTGAAACACTGCAGATGTCTCTACTTGGCTACAGGATAGATGAGTGAGGGCGCATCCATACAAAGGGATGCTAGCCAGGGATAAAACGGGGATGCAACAAAGTGAGTAGATTTGTCATACATCACCAAGAGAAGGAATCCCTACGTGGGATAGGAAGTAGGAGGGAGAGGAGAGAGAGAGAGGGAGAGACACTGTTGAGGTCTTTTACTGGGTCTCTCTGAAGCATGTCCCAAGGAGATCAGTGAACCAGGAGTCAGGAAAGCCAGATCCCAATGCCAGACAGTGACAGCCACTGGCTTTGTGATTTGACACAAATCTCTAAGTCCTTTGGGACTTCACTGCCCTACTTGAAATTGAGAATAAATGACCCAGTCTACCTCACGGTGTGTTATGACTATAAAAACCAAATGGAAAAGCTCCATTGAAGTGCCTTTCAAAGCTGTTTCCTTCTGCCATAGAGTCTGATTCCTTTTTAATTTTAATAGCTTTCTAATACTTAAGCAATCCCTGACTCTGTAGCAACACAGGCCTTGTGTATTTGGTGACTCAAAATTGTCACACAGTCTAGCTGGCCTTACTACTGCAGAAACTCTTCCCTGAGAGATAGAAGTGGACATTTCAGGGCACCCGCTACAAGTAAAGCAGAGACAGAATTCACCTGACTGCCAGGCCTCTGGCCTTATTCTTCATGCTAGTTTTGCTTCTCTCAGAAATGTTTTCAATTTGGAGCCATCATGTCCAACTTGGGGTATTACGTCTATATAGAGAGAATTATATCGCCCACAGCTATGCTTATTATAGACACATAAGACATATGAGAAAGCCAAAGACCTACAAAGTCACCCAAGGTTTTGATAAACATAGATATAAAGGAGAAGAAAAAGAGTAGAGTGAATGAAATCAGCATTTTTTTTTAACCTGATTGATAGAAATTTTAGAAAGCCAGGGCAAAGTAAGGGTTGCTTATTAACCAATACTGCGCATAAACTATAGATGATATCTCACTCTGGGCTCCAGATTCCCTCCGGTGACTTACACACTTTCTTGAGGTAAATGGTGTTTATTTACAATATCCTTTCAGAGGACTAGTTGAAGCCTTAAACGTATCTTTGAACCACTTTAGATATGCCCCCTAATTTCTAATATGCATTTGTGGTTGGTTAGATTTTTAAGTACGCTGTGATTTCCAATATCATTTCCTCTTCCACTCATGAATTGTTTGTAGGCGCAGTTAACTCAGATGGGAATCAAAGTGTTCCTCGCTCTGGATTGTTATTGTTGGTGTAGAAGTGGAGGGAGAAGTGGCTTTTAAAGGGAAATCTATATGTGATCAGAGTGTGGGGAGAGTTTGAGCTTTCCTTTATGACATGGTACATGGTCAGTTTTAATCAGTATTTTATGTGTGCTTAGTAGAAATGTGTGTGTGTGTGTGTGTGTGTGTGTGTGTGTGTGTGTGTTGTGTTGTTTTGTTTTGGAGAATAAAGATTTTTTTCCATGGCTCTAATTGGAGGGGAAAGCACTTGTTTAGAGAGCTACAAGGCTGAAGCCTGGGGAAAAGGCCACACGTGACTTAACAAGGAAGCCTGTGAACCAACCAACGCCTTAGGTTATGTTCCCTGTGGTATTTGGTATACAGGTTTAGATTTCTTATTATTTCATTATTATATTATTGTAGAGTTGTGCCATATTGCTGACATAATATTAATACATTACTACCACCTTCGTGGAGCGACACGTTCGTGTTGCATCCTTCGGTGAAATGTGACGTGTGCGGCTTTGTAAAAGGATGCCGCGACCTACACAGTGCAGAACAATCAGAAGCATCAGACACGTGGGACCAGGAAACACACGGATCAGTGGAAAGAGAATCAGACCACTCAACTGAAAGCCCCAGTGCTCCAATTACGTCTTCGGGGGTCTTTCCTTCTTCCTCAGACTCTGTTTTCTCTTTGCGGTCATTATTTCCCAAGCACTCTCTCGCATAGGCTGTTGAGCTGCTAATCACTCCCATTTGGCCTCCTCAACAAAACCAGAACTTGGATATTTTGACTGTGGTGGTGGCAGCTTAGAAATGAACACTCATTTGCTTCTTTCGTCCTCTCACTGATCCTGATGGACGGGGATAGCAGGGCCTGGACCGTCAGAGATGGACGTGACTGCCCTCTGGTAAATACCTTAAATACATATATTATAAAATACAGAAAGAGATGAGGAAGGCGTTTTTAAAGAAAAGGTCAACAGAGAGTGAGAGTAGGAAGCAAATTAGCACAGTGGGTTTGTTCTCTCAGAAAACAGAAATGAGCAAGATCTGAGTGTGAAAGTGGTGTGTGCTGGGAGTGTTGAAGAGACAGTAAGGGGCCATGTGTGTGAACTACAGTAAGCCAAGAGCTGCCAATAGGTAGGGAATGATGAGAAAGGAAGACAGAGAGCAAGTGAAGGACAGGCCGTAGACCGCAGCAAGGACAGATTGTGTTTTAAAGTAGTATGTCTATGAGGGTACCTAGGTACAGGACTGGCACAGTGCTGCTTACATCTTAAGAAGTTGACTACCAGCTCTTCGAAACGTTCAGAGGAGCAAGGAGAAGAGAAAGAAGGGAAACAGATGAGCTAATGGGCACAGGCTACCAGCAAGAGGCAGGACTAACCATGGAAAACGTCCCACACAACCACATCTAAGACAGCATCAGTAGGATGAGGAGAGGGGTTGGATACAGAACGTGAGATGAAGGAGACTGGAGTGAGAATGTAACCCTAGTGCTGGCGCACAGGAGACCAGAGCATCCGTGGAGCTCACGGCTAGCTCTATAACCAGTTAACAGACCCTGTGTCAAAACATACAGTAGAAAAGTGACTGAGAAAGACAGGCAAAGCCGGCCTCTAGCCTACACACACACACACGCACGCACGCACGCACGCACGCACGCACGCACGCACGCACACACACGCACACACACAAGCCTACCCAAAAGCCTCAAAGATCTTTCCAAACCACTGGTCCAGGCATGTTTCTCTGTTGGTAGGTCCAGTTGCAGTGTTTTTCATTCATAAATTGGGAAGCGAGGACAGATGCGTTCATCTGAACACTCAACGTCTGAACAAGGCTGAATGTGTGCCTTCGCCTACTCGTTCCGTTTCAGAGGACTGACACTGGACCCAGGGACCAGAAAGTTATGGCACTGGCCGATAGCTTCCACTGCAAATTTGACTTTCCTTGCCAACCCATGTTCATGCACTTCAGATGCACAGCCCCATTGGCTTTTGTTATGTTTGGGCTCTTAAACATCCCTTGACGGGCAAGTGCTGAAGGTCTGACTCCTTGCTCGTGATCCTATTGGGAGGTAGTGGAAATGTCTAGGGTGGGCGGGCTTCTGTAGAGAACAGAAGACATTAGGGATGGTGTCCTTGATAGATATGCTGGGATCCTGACTCCTTTTTTCTGACTCTTCGCTTCTGGCCACCATGAACTGAGCAATTTTGCGCCACACACACACTCCCCATCCTGTGCTTCTCCCCCGCCCGAAATCTGTAGAATACTGGTTCTCATCCTGTGGGTCACGGCTCCTTTGGGTCAAATGTCCCTTACATAGGGGTTGCCTACAACCATCTGCATATCAAATATTTACACTAAGATTCATAACAGCAGTAAAATTACAGTTATGAAGCAGCAACTAAAACAATTTTATGGTGGGAGGGGGGCGTCACCACCACATGAGGAACTGTATTAAAAGGCCGTCACGTTAGGAAGGTAGAGAACCACTGCTGCAGCCTGCGCTAAGCAGCCACGTCCAGAAATTTGGGGGGCCATGATGCAAAGTCCATCTCCTTCCTTTTCGTTTTCTCACAGTCATGGAAAGCTGGCTCGCACAGCTTCCCAGCTCACGTTTGGCTCTGTGGCGTCACCACGGCAGTTTTCCACTGACATAAACTTATTTTTTCTTACTCATTAATAAACTCAAGCGTGCTTATCACTGCCTCTGCCTCCTCCACTTCAGAGAAAATAAAGTAGAAAAGGAAGTCAAACTTGACTGGAAAAGAGGACAATACAAATGCAGGAAGGGAGCTGGGCGGTGTTGGTGCCTTTAATCCCAGCACTTGGGAGGCAGAGGCAGGCGGATCACTGTGAGTTCGAGGCCAGCCTGGTCTACAAAGCAAGTCCAGGACAGCCAAGGCTCTCATAGAGAGACCCTGTCTCGAAAAACAAAACAAGCAAAGAAAGAAAAAAACCAAAAAACAAAAACACAAGTGCAAGAAGGTCGGTTTCTGCTTACTGTATCTGCTCTCCAAGAGCCTTGCACTTTTCTGGGTTTCAGTTCCTGTCCCCACCCCCACTCCCCATACCGAAGTTAGAGACAAGGGTTAAACAGAACAGAGGGTTTGAATGGTAAGTTAGCATTAATTAGGGCAGGCGAAGAGTGTCCTTTGAGAAATCTGCACTGAGCTGCCCCTTGTGGTCTGACTTCTACACTACACTCAGTCAAAAGGCTCCAGCCTGCCTCTCCCGCACTCCACCCCCCCCCCCCCACCCACCCAGTCTCTGTCTCTGTGTCTCTGTGTCTCTGTCTCTCTCTGTCTGTCTCTCTCTCCCTCCCTCTCTCTCTCTCCCTCTCTTCCTCTCTCTCTCTTCTCTCCCCTCACCATGTCATCCCGTTTCCAGTATTCTCTGAATGGGGGAAGGAGGAATGGTCCTCAGCCATGGCTTGTTTTTCCATTGAGATGATGTTTAGTGAATGCTTAGGTCCAAGACACTGTCCAGAAGTGAAAGGTGAAACCGAGACAAATGAGCACTGTGTATGCCCTCGAGGAGTTACGGTCTAGAGAAAGCACTCAGATGTGTGGTCAATCATTCAACACATATTTATTAAGTACTTGCTGCATACCACTAACTGCATAGCAAACACACTCTAGGCATAGGAACACCGTGGAAAACACAGAAAGCCATTGTGTATTCTAAAGGAAGGAGATGAATAATGAAATCGCTGTATAACCTATTATGCTATGACCAACAGTGCTGTTACCACATATTTCTGGGTCTGCCTGCTGGGTGGATGATGACGTCATCTTTTCCTTTGTGACATTAGATGGGACTTGTTATGACCAATGACTTAGGTGTTGGATTTTTGTATGTCACTTGCAGGGAGACGCTTTAAGGGCCAGTGCAGAAGCTTCCATTCTCCCCCTCACTGCAGCAGTGACTGTGGGAACCTGCATTAAAAGATGCTTCCCCCCTTAGCTGGGGAGGCACAGACTGTTAATCCTACCAGAGGCAGAGGCAGGTGGATCCCTGTGAGTTTGAGGCCAGCCTGGTCTACAAAGGGAGTTCCAGGACAGCCAGGGCTATGCAGAGAAACCATGTCTTAAAAGGTTAATAATAATAATAATAATAATAATAATAATAATAATAATAATAACAGGAAAGAAATAAATGCCTCTCCCCTGTGACACATCATCAGCTAGTGAGTCCCCTAGAGCTTGCACTGGGCATGTAAGATAAAGGCAACCTTTTGTTTGCTTAATCACAAACATTTCAGGACTATCAGGCACAATGGGCTTTTAGAAGCTAAGAAGTCAGTAGAAAGAAAAATCTATGGGTAAAGGAAACTAGATAGCTCAGTGAGTAAAAATATTCAAGCTTAATGGTGAGAGTTCTAAGCCCGGAATCCACATCATAAAGGAAAAAAAATCTGCATGTGGTGGCACACATCTATAACCCCACCCCTTCTGGGAAGTAGAGACAGGAGACTAGCCCCAGAAGCAGCCAGGACAGCTAGCCTGTAACAGGCAACACAGTGAACTCAACAAGAGAGACGCTGCCTCAACTGGGTGAAAGGCAAGGATGGACTCCTGAAAATTGTCCTAATGGTCTCTATGTGTGCCACTGTGTATGCATTGAGTAAGTGCTTGTGCATGCACATGCATGCACATACACACATGCACAGGCATGTACACATATGCTCTCTCTCACGCACACCTCAGTAATAAACAAGTAAAATCAATCAATCAAGGTTAGTTTATACAAGAATGGCAGGGGGTAAGGATTCTGTTACATACAGAAGAAGGGAAATCATTTCTAATAAGTTAATATTGGAGCAGAGATCTGAAAGAAATCAGAGTCAGCATAAGACATGTGGAAGAGCGGATGGGACAGACAAGTACGACGCCTTTGAGACAGGAGGATGCCTAGAGTACTGAGGAGGCCAGTGTGGCTCAGGGCATAAGAAATGGGAGAGTGAATGATGGAAAATGGCTTTGAGGAAGCTGGTGGGGAGCCGCAGGGGAAAGGTCTCCATTCTATATGTTGTGTGTGTAAGGTCCAGTGCAAAGGGACCTCAGAGCTTGAGAATAACAGCACATGGATGGCACATGGATGACTCATGGATGGCACATGGAGGACACACAGCTCCTAGTGTTTGACTCTTGCCACTGCCTCATCATCAAATCTTACTTATACATTGACACCCTATGTGCACGATGCCCTCAACCCCACTGCCACTACTTTGGCTCCAGCCTTAGTCACCTGGATGTGAACTCCTGCAATAGCTCTTTAACTGATGAGTCCCCCTTCACTTTCTCTCTTCTTCTAAAGATTTATTTATTTACTATATATACAATGTTCTGACTACATGTATACCTGTACAAGAGAGGGCACCAGATCTCACTATAGACGGTTGTGAGCCACCATGTGGTTGCTGGGAATTGAACTCAGGACCCCTGGAAGAGCTGCCAGTGCTCTTAACCTCTGAGCCATCTCTCCAGCCCCCAGTTCCCTTCACTTTGTAATACTGAAAATGAATCTTCTACACCGTTTTCATTTTCACTTTCTCCAGGATCTGATCCTTTGAAAATTCCAAACTGATCAAGTCATGTGCCCTGGTCATAACACACCGATTATTTTCTATGCTCTGATGAAGCCCAAAGCAAATCCATCTCTTTTGCAATGAAGGCATAGCCCCTCCCCTCATCACATGCTTGCCTTTGGGTGGGTCTTGACTTCAGGGACACCTTCCAGAACTTTCTCGATCCTATAACTCACTGCACACTGTGTTCATGTGTGTGCCTGCTTGTGGCATTCTCTTGGTCCTTTTCACATCTTCCTCTGCCAGCATCTGGCCTCCTTTTGCTATATGTCCCAGGACACTGGACAACAGGACATTATATCTGTGTTTGCCCAAAAGACCTAATGTGTGTTTGTATACAGGTACTGTCATGCCTCATATTGTGATTTGCTTTTTTTGAAGCGACCCTGCAGACTTCTTATCCTACCATGAGGTCCATGTCTCCTTCGAAAGCACTAATGAGAGAGCTGTTCAGATTTCCAGCCTCAGACTTTGCACTGAACACTCAGTGCATAAAATGCCGACCTGGTAAACTTGGACAATTGCCGGAGCCTCATAGTTCAGCCGGGAGAAGGGTGTTACTCACCATGACAGCGCAGTGCAGCAGCTCTTAACCTGGCACAGCAGCACTGAATTGGCGGGGGGGGGGGGGGGGTGTTACAGAGCTGAGTTTCAGCTCCCAAGTCCTTCACTCTGCACTTCCTTAAGGACATCCAGGAGCCTCCTACAGTCTGCACTCAACCTCCTTTGAAATGACACAAACGTGGGAAGGGATGGAAATGTGAGTGGCAACAATTTCCCGGCAGCAGTCTGGGTGGTCCCACGGTGGCAGGGTAGGGGTGGGGTGAGGTGCATCTTCCTTAGCCTCCCCCCATCCTGTGTCTGAAAATGGGTTCAGATCATCACTTAGCAATAGATGGGCGAATCTGTCCAAGCCTGTCTGAAATTGGGGTACAAAAGCCACAAGAATGAAGTTGTGCACTTTTCATTCTTAAAAAAAAAAAAAAAAAACTTGGCAGTTTTTAAATACGATCGTGATGTGGGTGAGAGGTCCGAATGAACTGTACTACATGCCTGATTCTGTTAGTGCAAATTTTTTTCCTGGGGCCATGTTGCCTCAGAGGGTATGTTTCAAATCTTTTCTGTCCTGAAGTGTGTGGGGGGTGGGGGTGGGGGGGTGGAGACCCACAGGAGCTGTGAGTAAGGCCAGTGGCATGCAGGGGCTTGGTGTGGGCTGAGACAGCCCTTGCCTGCTGGCAACAAAAGCAACATTGTGGCAGGAAGAATCTCTGTGCAAATTTGATACCAGTGAATGGAGGAGGTAAAGGGGGTGTAAAGGCTCATGAATGAAAGCTCGGGTTGGTTTCCTTGCTTCTCACCCAAGACGGTTACTCCGTAGCTGGGAAGATGAAAGCCCTAAATGAAGTTTTGAGCCTGCACTGCCCATGGCACCCTCATATCTTAAAGGTAAAAGGTAATCAGGACCCAGACTAAAAAGAATTTGACCCCAGACACATCAGAGATGTTATGGATAGCCCCGGCCTCACAAGGGAAAGGACACGATGGGCTGTGGGTCACAGAATGAGTGGGGAACCCCTCCCCCACCTCTTGAATGTGAGTGGCGCCAAGCAATAGTCCAGGGCCCAGAAAAGGAGAAAGAATGGAAGAAAGAGGGACTTCACTCCTCTCTCCACTTTTGTGTCTCTGTCTCTCTGTGTCTCTATCTTTGTTTCTCTGTCTCTGTCTTCCTCTTTCTCTGTCTCTGTCTCTGCCTCTCTGTGTGTCTCTGTGTCTTTCTAGTGTTGCATTCTTACATTTAATAAGTGTGGGCTTGTTTCAAGACAGCTAAACTCATGTATATTATCACGTGTTTGATTCATAGTTAACTCCGCCTCTGCATTCAGATATATTCTAAGCTAGATGCTGGGGAACTATGGCCACTGCATCAAATCCTATCTACCAGATGGCTCTGAAAACATATTCTGGTCCTCTCATTCGTGTTTTGTCCCTGTCAGGCCTTGTGCTTTCAACGGCTGCAGTGAGTAGTAAGTCACATCACTTGCCATATGGCTCACAAAGCAGTACACTTACTGTCAGAGTTTATACAGAAGGTGACCATGAACCACGCTCCAAGCCTCTCTGAACAATGACTGACTTGAGAATGGGAACATGAGTTCTTATTAGTCAATCAGGTATGATGAGGCTGCCACATTGTCCTGAGAAGACTGACGGGAACAATCTATCATTCTCTGACTGTTGTGATGTGTCAGAGCTGACCCACTGAGGATGTTGGGGAGGAGGAGGATGTCAGGGGGGAGGAGGAGGATGTCAGGGAGGAGGAGGAGGATGTCAGGGAGGAGGAGTATGTCAGGGAGGAGGAAGATGTCAGGGGGGAGGAGGAGGATGTCAGGGAGGAGGAGGAGTATGTCAGGGAGGAGGAGGAGGATGTCAGGGGGAGGAGTATGTCAGGGAGGAGGAGGATGTCAGGGGGAGGAGTATGTCAGGGAGGAGGAGGATGTCAGGGAGGAGGGGAGGATGTCAGGGAGGAGGAGTATGTCAGGGAGGAGGAAGATGTCAGGGGGGAGGAGGAGGATGTCAGGGAGGAGGAGTATGTCAGGGAGGAGGAGGAGGATGTCAGGGGGAGGAGTATGTCAGGGAGGAGGAGGATGACAGGGAAGGAAAAGATGACAAGAAGGAGGAGGATGGCACACCAGGGGAGGTTCTGTACAGAACTAGAACCCATAGGATGTATGTACACATCATAAAAGCAGATTTGCTAGATTGTCTTCGGTCATTCTAACATTACTACCTGCATTTCAAAGAGACAGGGAAGCAGGTGGCTACCAAAACCAACAAGTAGGATGCCTTAGCAAGTCACAGTAGAAGGCTGATGGCCTGGAAGCTCCCAGAGAGTCACAGCTTTTCAGCTTACACTGAAAGGCAAAAGAGCCTTGAATTAGATGCTGGATGACCATGGCAGAAGCAAGGATAGCCATTCACTCAGAAGACAAAGGAGTTTCACACATATGTGCCCTGTCTTCCTCTCATCGGAGCTACCAGCCTTTCTAGGGTGCCACCCACTTTCAAAGAAGTCTCCCCCACCACACCACTATACCAGCTGTCAATCATCTATTTCTATGAACAACACACACACACACACACACACACACACACACACACACACACACACACACACACATTTCACCAGCCCTGGCCAACCCTTAATTCAATCAAGTTGACAATTTGGGTCAACCATCAGAGAAAGAACTTGAATTATTGATCATACTGTTGAGGCTACCAAGCAACTCTGCAGAATGTTTTTTTAGGTTGGAAAAGGATAGTGTGTCTTAGTTTCTTCTCGATTGCTGTGAAGATCCGACAATCAAAACAATAAAAGGAAACATTTAATATTGGGGCTTGCTTATAATTTCAGAAGGTCAGTTCATGATCATCAGGACAGGAAGCAGACAGCCATTGCTCTGGAGCAGTAGGTGAGAGCTTTACCTCTGATCCACAGGCAGTCGGCAGAGGGAGAGAGACTAGGTCTCCCATGCCCTTTGAAACCTCAAAGCATACCTACGGTGACACACTTCCTCCACCAAGGCCACACCTCCTAGTCCTTCCTAAACAGTTCTAACAAATAGAGACTAGACATTCAAGTATATGAGCCTATGGGAACCTTTCTCATGCAAACCACAGACGGTCTTAGTATGTTTGAAGATGAAAGGATACCTTACATGTTAAGAGCATAACCAAACCTGGAAAGTGATGCTTAAAAAGATAAAATAGTCGTTCTGTGGACTATGAGGTGATGTTAATGAATTTGACATTTGGAAAATGTATACTAACTTCTACATATATTTAAGTAACATGTTCTATAATATAGCATTCAACAACCAAAAGCCTTCATATCACTACCCAAGTCTTTAGATGAATATTCAGTACTGGTAAACTGAAATTTTTTTTTTTTTTTTGGTAGCTCAGAAATGTTTTCAATAAGATCACTGCTCCCTTGAAAAGCAACATTTTTATTATTAACACCAAATACTACCACCTCTTCCCAATGAAGCAACAATCTTAGTTTTTCTTTGAGATTGTACTTTAATTTATCCTTCTAAACCCCCCATATATGCCCCTCCTGCTCTCCTTCAAATTCATAGTCCCTTTGATTAGTTGTTATTGTCTGCATATATGTATATACATATATATTCCCGAATATAGCCTGTTTTGGTCTATATGATGCTATTGGTATGTATGCTTTCAAGGATGACTGGCACTAGAGAACCAGCTAGAAAACTGCCTGGGAAGAGTCACCTCTCCTGCTCCCAGATTGCTCAGTGTTATAGTTTATATACACACACACACACACACACACACACACACACACACACATATATATATTAAGCTATTTAGATATATGTAGAAGTTGCTGTACATTTTTCAAGTATCAAATCCATTAACCTGATTTTATATTTCAAACAACAACCACTTTTTGGGATTTTGTCTCGTTTTGTTTTGTTTTTAGATTTTTGAGACAAGGTTTCTCTGTGTAGCCTTGGCTGTCCTGGACTCACTCTGTGGACCAGGCTGGCCTGGAACTCACAGAGATCCACCTGCCTCTGCCTCCCCAGTGCTGGGAATACAGGTGCATGCCATCTTGCCTGGCATGGCTGCTTTATCTTTTGTAAATATCACTTTCCAAGTTTGGGAGTAAATGTAAGATCAGATACACCTATTTATCAGCTGCCTGTAGCTCTTTGTACTCTTTGGTCCCTCACACAGTAAGTACATTGACCATTGGGCAGGCTATTATTTTCATATTAAATACCTTAAGTCAAATACAAATTCTTGAAGTTCATTCAGGAATTACTAAGCTCAAACGAGAGACAAAAGTCACAAATTTAAATCATTAGCTTAGCCCAGTGATATGGACCTATAATCTTAGCTATTCAGGAAGCTGAGGCAGGGGGATGAGAAGTTTCAGAGAAACCTGGACAAGTTAGTCCCCGTGGAAGAACAAAGAGAGTGCCTGTAGTAAGGTGGCAGAAGACTTGCAAAACAGGAAGAAAAAAAAAAAAAAAAAAAAAAAAAAAAAAACGGGGGAGAAAAAACCCAAAAGATCTTAAACCATTCTCAATACAGTTTAGAGATGCAAAGGAGCTTACCAAACTTTTGAAAAACAGACAACACTTATTCTATAGTAAGTACTTCTATATAGTTCTGGAGACTAGAGAAGTAAGAAACTCCCTGATGATTTGTATGAAACTAGTAGAACCTTGATATTAAAGCCACTCAGTGGGCATGGAGTGCAGAGGTGGCTCAGTGGTTAAGAGTCTCCTGCAGAAAACTCGGATTCAGTTCCCAGAACCCACATGGTGGCTCAAAAACCATGTAACTCCATTTCCTGGGGCTCCAACCCTCTCTTTTGACATCCGTGGATGCCAGGTATACATTTGGTCCACACATATACAGGCAGGCAAAGCATATATATATATATATATATATATACACAAAATTAATACACACATCTTTTTAAAAATTAAAAATATGCCTACATTAAATTATAAGAGCTATCCAAACCAACAGATGCACACACTGCAACACAGACGTGCAAGCTATGTGAAGAAGCAAGGCAGCATGACTCCTCCAAAAGAGCATAGATCCCTCAACTAATGAATTCAAAGGTACTGAAATAAATAAAAGCAGGAGGAAAATAAAAAGTTAACTAGTAAAAATAATCAATTACCTGAAGGATTGCAAATGAGCAGTCAAATTTAACCTAGGATGTGGAAAGAAAAGTCAGTAACACTGGACAATGTCAGAACAGAAAAAGGAAACCTAGCAAGGAAAGGGGTTTTTTTTTGTTGTTGTTTTTTGGTTTTTGTTTTGAGAAAACAACAGTTAGAAATGTCATAAGTTGGGCTGGAGAGATGGCTCAGAGGTTAAGAGCACTGGCTGTTCTTGCAGAGGTCCTGAGTTCAATCCCCAGCAACCACATGGTGGCTCACAACCATCTACAATGTGATCTGATCATACTGTATACATAATAAATAAATCTTAAAAGAAAGAAAGAAAGAAAGATCAGAGGTTAAAAACTCCAAGGCTGGTCCCTGAAGTTTCTTTCTGGCTTTAGCCTCTAAAGGCCCCACAGCCCACAAAACAGCTCTACCAGCTGGTGAACACACATTCAGTGAACCTGTGGGGGACACTGTGAAGACATTGGAAGGACAACAGTTACCAATGTTCCAAAATTAATGAAAGATGCTTTGATGGCCTAAAGTCTGTGGCCTCTCCAAAAGTCTGCATTGAAACCCTAATCTATGCCTCAGAATATGACTTTATTTGACTTATAGGTGCATTGAATATGTGAGGAAGTTGTAACGGGACATCTGAATGACTTTAATCCAATCAAATTGCTGTCTTCATTACAAAAGAGACTTGGACACAGAGAGACCAGACATGTGCACACAGAGGAAGCTCATCGGCAAGGCAAGCAGGGGGCCTCCGAATAGCTGACCGCCTGACACCCTGGTCATGAGTTTTTAGTCTCCAAGATGCCTAGGGAATAATTTTTGTTGTTTCAACTACACAGACTGTAATACTTTGTTGTAATAGCCCTACAGCCCATATCCACATGACAGAGGAGAGAAACAACCCTCAAAAGTTGTACACACACACACACACACACACACACACACACACACACACACAGTTCAATATAAATAAAGAGAAAAGTAGGAATAAGTGGGATCCTCCACCATTTGGTAAAAAAGGTAACTATAAGAAGCTCACAGCTAATATAATATTTATAAATGAGAAATTTGCTGGGCGTGGTGGTACACACTTTTAATTCCGGCACTTGGGATGCAGAGGGAGGCAGATCTAGTGTGCAAGGTCAGCTGGTCTAAAAAGTAAGTTTCAGAACAGCGCGGCTAACTCAAAGGAACCCTGTTTGGAAAAAATCGAGAGAGAGAGACCAAATATATGTTCATATGTGCCTGCATGCATGCATACACATTATGTCATATACCTATGTGTGAACATGTATTCACATGTGTGTGGAGACCAGAGGTCACCATCAGTCATCTAGCTCAGTCAGCATCTGCCTTAGCTTTTGACATGGGATCTGTCTCTTGAAGTTCAGGGATTAGACTACATTAGCTCACCAGCAAGGATCCATTTTGTCTTCACTTCTCACGTCCTACAGGAGCATGCCACCACACCAAAGCACACCAGCCTTTTACATGAGAGCTAGGGACAATATTCAGGCCCTGTGTCTTCATGGATAGCACTTTAGCAACTGAGCTATCTCCCTAGACTCTCCCATACCCAATACTTTTACTAAACGCCATGATAGAATGCAGTGAGAATTGTGTAATTTTGGTTCTATAAAAAACAAAAACAAAAAAAACCCAAAACAAAACAAAAATCACACACAGAAATGGGAATACGTCTTTGTTTTAATCCCAGGTGTGGGGATGAGAGGCTGCTTCGCAGCAGGTGACATGATTTGCCTCACGCTTCTGGTAGGGACAATGGCTCTGCCGGTTGCAGATAGTTTCTGCGAGGTGTGTGACATTTGGGATTCTGGGAACGTTTCTGAGGGGTATATAAATGCGAGAGCCCCAAGAGGCAGAGCTGCTGCTGTAGGTGGTTGGTTGGCTGGATGATGACTGGTTGCTGTTTGTTAAGTCATCGTCATCGTCACGTGCAGAGAAATGAGAAGAAGAAATTAGACAACCTGACAGCGAAGACCAAACTTGCCCCAAGGATTAAGGACGACCAAAACCATCTGGAAACAGTCTAATGATAACATCGCCTTCCTCCCGCCCCCCTATATCCTTTTTTCTCTCCTATATGGTGATAGGGGGTTAGTAAGGGCAAAGAAGAGTGGAAGAGAGTAAGGAACCCACAAAGCAGTAAATGCTGGCTACACTAGAATTTCTAGCCAATGCAACAGAGCATGAAAAAATTAGCAAAACACTTGTAATCGGGAAAGAAAGAACTAAACTGTGAAAAACGATGTAAGGGGGTCTCCAATTTTACTCTACTTTCAAAGTAGTAAATTGACTGCCTTTGTTTCATGGGTGCCTGCAGAGGACGTAAAGTCCTTTGATCAGAGTAAAGTAGGTTATTTCTCACAGCAGTACCAGTCCCTGGAGCATCAGCATTTTTTTTTTTTTCTGTTGCTTCCTCCCAACACTTTATACATGTAGTACGAAAAGGGGCCTGAGGACAACCGTACGTGGTTACAGCACCCACGTGTTTTGTAGGAGTCATCACTGACAGTCTGAAGCTGGAGGCAAAGGGAGGGTCTGGCTCTGAGGAGACAGTGATCTAAGAGGCATGGCAGAACTACTTTGTATCTCAAGTGAGTCGGTAGCTGTGTAAGTCCAGTGGCTGGAGCAGTGGCTTGGTGGGAACTGTGATTGCCAGAAAGGTACTTAAAGCAGAGGTTTTCACTGCACTCATGAAAACAAGGCAAATTTCACAGCATCTAAATTAGGCCTTCATAGTTTAATAAATGAGTGATTGAGAAGAATGAACAAATGTACTCTCTAGACAAAAGCGGGCCACAGTGTGACAGTCACCATATTTTAAGCTTGCTTCAGTTCTAGTTTTCCCTTTGGGATTTATAATTCTTTAGTTAGCGTATATGTTTATCTGTTTGTTTTTTTTTTTTTTTAGAAACAAATTCATTGATTTTATTCTTATAGTCTCCTAAATTCATGAACACTCCTCATTAATGACTTCAAAAACAACACTAAATTTCCCCCCATAAGTCCATGACAAGGAGAACCAAATACAGTCCTGAGGCTCAGAAGTTGGGCAACTTTTCCCATCATGCTAAATTGGCTCATGTAGATTAGTCCAGCTGAAAGGCACAGGCCTCCAGTCCTACCCTCTGCAGTTCTGTGTGTGTGTGTGTGTGTGTGTGTGTGTGTGTGTGTGTGTGTGTGTGTGTGTATCTACTGTTCAAGGTCAAAGACCCACAAGCCAAACCTGGCGGGCTAAGGGAGAAATCCAGCGTTGGAGTAGGATTACCATGCTATATGCACAACCACGAAGACCTGAGACAAAGCAGACACCGTCAACAGGAAGCAAGGACGATGGCCAGAGCTTTGGAAGTCTGAAACACGCTTTCAAGTCCAAAGGGTCAAAGAGAAAGCCCCGAGGAAATTCAACCCTTCAGGCTTTCTGCTGGGAAAGCTTGGGGTCAGAAAGGCCAACTGTGAGAAGAGGGAGCCTGAAGCTGAAAGATCTGCCTTAGCTCGACACGTCTTCTACTCTTTCTGATCCAGGCTCAGCGATAACTTCGTGGTGCTCAAGTTACTCACCTTGTTTCCCTACAATAGCCCAAACTGGTCAGTAAAATGATTTTGTGAAATGAAACAGCAAAGGCCAGCAGCTTGTCAGATGGTTTCGGTGTTCTTTGGATCAGCCTGATGTTTCAAATCACTGTTTTATAGTTAAAAAAGAAACGTGAAGTAAGCAAGAATATGGACGTGGGCGAGCATGTGCCACAGTGTGCGTGTGCCACAGCGTGCGTGTGCCACAGTGCTCATGTGGAGGGTCATGGAGCTCGGGGGACACCTCTGTGGGGCCTGGGACTCAAGTGCAGGCCATTGGGCTTCTGCAGCCTGCTGAGCCATCTTGCTGGGACCAAAAGATTTTCTTTGGTTTAATTGAATCATCTTTATAAGAACACTATTACTGTAATTCCTGTTCCGGGGGCTCTGACACCCTCACACAGACACACATGCAGTCAAAAACACCAATGCACACAACATGAAAATAGATAAATTATGTTTAAAAAAAGAACATTATTGCTGTTAATTGATATTTCTGGGGAAATACAGTGTGATCTGATCCAAGATGTTGAAGTTTGAATTTCTACATGAAATTAAATAATTTTTTTTTCTCAAACAAAAACCCTCAATATTACTGACTGAGCTGTGGAGACTGGGCTTGCTAGCTCAGGAGCACTTTGGAAGTCTGCATTATTTAAAAAAAAAAAAAAAAAAAAAACTGGCCTGTAAGCCGTCCTGCACCCTTCTTTCTTGGGAGCTGCAAAATGTCAACCACTAAGGCGTTCTAATCCTACTTATTGGCATGTATGTTGTTACGAGAAATCACAGTAACAGCCATCTGGCAAGGTGGAGACCAACTGGTAGATGCCAAAGTCTGAGGAGGGGCTCTCACCCAGCTGGAATGCCAAGGGCCGTGGCTAGCATCTTGGGCCTCCTCTCCCTCACACTGACACATGGAGAGGCTTGTTTGCAGTCAGAGACCCTGTTGTCTCTCTCAGCATGGCAGCAACAAGAAGCACATCTGTAAAGTGCTTGCTAGCATGTCAAAAGTAGCAGGACTCTCGTGAAGTCATTTCAAATGTCATAGCAACCCTTGCGCATAACATCTTTAAGGAAATCGCTGTTCCAGAGATCTTAATATTTAAAGGAAGGAAAGAAAGAAAGAAAGAAAGAAAGAAAGAAAGAAAGAAAGAAAGAAATGCAATACATTTTTAGCCACTTAAAAAGTGGTATTCTTTTTCACTGAGCAAAGCTGAACCTTCTGAAGCTTCTTTTTACCAAACAAGTCTCTTTTTTGGTGGTGAGGAAATAAATTAGCATGTGAGTCCTAAGTGCTCTTAAAATCATGTTACTATAGACCTGTCCAGTGTTTATAATTCTTAAATAAAGCTGAAAGTAAAAAAAAAAAGGCCTCTTTGGGAAGGTTTATGAGCATTTTTTCCCCATGAGGCAGAAGTCAAATAGAAGATCAAAGAGATTCAACAAAATACTCCAAACGTGGAGTGGGCTAGGCTGAGGGGCCGTGTAAAGAAACCACCCTCTTCAGATAGTTTGGGAGATATGGCTTGTTATTTCAAAATAAAACAAAACCAAATCATGATGGTCTGAATGCATCAAACTGCCATCTCTGAATGGTGTGGTTGGAAGCACGGGGCTTTGATATTCTACCCAGGGCATCCCAGACGTTTTTAAAAGGCTAGGTAGCCACCAAAGCAAGTGGGAAATATGAACAGGATGGGGTGGGTTTCCCACCCCTCTGCTCCCCCTCCTCACTGAGCCTTCAGAGAGAGGACCTTTCCAGCCTCCTGGGGACTGAGGTACACTTTGGAACTGACTCAAAAAGTAGAGCACCTTCTGAAGTTTTGAATACTGTTAACTGACACCGAACTATCTTAAACACACTCCTCACAAAGTACCCACTCGCCCTCTAGTTTAAAAGAGACAAAATAGAAGGTAAAATGATTACTTCTGCTTAAAAGGCATGAATCTATTCAGCCATGATTGAGTGCCCCCCCCCCCCCCGCCGGAATAAATCTGTTTCTCATCACCCATCGGTATTTAAGTAACTACTCCATTACATTTAGTTCTCTCTTTTTAATGACAGTTACTCTGCATTTAATGACAGTTACCTGAAACATATACCCACAGGTTATTAACAACACTTTAACAAGATTTTTAAACTATAGAACATGAGAATGAATCTATCGAATATCAATAAATCAATTACTGTTTCATGCAGAATGCCTGAATTGTTAACACGCATCCAGGTGAGAGCAAAATGACTTGAAAGCATTTCAGTAAAATAATAATAATAATAATTTGCCAGGGGAAGACATTTCATCTGTCAACTGAGAATATTATTTCAGAATAAACTTGATGATACATAACTTAAACATTGACATGGAATCATGCATTTGGGGGTATACATTAAAACTTTTTTGCTTGCAATGTCCATAGGGACATCATAAGTCAAGTGACTTTAAATTCATCTTTTCCAATTAAATATGCACTAAGAGTGCTCACATCCTACTTTATTCTGGGAATTCATTTCAGATTAAATGTGAGAAAGCATCCTTCTTTCCAAACTCTGGTACCCAGCAAGTTGTCATCCACTTACCAAAAGAAGGTACTTATTTCAAAAACAATTCCTCGCCCAGCTATTGACATAATTGCTTCCCACCTGGTGAGCTTCTGTAGCCTTCTTGGTGAGTTTGAATGGCCCACACCACACCATATGCCCTCTTCCCTAGCACGGAGCCATTTACAGGACCAGAAGTGGAGGCTACACAATCCTGCTGACACACAAGCCCCACCTATAAAGTACATCCGTAGACACTTTGTAGCATGTGCCGTTTATCAGGGTTTCCATTAAAAGTATTATGTTTCCATACTTTACAGCCATAAAAGAGTAAATAATTTCAAAGGGTTGCTTGATAGGAGACTTCTGTTTTAGATGGAACTTAGGAATATCTGGGAAATCACTGCAATAAATGTACTTAAGGGTCCCAATGTTGTGAAGCTCTTTTCAACTCTTTTCTTAAGCACATAAAAAGATACACCATTTCCTCTGACATTTTTGGAAATAGGTTTTGGTTTGGCGTTTCTCCCCTGTTGACATTTTACTCATAAATATTTCTTACAATGCTTTTATTGTCCTTTTCTTTCTTTCTTTCTTTCTTTCTTTCTTTTTCTTTCTTTCTTTTACCATCCCTCCTTCCTCTTTCTCTCCATCCCTTCCCCTTTCTCCCATTCTAGCATGGACGTTTCTTAGCATCAGTAGGCTCTGTTCTGCTTCACCACTCTAAATACAAGATAGCTTGGGGCTTAAGTGCAGACAGCAGCATGACACACCACTGAGGAAAGTCTGTGCCACAGCCCAATAAGCTGGAAGACACATGTTACACACCCTATGGGGAGATCTTCTTTTTAAAGGGAAGCAAATTCCACCCGTGGAACTAAGCAAATATCTCATCAATCTATGCCATCCGGGAAGCCTGTATACACAGCATTCTTTGCATGGAAAAGATTAGATCACATCAGTTTCCAAAATGGAATTATTTTTTAAAAAAAATACCATCAACATCGACATTTGAAGAAAAGGTAATTGGCCCATAAAATACTCAATTTAGAAACTGATTGAAACTGTCGGCATTTGCTATTTCCATGATCTTCATTGTCTGGGAAGTAGAGGGAGCTCCTCTTTGATCTTGCCTGTGTAGACATTACATTGGATTGTGTCCTCTTTTAGAGTTATGGTTTAGGGCACCAGGCAAAGCCCGTTAGCCACCCCAGCCATCAGACACAAGCTGACGAGTGAGGACCACCTGAGCTAAAATTTTGTTGACTGTCTCACTGCACAAATTAGAGGTCTCAACAGAGGTGAAGATTAGCTTTTATAAACTAAAAAGGAGCTCTCTCAGCAAGAAGCCTGGGATGTGAGGAGAGCAAGCTGAGAGCACTCACAGGCAGTTTCACTGCGTCTGTGAAGAGGGCATGTAGAATCCACACTAGAAAACATTAGGCTTGCTTACCAGGTTTATACTTGATTCTTGGCCTATATCATATTATTGTGTGTGTGTGTGGGTGGGTGGGTGAGAGAGAGAGAGAGAGAGAGAGAGAGAGAGAGAGAGAGAGAGAGAGAGAGAGAGAGAGAGAGACAGAGACAGAGACAGAGAGACAGAGAGACAGAGAGAGAGACAGAGAGACAGAGAAACAGAGAGACAGAGACAGACAGACACAGAAAAACAGAGACAGAGACGGAGGGAGAGGGAGGAGAAAGAAAAGGGAGCGGGGAGTTCATGTGTCTATGCACATGTGTGTTTGCCTGTGTGGAGAGACCAGAGGTGGCCATCAGCTTTCTCCTTTGATCACTCTCCACCTAATTTTTTTTGGAAAGGGTCTTTCACAGATCCTACAGCAATTCATCCATGCCTATGATGAGCTCGAGGGATCTGTCCCGTCTCCAGATGGCCACATTCATGCTAACCCCAGTTTTGGGGTTTCAGTTGCCCAGCCTAAAATTAAGCTATCATGCAGTCTTTTACATGAGGATTTGCCCTCACCTAGCAGGCATTTTGCCAGCTGCACCTGCTCTATAGCCAGTAGGATTTCCTGTCCATCAACCCTTCTCATCCTCAACACCCAGATGGAATCGATGCTCATCAAGTTTGCTCAGCTTCCTCCAGACCAGAGTTAGTGGTCTTAACCCACAACTGTCTCATCCACGCCACAGTGGGGTTTTAAACCACATTCGGCTGAGTCTAAAGCTGAGTCTCTTGACTGCCATGCACAATACCTGGCCTGCCTCAGAATAAGGCAAGGCCAGAGGGCAGAGCCACGAGTCAAAGACAAAATGGCATCAAAGAAGGAAGTTCCACAAGAACAGCAGAGGTTCTCAGGGCCATGATCCCCCTACACCAGGAGGTCTGGGTAGCAGTGAAGGAAAGTGGAGTGTGCACTGGCTGCCTCTTGGATGTGGAAACAGCTCCTTTCCTAGCGATGCCCAGTGACAAGATGAGTAACAGCTACATATGTGCCCCCTAACCTCTCAGGCACTGACCAGGTTTAAGTATCTGAGTTGTATGAGCTGGCAGCTTCCCTTAATGGAAGGAGGCAGATCAAGAGGATTGAGAAAGAGCAGGGAAAATGGTATTGAGGTAGGTCTTTGGGAGGTCATGACCTTAGAGGCCACAGAAGTCTCACAGCATCACCACAGAATGGTGATATTTTGGAATGGGAATGGGATGAAAATCCAGGACAGTCAATACTTCTCCTGCCCAGGAGGTTCAGTACAGAAACCAAAGGAAAAATGGGCTTTTTTCCACGCACCACCCAATGTCCTGAAAGAGACAGCATAAAGAGGGTTGTATTTGCCAAGGATGACTTCTAAGTATTTAAACTAGCCAATAACACCCCACAGATGGAGAAACGAATTCTAGTGGAAGTTGGTGATCTGTGTCACTGTCACTCAGTGAGCCAGAGCAGAGGTAAGGCCCCAACCTCTGGATTCCCAGATCGACATATGAACCACCCGAAGAACAAACCGTCCAGCCTTGAAATCTGCTTAGCTCTTTGTCTACGGTGTGGTCCCCTGCCAGCCTCCCACCCTGCACTACAGAGAGCAGTTTCTCTCCCCATACACAGTCTGTGGGGCTTGACTAGCCACAGGACCAGCTTCCCGTGTCTCTTCTTCGATCTCTTCATTCATATGAATGTTTCTGAGGGGTCTAATATGTGTCAGGCACTGGTATAGACGATCTGTTCTGCAGGAGTGAGGATTGTAGAAGTGCAGGCAGACAAAAAGCCAAAAATCTTATGAACGCTGTTATAGAGAAAATCAAGGAAATAAGTGCGGTAGGTCTAGCGTTAATCACGTGACTAGCAAGTGCAAGACCTGGGTTCTATTTCTAGCATATGTGTGTGTGTATGTGTGTGTGTGTGTATATATGTGTGTGTGTGTGTGTGTGTGTGTGTGTGTGTGTGGTGTGTGTGTGTGTTATATTTATGTGGGACCATAATGGTCCAGGGTTACAGAGAAAGGGTTAAGAAAGCTTCATATGGATACCTCAAACATGAGGATGGCAGGAGTTGCCTACCTCCCTGCTCTCAACCTGGCTCCATAAAACCAGCGCCCCCACCGTCAACCCTAGTAAGAATTTGTCACCCTGGCAGTTATCAGGCTTCATCTCTCATTCAACTTGATAAGGTGTCCCCCCACACCCTACAGCCCCTGAATATTCAGATGACGCACCCTCTATAACAGCCCTGCCCTGGTCACTGGTGCAGGCCACACAAACCTTGCCCCAAAGACACTGGCCATGGCCCCAGGGGCATAAATACCCCTTCCCGCCCCCCTCCCAATAAACCCAACGGGATCCCTGTGGGTTCTTTGCCAGCACATCCAGGGCTGACCTAAGGCCCTGCACTGCACTCACCTGCACTAGCCAAGCGTCCTCCCTCCATTCCACCTCAGTGCTCAGTGGGCCTGGCTATACATTAATACATACTAATAATATAATGCATTTTTAACACATATTAAAGCAGAGTGACAGGATGGAAAGCAATACCATAAACCTGGGTCATAAAGCTGGACTCGAGAGACTTTGGAGCCGGACACACGAAGACAGAAGGAAAGAGATGCTTTAACCAAAGCAAAGCTCACCAGGCTTCCCTGTCATGTCTCCTCACCCTGGCTTTTATCCACCCTAGAGATTGCAAGTGAGTGAGAATGCCACCCTGAGGAACCGACCCAAACCACAGCTTCTGAACAGTGAAGTCTGCCAGTAAACTGGACTGTTTTGCTATTCTTGATGGCAATATGCAATTCCCTACTTTTTTGTTGTTGTTGGTGTTGTTGTTGGTGGGTTTTTTGTTTTTATTTTTTTGTTTTTTGTTTGTTTTTTCAAGACAGGGTTTCTCTGTGTAGCCTTGGCTGTCCTGGACTCCCTTTGTAGACCAGGCTGGCCTCAAACTCACAGCAATCCACCTGCCTCTGCCTCCCGGAGTGCTGGGATTAAAAGTGTGGGCCCCCCACGCCTGGCCCCCTACTGGTTTCAGAACAAAGATCCAGCAGTCACAGCAGGTCAGAGAGACTCACATTGGAAGAAGAATGGAGAGCCCAGAGCAAAGCTGAATGGCAGGACAGACACAGAGAGTGTCTGGATTCATCCATATCGCATCCACTCTGGCTTGCCGCCATCCCCTTCTTCTCTCCTGGCTGCCTAGCAACCGTGGTAGTCCTTTGAAAAAGACACCCAGGCATCACTTCTCTATTGCCCATCTCACTGTGAGTTATAACCGCTGTCAGTAGTGAACGGTTCCAGACTGAACTGTGCTTCCCCCCCCCCCCCCCCGATTCACGCACTGCAGCCCTCCCCCACCAACATGACCATCTTGCAGAGTAAGCCCTTTAAGGAGATATTTAAAAGGGAAATGGGAAACTACGGGTAGGGCCCTAAATCAGAAAGACTGCTGTCAAAACGTAAAGAAGAGACACCAAGGCAGACAGACAGAAAAGCCCAGTGGGGACAGGTGGGAAGGCAGCCTTTAAAACCTGGGAAGACAGGCATCACCAGAAGGCCACCCAAATAGACATTCCTTCTGCTGGTTCCCAGAGCTCTGAGAAAAGGGAAGTGTGTTTCTGAAGCTCTCCAGCCTACAGGATTCGCCTAGAAGCCTGAGCAGGTAAGTCTGTAGCTACTGAGCCTGTGCCCGCCTCACGGTTCTGTCTACCTCATCTCCTGCTATGGATGCTCCCGCCTCTCCTTTGTCCTAGCCACACTGGTATTCTTATTGTTACCTGTGTCTAAAAACCACGTCCCTGGACGCACAACATACACAAATGGTCTACCCCGCCTCCTGTAGGACTTTATCAGAGGTCCCTATACACGGAGACCTTCTCTGACCTCTGCTGAAAAAGACGGAAGTGACCACATCTCATCCCATGTTCCTGCTTTACTCCTGCCAGAGTGCTTACTGCGCTTGCTGGCCAGTGTGCTGGACAATCAGCATTTATTTGGGGCGATGCCTAAAATCCTTGTGGTATTATGCAGGCTCCTTGAAGGTGGGGACTAATGGCTTCTTCGTGTCCCTACCGTATCGGGGAGAGGCTGGGGCAGCATGTGGGTGTGAAAATGAATGAGAGAAAAAGACAGGTAGAAGAAAAAAAAAAAGAAAGATCCTTCTCTTCAACTGCTTCTGGTGTCTATTCTATTTGCCCTTGTGAATGAGAACTAAGCATCCTCTGTAGGGGCCTCCTTGGTATTTAGCTTTTTTAGGTCTGTGTATTGTGGTGTGGTTATCCTGCATTATACGGCTAATATCCACTTACAAATAAGTATACACCCTGGCGAGGTGGCCTTGCCAGGCTACAAAGGAAGAGGATGCAGGCAGTCCAGATGAGACTTGATAGGCTGTGGTCAGATGGTAGGAGAGGAGGGCTCCCCCTTTCTGAGGATAGGGAAGGTGGGGAGGGGAGATGAGGGAGGGACGATGGGACCAGGAGGAGAGGGGTCTACAATCAGGATATAAAGCGAAAAAATTAAAAAGAAAGGGAAAAAAAGATCTAGATCGATCAGGGTCAGCTTTATCATGTTTTCTGACCAAATTCCTTGGATATGTCAAGTTATAAATTCTAAGCCAGGTGGTGATGGTGCGCACCTTTAATGCCAACACTCGGAAGGCAGAGGCAGGTGGATCTCTGAGTTCCAGGCCAGCTTGGTCCACAGAAGGAGTTCCAGGACAGCCAGGGCTACACAGAGAAACCCTGCTTTGAAAAAAAATAAAAATAAAATAAATTCTAATAAGATAAAATGTTGGAAAGAGTTTAAAACGCAGTGAGGAAGGCTGACACAAGTTCAGCAACTACTTTGGAAGCAAACAATAAAGCCACCAATCCTACAACTATTACACACACCACACAGTGCCCCCTAATGCCTCTCATCAAGTTCTGTTCCTCATTTGCCCAGCTCTCACCGAAGTGTTCATAATAGCTTCACACACCAAAGGCGCCAAATTTTTGTTAGTGGGAGATAAGAAAGCTCAGAATTTCTGACAGGGTAGAATGGCCAAACAGCTCCACAAAAATTCAGTACTGGCCCTTTGCATGTAGTGACACTGGCATGTCACAAGCTGCATAAAACTGGCAGAGCACGTCTCCTAAGGCTTTGTTCTGAACCTTTCAGTGTTTATGTGAACCACTTTTTAATGCAATAAGAAGTTTGAGTCGAGAGGAAATCCTATCTGCAAATGGTCACCTAAATTAATCCTTAGCAATCTTATAGTTTCCTTTTGTTTGTTGGCATGTGTGCACACATGTGATTTTCTTAAAACTAGAGAGTTTACTATTGGAATAATCTGTGCTGTATACGTGGTGCTTGGGGGTGGTTTTCAGATAACCACTTGTCTTCTGGCTGTCCCTTAAGGGGGCCTTTCCTTCCTGTAACCCCCACCTTTGGGGCGTCCCTCTGAGAGCCTTTCTCCACTAGAGAGCAGCGTAAATCAAATCACCTAAGTCAAGGGAAGTAAAAACTAGATTGGGGGTTAAAAGCATTAACTGACAATCCACATTCTAAACTTTTCCTTTGGATTCTCCTAAGCTTGGGATCCTAGGCCGCACAGCTCAGCCTGAGCTGTACAGCTGAGCCACACTGCTACATCCGTCTTTGGAGATGGGGGAGGGATTTCTTTTCAAGTCTAATAATATCTACATCGCTTTAAGAGTCTGAATATTTTTATCTCAATGCATTTCCTGATTTATTTATTGTTTTGGTAAAACAACAACAACAACAACAAAAAAACCCAACTCTAGTCACCTTGGTGATGATTATTTGAAGAGTTATTTGTCCAAACACATTAGTATTAACATAAATATCAGAATATCACAAGAAATATCAGCATAAGTATGTACATGATTTTGACATTTATTTTAAGTTATAGAAAAGGCTGACTTGTTTGCAGAATTAAAGAAAATGAAGGGAAAGCTAGTGAAAGTGGTTACTGTGTGTTACTAACACAGTAAGGCAGCAAAAACCTTTGCATTCCATCCCATGAAGGTTGTAGGGGTTAAAAAGGTGATGTTAGAGCTTGGCGTGGTGGCGCAAGTCTTTGATCCCAGCACTCGGGAGGCAGAAGCAGGCGGATCACTGTGAGTTCGAGGCCAGCCTGGTCTACAAAGGGAGTCCATGACAGCCAAGGCTACACAGAGAAACCCTGTCTCAAAAACCAAGAAATAAGTCAACAGGTAGATATATAGATAGATAAAATAAAATAAAAAGTTGGTGTTTTTAAAGACACAACAACAATGGAATAGACACCTTTTGTATCTGCCCTAAAGTGCAGGATATTTTTAAGATTTATTTATTTATTACATATATAGTATTCTGTTTGCATGTCTATCTACACGCCAGAAGAGAGCATCAGATCACATTATAGATGATTGTGAGCTATCATGTGGTTTCTGGGAATTGAAATCAGGACCTCTGGAAAAGCAGACAGTGCTCCTAACCTCTGAGCCATCTCTCCAGGCCCCCACAAGATTTTTTTTTAACACAGCCTTCAAGTGGTAAGTTAGAAAGAAATCAAATTTGAAAACAGGTAAATAATGTGATTAAATCCATAGGTTATGCATTATATATTAGTAAAAAAAATTACCCAAAAGTGAAATACAAAGAAAGAAAAGCTATTCTGTATATCGTGGGATTGTATTAATCTCCCACCCCCCATTTCTGCAAATAGCTCTCTAAATATTCATAAATCAAAGTAACTCCCTAGTCAGACACCTTCCAAACAAAGTGTCACTGAACATAAAAAACCTGAAATGAATAAAACAGGCTTTGAGTATCTACTTTGACCCTCTGGAATTTATTAGAAAACAGAAATGTCACCAAACTAGAAATCGCACACTGGAGGGGAAATATCTCATCAGGTTTTTATTCAAATGGCTTGGAAGTGATGCCATAAACTCACTACAACTAAATAAAACTGGTTAGGCTGCTCATCGAGGGAGGGGCAAATGCAGATTCTGGTTGGGGGATGGGACAGCGTGTATCAAAGAAATCTGATCTGCTGCCAACAGCATCATCCTATTCATGGTCTTTAAACATACAGATGCTCAGTAAAGCTTGCTGTTTTATTCTGTTCCTCAAAATAATGCACTCTCATCTACGCCATTGGGAATAGGCTATAAGATTACACCTTATTTGGCACACAGCACTCAAGAGTACAACAACCTTAGGACTTCATTCTTGAAAATGAAGACATTGATAAATCAACAGTCATGCACCTCAAGGATGATGGTTTAAGACTGACCGTAGTCCTCAGACTTCATGTGATTGCAAGCCTCATTCATCTTGCCATGGTCAGCAAGCCACATCACAGAAAACCACTGTATGCGATACGTCTCTGACTGCCAGCTCCCTAACAAGGAAAGACTTCAAAAAAGACAGTAGTGAATTGTTTCAGATGTGGAGGCATGAGAGAAACCTTCTGTAGAATACCTCAAATTTCACACTAAAAGAAAACATTTCTGCAGTTGTCCAGATAAACCTATAAGTTCTTAGCTGTGGTCACCTCTGTGCTGTAGCCTGACAAATGCTAAGGGTTCCCCTGGTGTGGCTCTACCAGAACTCCACCTAGCACTTCTCAAATTCACACGAAGATATTTCCTCCCCAGAGTTCCTATAATCCTACATCTGACACACTTCTCAACATAACACATTGTGTTACTTATTATCAGTTCTCAAATGAATAATCAACATCTCCCACCTTGAAACATTATTTCAATAAAGTCTAGATCAAAAGAGTGAAGAAGTTTTACAAATGATAATTTTAACTTTACCCAAGTAACAGTGTAACTATATTACGTTCTTTCTTACTGCAAGCTCAGTAAATATTTTAAATGGTGTGTGTGTGAGTGTGTGTACGTATATGTATGAGTGTGAGTGTGGGGGGCGTTGTATAAGAGAAAGAGAGAAAGCATATCAGTCAGTCAAGATTTTCCTACATGAAAATATATAAATGACCAAAATACATGCTCAGAACGTCACAAGGAGATGCCACCTCATCCCTACCGAATGGGTGTTGTCAAGAAGACAACGCACACCAAAGGGTGGTGACAATTGTAACATTCTTTCATACTGTTAGCAGTAAGGCAGATTATCATAGACATTATGGAAAAGAGCATGGATTGAAAAGAGATACACTAAAAGAAATTGAATTATCAGATGACTGCTCATTTCCAGTTCTGAGTAGGAATCTCAAGGAATTGAAGTCAGTACAAGCAAGCGACTTCTGCCTTCCCAGGTGTGTCGCATTACTAGTCACGACTAAGTCAGGACCAACCGGATTTTCCATCAGCAGATGAATAGATAAGGAGCACAAGACGCACATATACAAATATACAATGAAACGCTACTCAGTCTTTAAAAAAACAAACAAAAACAAAACCTATGACTTGTGGTAACCAGAAGGGGCAATGTGTTAAAAGAAATAGGCAGGCCGAGAAGGACAAGTAAGTACCACATCGTCTCACTTACCTGTGGAATTTTAAAAAGCAATAGACGGAAGAGCAGAATCGTGTTACAGAGGCTGGAGGTAAGAACTGGAATGAAAAGTTGGGAGTCAAAGGGGGTGTACAGTGTTTCATTGCACAGGAAGAATGCATTTCCAAGATCTACTGAGCAACATGGCAATATATGATACATTTCCCAGAAAAAGGGGGGGGGGCGGGTACCTGTAGATGGCAAAGAATAAACCAGAATCACAATACACAGTCTGCCCGGCCTCTTTTTTTTTTTTTTTTTTTTTGGTTTTTCGAGACAGGGTTTCTCTGTGTAGCCTTGGCTGGCCTGGACTCACTTTGTAGACCAGGCTGGCCTCGAGCTCACAGTGATCCGCCTGCCTCTGCCTCCTGAGTGCTGGGATTAAAGGCGTGTGCCACCACGCCCGGCTTCTGCCCTGCCTCTTAAAGCATGGAAAACTGGGTTTGTACAGAGAATTCAAGGTGATAGAGTCTACTATCAGCCTTCCAGAGTAAGTCAATCTGTATATAGTGTTCCTTTTGTATGTCTGCACTGTCCAGGTGGTAATAAAACAACCCCCCTCCCCACCCCCACACAACATTATGGTGCTGGTGAGATGTGTCAGTGGGAAAGAAGCGCAGTGTACAGAAAGAAGCCTGACGACCTCAGTTTGGTCCCTGGAACACACATAAACATCAAGCGACCGTTGAATCCCAGTGTTGCTGGGGAGAGATGGGGGCCTGAGACAATATAATCTGGAAGCTTGCTGGCCCATTAGAAAATACAAGAGGAAAACTAAGAGAGCTCCTGCCTCAACAAAATAACTCCTCTGACTTCCACCTTGATTTGCCCACAGAGAACATACACATGAAGAAGAAGAAGAAGAAGAAGAAGAAGAAGAAGAAGAAGAAGAAGAAGAAGAAGAAGAAGAAGAAGAAGAAGAAGAAGAAGAAGAAGAAGAAAATCTGGTGTTGTCAATCTAAATATTCAGGAGCGTCTCTTACTCTCTTTCTTTTGATTAGTGGCTACTTCTCTGTGTTTAACCCTGAAGCAGCCAGCATTACCACCATGGAAATAGTCCTTACAAAGAGGCCCTGGGGCTGGGGCTGGGCAGTATGGGAGTGGGAGAGGAAATGGAGGAGAAAGACTCAGAGCATGCCAAATGATGGTGAATCATGTGTCTGGGTGAAAACTAGATGCATCCAAAGGACACAAGGAGTGATTGCCTTCTGGCTGTCTCTTCTCACAGACCACAGCTTCTGCCAGAGAGGAGGAGGAAGTGGAGGAGGAGGAAGAAGAGGAAGAAGAAGACAGCTGGGAACACTAGAAGAGTCCCATGATGGAAGGCAGCCTTTTAAATTCAGCCATTTTTAAGTTATTTTGCTATCCTAAAGTATCAAAAGTCACAGACCAAACCTTTATGTACTTGGTCCATATATACCACCTACAGGGGCCTCTAGCCAAACCTAACACTCTGTCATCAGAAAGCCAGCTCCTCCCCATAATCACAACAAAGCTAATTCTGGTCAGTCCATTGCCATTGTACAGGATTTAGTTCTAGGTTTTTTGTCTGTTTGTTTTGTTTTTAAGTGACATATTTAAGTGCATCTCTGTCATGCTTACTCTCCACAATTGACTTACTCACTTAATTTCTACAAATCCCAGACCTACAGACTTTTGAGTTCACATCTTCAATTGCTGAGTAAATCTTAAAATCTCATTACAGGAGTGTCGTATTTATCTCATATCAAACCCAGCAGGGGCAGGAGGGGATGTGATGGTAATAAACTACCATGGAATCAGGACCATAAAGTTGGATGGCAAACAATAGGGTATTGTAAAAGATACCTTCCCCAAAAGGTTCCTTCTGATAGCCACAACAAAGGGAAACCGCCACAGCCCTTTCACCACTTGGTCCATGTGGGGACAATAAATGATAGCACTGCTCTGAGGTTGTTTGTTTGTTTGTTTTTTGGGGAGAGAGACAGAGACAGAGAGAGAAGAAAGAAAGAAAAGAAAGTCTTCCCCGCAAATAATGTATTTATAGCAAAGGAATTTCTTGTTGATTCAAGCCTCTGTGTCTTTATGTTACTTCTCTTAGGGGAATCAATTCTATTAGGCTCTGTGTGCAGAGTTTGTTAGGGCAGCTTGGAACTGGTGGGAACTGGTAAACGTCTTCCAGTTTAAGAGAAAAACAAACAGTTCACAATGGAAGCTTCCCCTTGGCTCTCTGCAATATTCCTGTTTGAATATTCATATGTATGCTACTCCAGTCAACACTGGGTTTGGGTAACAGCCCACATTAATTCATTATATTTGGATAAAGATCCATTGAGGAGAAATAACATGGCATGTGCGTATGTGTACATTCATGTATGTTTCAGAATACTGTATCTTTATTTACATTTTTAAATGATTTTGATCTTTGTTAAAAATTAAAGGACTATTCCAGTTTTTGAGCACAAACTGGGGATGGGGCAGATATAACAGAGCTCCTCCTTGTATAGTATTTATTTTATTTAAGGAAACTCTTAAGTGGTCTTTAAGAATCAACACTGATTGTTAATTGATCAAATCATGGTCATATAAAATACTAGTCTATTTTTATCACAAGAATATACACCTTAGGTGCAACAGATAGATATAATTGTATAGAAAGATAAGGTAGAATAGTTAGACAAGGTCTTCAAAAACCTCAGAGACATACAGAATATAGCATTTTTAAATGTTTTGATTATTTGATATTATTTGATTATTCACTGACAATGAGACCGGTTAACTCTTGGCAATACCCAGCCTATCTCAAAGAGGATGATGAACATCAAAGAACCTCTTTATGGAGATGGCTTCAAATGTGGCAAACAAGTTACTGGACAAAATGTCCTCGCTTCTACCACAGACAGAATTGTGCCTAAAAGGGCAAGCTTGGATGCAGGCAGAGTTGACAGCTAAACTCTGCCAAGACAGGGTAAGCAAGTCCTCAATGATTCCTGCCTCACAAACATCTGTCAGGTATATTGGGCCAGAAGGCTGAAGATGATGCTTCAACATTAGAAAGAGTTTTGGGTGACTTTTCACGCAGCACATTGTCTCTGTCATCTTCTCATTTGGGAAGCTGCCAACCTGTACTCCCGGTATACTCAAGTATTCAATTTTATTCCTTTTCAAGTCTCTGATGCAGTTGAAGACCAGACAGCTTAGTTTTACAATTAAGATTAGTTGTTTTTCAGCCTAGATAGATGTTTTTCAGTCTAGATAGATGTTTTAACTTGATAATGACGAGATATAATAGATATTGATTCACATTCAGAAATTTAGACGCACCAAAATAGGAAAGATGTTTTCTTCAAGGCTGTCAAATACAAATAGCCAAAACACTAAGAACATAACCTGTATACAATTCCTGATTGTGTCATGGGTCTTCTTGCTATAGGTAGTTTATTGTATATTTGTGCAATAATATAAATGTATATATAAAAATAAAAAATGTTTAATTAAAAAAAGAATCAACACTGCTCAGGTAATTAAATATTTTTTTCAAAATAATAAGATCACTTCCACATATAAGGAAACCAAGAACTGATCTTTCTGTTGTCTACACTTCAATAACACACAGATAAGCAAGGTGACCCACACCGAGATCCCAGCACTTGGAGGGCTGAAATAGGAGGATCACAGGTTCAAGTCCAGTCTGGCCTATGTAACAAGACCTTGTCTCAAACAAACAGAAAAGGTAGTTAGTGGCTCTGTGCCAAAATAACCTAATCTGTGTCCTTTCCCATCCGTTTGTAGCAGTGGTTCTCAACCTGTGGGTCATGACCCCTATGGGGATCAACTGACTCTTGCACAGGGGTCTCATGTCACCTGTTTCCATTACAGTTCCTGACAGTGGCAGAATTACACTATTAAGTAGTGAGGACATAATGTTATGGTTGGGGTCACCACAACCTGAGGAACTGTATTAAAGGGTCTCAGGGTTAGGAAAGGTGAGACCTGCTGCTGTAGATAGAACCTTTCTCTGGAAAGAAAGCCACAGGGTAAATGTGGGAGTCACCCTGAGAGGCTTTTCTCATCACTGAACAAATGATTTATCTTTTCTGGTAACTCAAATACTGAACATTAGAGGGACTTGACGTGATTTGGAGAAGACCTTTTTTTCTAAGACCATGTTTTTTGTTATATTTTACACAAACATGACTGACTGAAAATTTTTAGTGTTCTTTGTCCATATAGTTTGAAAACTAGTACTCTCAGCCATGAAGTGGCCTAGATACTCAGATAACTGTGTTATGAAGGAAATATGGGTTTACACACACACACACACACACACACACACACAACGCATACACACAGGCATACCTGCACACAGGCATGCACACACATATACACACACACATACATGAATGCACACACATACATGTATATGCACACACTTGCACATGTGCACACATGCACATACACATACATGAATGTACATACATACATGCACACATATACATGCACATATACACACATGCACATGCATACATGCACACATATGAATGTACACACATACATGCACACATATACATGCACACACATGCACATATACACACACGCACATGCATACATGCACACATATGAATGTACACACATACATGCACACATATGCATGCACACACATGCACATATACACACATGCATATGCACATGCACACACATAGACACATGCATTTGCACATACACACACTCACATACACACATACACATCTACACGCATGCACACACACATTCACGCACAATGCTTATCTATATAACACAGCAGCCAGCTCTACTCAAACAAAGCCGAAAGCTCAGTGAACTCATCTCCTCAGCCTCCTCAGATGTGCCTCAGCAGAGGAGACTGCTCAGATGACATGGTCTGCTTGACTGGTTGAGGCAAATGGGTGTGCTGGGTCTTTCTCCTTCCTCCCATCTGGCCTTCCTGCCTTCTTCCTTGGTTTCTGCTTTTCTTATGTAAAGGCCATGGCTGCCCCACCCCCACCACCATGAGGCAGCATTCTCTCTCATCAGGAAAATCTAGCTGAGGTGGAGAAAGAAAGAAGAGATGTCGGAAATGGACAGAGAGAAGGAACTGTGGCGGAGCAGTGGAAAACAGTGTCCACAGCAGACAAAGGACATCTTCCCCCTCGGATATGCTGCACCTCATTCTTCCTGGACGCTCTTATTAATATGCTGTCATCATCTAGAAAAGGGTTTTTTTTTTTTTAATCAGAATTTGTGAAGACCTCTTCTTGGTTATTTACCCACAGAAACCCAAAGGCATGTCTTCTAAAAGCCATCCATGAACATTACTGTAGCGGCTTTTGGCAAGAGGACTGGTGGGGCCATCTCCTTACAATTCCCACTCCCCCAGATGAACAGGGCACATCACAGGACTCTCCTTAGACCCAAGTCACTTTCCCCTAGACTGAAATATGAAAGGTTAAGAACAGGATCCCCGACTGACTATATTTCCTGCCCCCACTGCCCCTCACGTGTGCTTAAGACAATGCACATCTGTTCCTCCTCACCTGTGTCTAATGGCACACATGCCCGGGAATTCTTGACAACTTTTGTGTTTCATTTCATAAGCCAGAGAATGTGCCTCCCCAGCTCACAAGAAACCAGAGAAATGCACATGTATGCCTCACACTCTGCAGTTCATTTTTCTTCTTTGTCTGTTCTGAAGACCGAATTCCCCAGGTTGAGGTTTTATACTATGTATTTCATCTCCTACACTGTCCTCCTGCACCGTCCACTATCTGACCACCACCGCGACCCATCCCCCACCCTCGTAAGCTTTGGCTCCAAATCAAAACCGCTTTCAAGGGCTAGAACCAAGTTCCAAATGCCCCGTGTTTCTTGGGGGTTTTCCTTCCTTTCTCACATTTTCCCAGACTTCCTCCAGGTGGCCTTCTGACCATAGGAACTGAAGCTAGCCCAGACCCCAACTGTAGACACGTATTTGAAGTATGGTACCTTTTGCCTGCTTTTCAAAGTATGGTAGTTTTACAAATGTCATCTTCCCCTTACTGTAAACCAAGGGACAGCTGTCTTTGGTCTGGAAATGAACTTCCATTTTGACTGACATTTCCCCATTAGTTTTTTTTTTTGTCCCCCCCCCCACCCCGTCCACCCCTGCTTTTCTCCACTCATTGTTTGATGACTCTATAAATACACCTCGTCTGCTTCTACTTTGCTTTTTAAGAATAAACTGATACCAAACACACTGCCTTGATTACATCCACAGGCAAAGCAGAACAAGTTAAAAGTCTGTCACAATAAAAAACAAAAACAAAACAAAACAAAAAGTTGTCACAATATAGCTTTAAAACCTGACATTGTTAATTATGCTAGCTGCAACGAAACTGGGAAATGAAAACTCTTCATTTGGACGTATAAAAGAATAATAAATTCTCCAGGGAAAGACACTTTTAACATCAATAGATTAGAATATCTAGAAACAAAAAGGGAGGAGGTTGGACAAGACGCTGATAAGGGGTGTGGCCGGGAAGTGTGGCCGGGAAGCGTGGCCTCTGTCTGTCCGTCTCACTTGTGACACCTCTGGATCTGAGCGAGTTTCTTCAAACTCAAGTCAGATTCAGAACACTGTCCCCGCTGTGACCTTGGGTGTCCTCACTAAGGGGTGGCTGCTGACTCACGAGGCTCTGAATCATGGGAGCTGAGAAGAAAGAGGCAGGCAGGCTCTGACTCATCCCCAGAAAGCCTCAGTTCAAAAAAGTTCTACCTTCGAGACGCAGATGGGGCTAGCTGTTGTTCGTATCTTGTTGCTAGAAAATTACTTCTTCAATCTCGCTGGTTGAGATAACAAGGTTCATAAATTTCAGATAACAGAGTTCATTGAAGAATGAGCACTCTATAACTTTTAAAGAAATTTTTACTTGCCTAAACTAGTTTCGCACAAAACACAATCATTTCTACACGCATAAATCAGACAGCTGTTTGTATTCACTAAAGACTTCAAACAGTGCAAATTTAAACCACTATTACATATGTTAACTAAATGTTCCTCACTCAAACTGTACAATACTTTGCAACCGTGGCAAAGAATGCAGCCCATCTATGAGTCACCATCACAAAACCACGAGATAGATTGCTCAAAAACAAAACATTTTTTTTATAGCTAATGAGGCATGGCGGCATACACCTTAATGCCAGGACAAGGGATGCAGAGGATGTCTGAATTCCAGGCCAGCCTGGTCTGCTTAGTAAGACCCTGCCTCATAGCCTAAAACAAAAAGCAAACACTTCAGAAGAAGACACACTGCTGAAAATACACGCTTGAAAAAAAAAAAAAAAACCTGGGGAAATGAACATCTATTTTTGAATAAGAAATAAAAGTCAACAGAATACTCCCAAGACAGGATGCTGTTAGAATATTCTAGCTATCGCACACACAGAGAGCC